>NC_031992.1:226762-417542 GCF_001879085.1 Nicotiana attenuata
CTTGACCCGTTTTTGATGAATTTTCCACAATTTACATGTAATTTCTACCATAAACTCGAATAATTAGGCCAAGAGACTTACCTCCAATTGATTCTCAGTCAAAACCCTCGAAAATTCTCGCCCAAAGCTCTCCAAGTTGCTTAAAAATGGTAGAAACCAACTCTTGTTCGCGGATGAAATTTAATATTTTAAACCCTTCTGTAACAGTTGTTTTTCGCTTCTGCGGTCTCGCTTCCGCTTATGCGGGACCGCTTCTGCGGTCAGAAGTCTGCTTAAGCGGTTTTCATTAAAGTTAAAATTTCCGTTTTTGCGTCCCAAAATCCGCTTCTGCGGATCACCCAGTACCGCTTCTGCGGTTGACAGTCTGCTCCTGCGGACTCGCTTTTGCGGACTATATTCCGCTTTTACAGAATCTCCTCACCAGGCCACGAACCTCTTCTGCGCTCCTTCACCCGCTTCTGCGGAACCGCTTCTGCGGTCCATTTCCGCAGAAGCAGAAATACCAGATGACAGCAACAACAGACCTGAAGCAAACTCCAAAACTCTCGTTTAAACACCCGAACTCACTCCGAGGCCCCCAGGACCTCAACCAAAAGCACAGACATGTTCTATTACCTTATTCAAACTTGCTCGAACCCTCGAAATACTATCGTTAACATCAAAATCCTCAAATTTCATCAAATCAAAGCCTATGTTTCTTAAAAACCTCCGAATTGCACATTCGATCAAAAACCCGACCTAAACACCTCCGAATGACCTGAAACTTTGCACACATATCCAAAATCACCTAACGGAGCTACTGCAACTCTTGGAATTCCATTCTGATCCTCGGATGAAAATCTCACCTCCACCGGAATTCGCCAAAGTGCCAACTTTGCCAATTCAAGCCTAATTCCACTCCGGACCTCCAAAATCACTTCCGATCGCACTCCTAAGTCACAAATCACCTCCCGAAGCTAACCGAATCACCGGAATTAAATTAAATTCAACTCTAACTCACCCGTTGCTGATAATAAAATATGAAAGAGCAATAAATGGGAGAAACGGGACTGTATTACAAGAGACAACGGGTTGGGTCGTCACAGGTTGACATGTACATCAAGCTAGAAACAACAAGGCTTGAGTATTTTAGACTGGATCAATCAAATTTTAGAAGGGAAATATTGCAAGGTATTGTAGATAGCGTCACGGCCGGAGAATGTAGAGGAGATAAAGTTGGTACGAGAATAATACGTCCAGCATCATTTATCGGAGGTCCTAGGGATATGCGTTGTCGGTATATGGATGCGATGGCTTTGGTTCAACGTTTTAGGAAACCAGATCTATTTATAACAATGACATGTAATACTGAATGGATGGAGACATAAGAGAACTTGTACCCAGGACAACTACCTCAAGATAGACCCGACTTAGTGACTAGAGTTTTTAGGGAAAAGTTGCAAGATTTAAAAGATCAGATTTTCAACAAAAGAATATTTGGCCCGGTTGCTGCACATGTATTTGTAGTTGAACTCCAAAAAAGAGGACTGCCACACATACACCTTCTCCTAATACTTTAACAAGGACACAAGATAACATCAGCTGACCAATATGACAAGTTTATTACTGCTGAACTTCCTGATAAAGAAGACTATCCACTCTTGTATAAATTGGTTGTCAAGCATATGATGCATGGTCCATGTGGAAATTCTCGTACAACAAGTCCCTGCATGAAAGATGGTCAGTGCAAGAATCACTATCCTCGGCCATTTAGTAGTATCGGTACAAGGAAAGGATGGATACCCTATTTATAGGAGAAGAAACGATGGAAAGACCGCAAATGTTCGTGGTATGAGAATGAACAACCAGTGGGTTATTCTACCTCAGTGAAATGCAACCTCCAGTCATTAACCTTCAACTACATCTCCCTAATAAACAATTAGGTAAGCTATTTATATCAGTTATTTACTTTACGTTTTAATTATTACAAAACGTATCTTCCTTGTTGAGTATTACAATGGCAGTGCTTTCCTTGAATGAACATTTTCACCCCTGATACGTCAGACAAATAGTGTTACGTAGGATTTATAGATTGTTAGACACTCACCAGTTGATACAGTGAGGAAGCAAAAGAAGAGAGATAGAAAGGCAGTGTAGTTAACTAATTAAGACTTAGCCATATTTCTGAATTATGTGTCTTGATTATTAATTTGTGTCTAAGTGAGGATTTAACTTTCACATTTTATAGAGAGGGAAAAGAGTCATTGTGGGGATAAGAAATCACCAAATAACATTGTCTTTTGAAACATACAAAATAATACACATATTTAGAATTCTACACCTTGGAAAATAGCATAAGGAATTGTTTTCTTACTTTAGTGTCGTATTGTAAAATTTAGATGACACTATTTATTTTCTCTTTGCTAAAACACATCAAAGAGGTCAATTCTGTGTGTGTGCTACTTATTCAAATAAATATTTACGCAAATTCTAATGGCATACCAATAATTAGTGTGCTATTGGAGCAAGCAAAATTTACAAAATGGTATAGCATGGGACTACACCACACGTACCATGCTCACCGCATATTTTGAGAAATGCTCACAAGACACTGAAGCACGAGCTTACCTATACAAAGAATTTCCAAAGCATTATGTTTGGAACTCTCAAGGCAAAATATGGAAAAAAAGAAAAATAAGATCAGTAACTGGTCGTGTCGCTGCTGGTAAGTCATTTAACGCTTGCGATCTTAATACTGTTTTGACATTTGTTTAATTTAATCTATTGATCTGGTTCTCTCAATGATATAGCTAACCCCAGAGAAGGAGAAAGGTATTACTTGAGATTATTGTTGAATCATGTCAAAGGACCCACTTCGTTCAAATACTTACTTACTGTTAACGAAAAAAAGTGTGACACATTCAAGGAAGCTGCAAAAGAAAGAGGTTTATTAGAGTCAGACAATAGCTTCTCAGAATGTTTACGTGAGGCAGTCCTCTTCAAAATGCTATTAGCTCTCAGAAATTTGTTTGCAACTATTTTGGTTCATTGTAACCCAACGGATGTTAGAAAGCTGTGGGATACATATTACAAGGACATGTCCGAGGATTTTAGAAGGATACATGATAACTCTCCTGCTACTCAACTACAATGCAGACTGAAAAGCATCAAATATTTCTTAGAGAGCATGGGCAAGAGAATTCAAAACTATGACATACCTGCATCTAATCAGGACCTGGATAATAATAGTCCATCAGAGTGCCGGGAAATAATTGAAGAAAGGTCTATAAAGGTACCTGCAGAAGATTTTGACGCACAATCAAGGTTAAATGCATAACAAGAGCAAGCTTTCAAGACTATATTGCAAAGAGTAGACTCTGGACGAGCAGGATTGTTCTTTGTAGATGGACCTGGAGGAACCGAAAAAACGTTTCTTTATCGTGCATTACTTGCAAATGTCATATCAAGAGGCATGATAGCACTAGCAACAGCAACAAGTGGTGTAGCAGCAGCAATTTTACCGGAAGGTCGTACTGCTCACTCTAGATTCGACATACCACTTCAAACAACTAATACGACAATCACAAATATGTCAAAACAGAGTGGGAGTGCAAAATTGATAAGAAAAGCAAAGTTGATAATCTGGGATGAAGCGCCTATGGCAAAGCGTCAAACAATTGAAACAGTTGACAGGAGCTTTAGAGATATAATGGATAACGATGAACCATTTGGAGGCAAGGTAATGGTTTTTGGAGGTGGTTTTCGACAAGTACTACCGGTAGTCCCGAAATCTACGAGAGCTGAAACAATAAATGCAAGCTTAGTAAAATCGTACTTGTGGCATAAAATGAAAAAGATTAAGTTAACAAAAAATATGAGGGCAAGAGCAAATCCTGCATTCAGTGATTTTCTACTACGCATCGGTGACGGGGAGGAACCAACCATAAGAGATGATTTGGTACAACTTCCAGAAGAAATAGTAGTCAAACATAATGCTAATAGTACTGCTGAAGACTGCTTAATAAGAGAACTATTTCCGTCATTAGATAAAAATGCAAGTTGCTACAAATACATGACAGAAAGAGCTATTTTAGCAAGCAGAAATGAATATGTTGATCAACTAAATGAGATGTTAATTTCCAAGTTTCCTAGCGAAAGTAAGACGTTTATTAGTTTCGACTCTGCAGAGGATGATACAAACAACTATTACCAGGAAGAGTACCTAAATACTTTAACAGCAAATAGCCTTCAACCACACATGTACGTTGTCAGATTGGTTTTTTGGAATTTTTCTACAAATTCAACTGACATACTCTCTCTTTTGGTTCGAATTGTCATCTGCTCTCCGTGCTTTCTTACATTTCAAATTATTTCTTGGCTAAGTAAAATTAATGCATCACATTTGCCAAAATTATTTAAGCTATTTAACTATTATTTAAATTTCTTCATTCGTTTTAACTTTCTCCAGTTTCCTTTAGTAAACTTTAAATTTGATACTTTCTGATTATTAATACCATTGTATATACTTTAAGACGGTAGAAAACCTATGCATATTATATAAAACAGGTATATATGTTGCAGATCTTCTTTTATCCATCATTGAGGAATGATATATATATATATATATATATATATATATATATATATATATATATCTGTGTGTGTGTGTGAAAGACGTGGCTGAAATTATTTATGCCATATGAAAAAAATAAGTACTCCAATTTGTGACGACCCAAAGGATCATCACCTGTTTTCTTACTCATTCTGTACTTCCGAGGCCTTGAAAACCTCAATTAGGGTTGCCTCGATTTGCGTGCGCAGTCCGAGCGCGTAGCCGGAAAGCTTAAATATTAATTCTGTGAGAAAAATGCTAAATTTTGATATTGAATTGATTAAATTTGACTTCGGTCAATATTTTGGGCAAACGAACCCGGATCCGTGATTTGACGGTCCCGGAGGATCCGTAGAAAAATATGGGACTTGGGCGTATGCCCGGAATCGAATTCCGAGGTCCCAAGCCCGAGAAATGAATTTTTGTGTGAAATTATTTTCCGGAAATGATTAAGGAAAATGAAAATAAAATTTGATTAAAAGACTGTGGCATCGGGCCCGTATTTTGGTTCCGGCGCCCGGTACAGGCCTTATATATGGTTTAAGCGCTTTCTGTAAAGTTTGGTTGAAATCGGACGTCGTATGACGTGTTTCGGACTTAAAATGGAAATTTGATGTTTTAAGAAAACTTGGAGGAAATTATGAATTTTGAGGTTTAATTCGATGTATATGATGTTATTTTGGCGATTTGATCGCGCGGATAAGTCCGTAGGATGTTTTTGAGGTTGTGTGTATATTTGGTTTGGAGCCCCGAGGGCTCGGGTGAGTTTTGGATAGGCGTCGGAGTGCATTTTTAACTTAGGAAAAATCTGGTATGAACAGGCCTGCAGGCTTCGCATTTGCGAAGCCTGGTTCGCAAATGCAAACTCGCAAATGCGAAGGCTGGTTCGCAAATGCGAAACCAGCCCAGGCCTGACTATGATCGCAAATGCGAGTATATTCTTCGCAAATGCGAAGTTCCAAGTTTCGCAAATGCGAGACCAAGTTCGCAAATGCGAAGGTCTCCTGTAAGGCCTGGCTTCGCAAATGCGAAGCAGAGGTTGCAATTCCCTTAATTTGGTCGGGGTTCGCAATTGCGAACCCCAGTTCGCAAATGCGACATCAAAGGGCTCGGGTGAGTTTTGGATAGGCGTCGGAGTGCATTTTTAACTTAGGAAAAATCTGGTATGAACAGGCCTGCAGGCTTCGCATCGAAGCCTGGTTCGCAAATGCGAAGGCTGGTTCGCAAAATGCGAAACGAACCCAGACCTGACTATGATCGCAAATGCGAGTATATTCTTCGCAAATGCGAAGTTCCAAGTTTCGCAAATGCGAGACCAAGTTCGCAAATGCGAAGGTCTCCTGTAAGGCCTGGCTTCGCAAATGCGAAGCAGAGGTCGCAATTCCCATAATTTGGTCGGGGTTCGCAATTGGGAACCCCAGTTCGCAAATGCGACATCAGAGACCCAGCAATTTCATACTTAGTCGAATTTTAAGTCATTTTTCACCCCACTTTCAAAATACAACTCCTTAGGCGATTTTTCAAGAACAAGTTTCATCCCAAATCATTTGTAAGTCGATTTTTACTTAACTCTTTCAATCATTAACATCATTTAACATGTTTTCAACTTAAAATCAATGATTTTCATGGGAGAAATTGGGGGTTTTGGGTAGAACCTAGGTTTTCTATAAATTGGGGATTTGGACCTCAATTTGAGGTCCGATTTCAAAACAAATTACATATTTGAGCTCGTGGGGGAATGGGTAACCGGGTTTTGGTTCGAACTTCGGGTTTTGACCACGTGGGCCCGGGGGCAATTTTGGAAATTTTGGGGAAAAACTTGGGAAATTCATTTTTATGCATTCAAATTGATTCATTTAGTGTTTATTAAAGTAATTGAGCAATTTGTGACTAGATTCGAACGGATTGGAGGTAAAATCACGGGGTAAAGCGATAGTTGAGGTTTGAGTGGAATTCAAGGCATCGAGGTAAGTGTTTGGTTTAACCCTAGCTTGAGGGATTAGGAGTTGAGTCATAATTGTTACTTGTTTGTGTTGGGTACGACGTATGGGCATGGTGACGAGTATCCATGCGTCGGTGTCAAGCATGACCGTGAGTCTTAATTTGATAATTGTGTACCCTTGTTTGATCCTATGAACGTTGTGATTAAATATTGGTATTAGTTGTGCCAGGAAAAAGTTGAATAGGATTGGTTATAACTCTCCCTTGTCGGGATGTTTGACTTGTTGTTATAGTTCCCTTGCCGGGAAAGAGTATTAATTTGATTGTTCCCTTGCCGGGATTGTATTGTGTATTGTGTTGAAAGTAAAGGGAGCGAGTGGTACACCTACCACAAATGATATATTGAAATGGGAGCGAGTGGTACGCCTACCACAAATGATATATTGAAATGGGAGCGAGTGGTACGCCTACCACAAATGATATTGAAATGGGAGCGACTGGTACGCCTACCACAAATGATATATCGAAATGGGAGCGGGTGGTACGCCTACCACGAGTGATACCGAAATGGGAGCGGGTGGTACGCCTACCACGAGTGACATTGAAATGGGAGCGGGTGGTACGCCTACCACGAGATATTGAGAAATGGGATCGGGTTGCACGCCTACAACAAGAACTGTTGAATATGAAAGTTGCCTTATCTTTTCATTATTGTTAGGAGTTAAACTGTAGATGTACGTACCATTATTCCTGATATTATGACTCTATCTGTTACCCTGAAGCATGTTCCTTCCCCTGCTTAAATTGTTATTTTTCTGCTATTTTTCCGTTGTACTTGTATATATATATATATCTGCACAGGTTTATCTGGAGTCTGGTCCTAGCCTCGTCACTACCTCGCCGGAGTTAGGCCAGACACTTACCAGCACATGGGGTCGGTTGTGCTGATGCTACACTCTGTGCTATTTGCACAGGTCCAGGTTTCGAGCAGCAACAACATCATTAGTACGGGAGTAGGCCTTCAGTCCGGTGAGACCCGAGGTAGCCTTGCATGCGTCCGCAAGCCCGGCGTCTCCCTTATTCTCTCTTTTTAGCCTGTTGCCTCATTGTATTCGAGACAAGCAGCTTATGTTTTCTTTCAGACGTTTGTGTTCAGTATTCCTTAGCAGTTCGTGAGTATTGTGACACCAGTCTTGGGTAGAGGATTATATTGACTATTCCGCATGTTGATTCAGTTTCTATAATTAAGACTTCCGCTACTATTTAATTTCATTATTTTTATATTGTTGCCATGAATTGTTAAAAGGGATTATGTTGTAAACGGAAAGTAATTACTAATTTGGCTTGCCTAGCTTCTACGAGTAGGCGCCATCACGACTTCCGAAGGTGGAAAATCCGGGTCGTGACACAATTGAAGTTCTCGTAATAATCTTTGGCAAAAAAATAAAAGGACTATAAAAAATTATAAAAAACTATAATACTAATATTAAAGACATGGACTTCTGAAAATTATAAAACGAAAGATCCTTAGTCTACTTTTTATAACTCTATTTTATTTTTATTCATGTGTGATTACATATATATATATATATATATATATATATATATATAATTAATTTATAATGGTATACAAGTTGGTAAATGCACCAATCATGCTACTAAGAAATTTGGATCCTTCAAACGGATTATGCAATGGTACAAGAATGATATGCAGAGGTTTTGACAACAACATTATACATGCAGAAATAATGATGGGGCAAAATGCTTTCAAGCATGTGTTTATTCCAAGAATTCAACTTTCGCCGCCAGAAAATGAAGGATACCCATTTAAATTCATCAGAAAACAATTTCCAGTACGTTTATGTTTTTCATTGACAATAAACAAAGCACAGGTTCAAACAATACCCAAAGTTGGATTGTACTTGCCACAACATATTTTTTTACATGGACAACTATATGTCGCACTATCAAGAGGTATATCGATGTCAACCACAAAAGTTTTTGTCATGACAGAGCAACCGAAGAGACGAAGGGGCACATACACGAAGAACATTGTCTACAAAAAGATATTAGGTAAGATACAACAACATAACATGTTATTAACTCATATAATATATTATCTATAATTACAAATGTTATACATATCACGACCTTAACTAATTCTAGTGTTTATATTTGCAGGTTCAGAAGATATTAACCATATTTAAATTCATCTATTACATCAGTGTAATGACACTCATGCTCTCATTTCAGTTTTATGTTGAATCTATTTTGACGTCAATTACTATTATACATAGTTCATTGACGTGATATATAATTTTCTTACAAACAAACGCGGCTTACACGTGCAACGCACGTACACCAAAACTAGTATCTATATCTATATCTATATTATTATAAAAGCATGAATACAATGTCGGTTTACAAAAATAACCTTATTATATTAAGTATAATCACTCATAATAAAATGATATAACCGGAATTCTAGATATTAGTCTTATAATCCTATTAGTTTTAGGATATAATACTACACGTTAGTAATCCTGCAGGATTACCTTTAGGAATCCTATTAGTATAATTACTTTCTTAGGCTGTCTAATTAAAGTTAATTAAAATTTTACTTCATATAAATTATTTAAACGAAAAGAGAAAACCATCGACAATCTAAGAATATGAACTAAAACACAAAATCATGTAAAAGCATAAACGTAAGAATAATCTATATCCTACTTTTTCCAACAATAAAACTACACGATAATTTTTGTGTTCTTTGTCCTAATATTTTAATCATACAAGGTCAGGCTTGCCTCTTATTTCATACCAAATTATTTGCCATTCTTAATTTTAAATTAAGTAATTTATTAAAAGTTTGGTTATTGAATTATACTTTTCTATTTTTATAATTTACTACGGCAAATATTCTACTATTAGGTTTACGCTTATCGTAGAAAAAGTAATCAGTGCTAGGAAAAGTAGTAATTTATTTAGTTATGTAATCCTATTATTTTTAGGATATACTTCTTAAAAATTTCTATTGCTAATATAATTTGAAAACGTATTCTAATGTCCTTTTACTAATTTAATTTAAGAATGTATTATATTGTCCAAATCCATTTAGAAAAGGAGAGCCTATTTATCTATCTATCTATCTATCTATCTATCTATCTATCTATCTATATCTATATCTATATCTATCTATATTATTATAAAAGCACGAATATATCAAGCTAAATGTTAAGCGACAAAAATATCCCTGAAGTGTTAATCGACCTTTAAGCCCTTTAAAGCTAAATTATTTCTTTAATGAATCAAATTTATATTAGATATAATTGTAATATTGAGTATAATTCTTTTTGGACTCAACATCATCATCGCCAACATGGATGCTATGGATGAAAGATTTCTATTTCTTCTTGACATCAACACTCACGGCCAATTTGCAAGGTACATGATAGAATCCTAATTCTTTTTATCTAAAGACTTCAAGTCAAATTTTAAGATAAAACTTAAGGAGACCTATCATAATTATAAGTTCTACTCACTAAAGATCTAATTATGTCCATTCTAAACACAAATTATGTAAAAAGATTATGCAAAGTCACGGACAGACAACTCTTTTTTCGGCTATTGAAGATCAATTGGTTCAAGAATTCGTCAAAGCTTATGTCACTAACAGACTCCAATTTGTTTTGGGTTTCTATACTCCAAAGTTGTCAACAATTTCAATTTGTAACGTTTTGCATGTCTCTTCTGCTATATATACCCGGCTAAAGCTTCAAAGCTAGCACACTTATATATACTCATATCTTAAGTGCAAACGTCTGCTCTGTAATAGCACCAGTATCAACAGGGGCGGAGCTAGCCCATCGAGTATGAGTTCGACCGAACCCAGTCAATTTGGTCCAATCCATATATTTATCTTAAAAAAATAATTAAATTTGTACAAATTATTAATTTAGAACCCAGTAAGTTAAAAGGATTATAACCCCGAACCCATAAGCTATAAATTCTGGCTCCTCCTGAATATCAATATTATTGTTAAAATTAAATCAGTCTGTCATGTCGTTTTCTTTCTTTTTCTTGTTCAATTTTATTTTTTCCTTTGATTTTGAATAAAATCGTTTTCTTATATTCATCGTTGATCCTTTCTTTTAGTCTTTCTTTATTTCTTTTGTAATGACGAATTGTAGTAGAGATGGAAGATATATATCTACAGAAGAGTTAAATTGTAATAGTGTTCGAGCAAGGAATCTGATAGGTTTAAAATTTAGGTCTTGTATGTATTGCGTTTAAGGATTCAAAACGATTATCCATGTCATCAGCAATTATTTCGAAAGCTACCACTACTCAAATTTATTAGAGAAACAACGACCATCAAGGGAATGGTTATGGTGCTGAGTGTAGCTTAGAGGGAAGTTGTTTACTTGTGGCAATGACGATTGGGATGGAGTCAGGATTTTTACTTAGTATTACCATCACATTTGGATAAAGTTTCATCAACATAATAATAGCATTCAAGTGATTTGAAGAGTCTTTCAAGATAAATATGTTTTATAGGAGTATTCTAGGATAGATATGTGTTTGGGAGAACCAATTGAACTTCCAACATAGAATTAAACAATTAAATTCATTTAGAAAATAACATAATCATCTAGATTTACCAACCTGTCAAGATTGGAATATTAATTCAACATATAGGAAAAAGGAAAAAATTTAAGATAAAGAAAAGAAAAGAAGAGTGGTGACGAATAAAGTAGAAGAGTTGGAGCGACAATAAATATAGATAATTGAAAACACTCATGTTGGTAACATATTCAAGCTCTTCCTTCTTCTTGTAAAAGGTCATACCAGGAAGCAAATTCTTATGGTTCAATTGTGACGACCCAAAGGGTCATCACCGGACTTCTTCCTATTTCCGTGCTTCCGAGGCCTTGAAAACCTCGCTTTTAGTTGTTTCGATTTGCGTGCGCAGTCCGGGCGCGAAGCCGGAAAGCTTTTATGTTGAAATATGTGAACTTTGTGAAAAAATTTGAAGAATTTTGATATTAATATTACTAAAGTTGACTTTGGTCAACATTTTTGGTAAACGGACCCGGACCCGTGATTTGGCGGTCCCGGAGGGTCCGTAGAAAAATATGAGACTCGGGCATATGCCCGGAGTCGTATTTCGAGGTCGAGAGCCCGAGAAATGAATTTTTCTGTGAAATTATTTTTCTGAAATTATTAAGGAAAATGGGAATGAAAATTTATTAAAAGACTATGGTATCGGGCTCGTATTTTGGTTCCGACGTCCGGTACAGGTCTTAAATATGTGTTAAGCGCTTTCTGTAAAGTTTGATCGAAATCGGATGTCATTTGACGTGTTTCGGACCTAAATATCTAAAGTTAGAAGTTTAAGAAGTTTGAAATGAAAATGATGATTTTGAGGCTTGATTCATGGATTTTGATGTTATTTTGGCGATTTGATCGCTCGAGTAAGTTCGTAGGATGTTATTGAGTTAGTGTGTGTGATTAGTTAGGAGCCCCGAGGGCTCGGGAGTGAATTGGAGGTGGTTCAGGGTGTTTTTGCACTTGAGAAGTTAGCAGATTTTCTGCAATTTTTGCACAGGGGTTTTCTTCATCGCGTTCGCATCTCCAGGTCCGCGTCCGCGTAGTTCTGTGCCTTCCCACTTCGCGTTCGCGTCTTCACCCTCGCGAACGCGTAAGCCAAAATCAAGCCCCAGTATTTCCCTTCATCGCGTTCGCGCTCTGGCCATCGCGTTCGCGATGATTTGTTGTGTCCTCTATCGCATTCGCGTTCTTTAGCACGCGTTCGCGTAGGCCAATCTTGGACCCCAGCATTTTTCCTCTACGCATTCGCGTTCCCTTTCACGCGTTCGCGATGCATTGCCCAGTTTACCCTTCGCGAACGCGGCCCCTTCCCCGCGAACGCGAAGGGCAATTTTGCCCAGTTATATTTTAATGTCCAGAACAGTAGCAGCACGGGATTTCCTCATTTTTTTCACACGAACTCTTCTCCCTAACACTCCATAGACGAAATTTGAAGGCCTTTTCCTCCATAGCTTCTTAGGTAAGTGTTCTTAACTTCATCCTCCCTTAATTTCTTTATCAAATCACTAAATTCCTAGCCCTAAATCATGAAATCAAAGTAGAAAATGGGGGTTTTGGGTAGAGTTAGGGCTTTGGGAATTTTGGGTGATTCAACCTCAATTTGGAGTCGAATCTTGAAATAAATTATATATTTGAACTCGTGGGGTTATGGGTGATTGGGTTTTGGTCCGAGCCTCGTGTTTGGACCATGTGGGACCGGTGTCGAATTTTGGTGTTTTTGGAAGAATGATGGGAATTTCATTTCTAGGCTATGAGATTATGTTTTTGAGCCCTTATTGATATTATTGAACTAATTATGCCTAGATACCATTGTTTCGGAGTCGGATTGTAGAGGAAAGGCGGTATTTGAGGATTGATTGCTATTCTTTGGACCGAGGTAAGTGTTTGTTCTAACTTTGGCTTGAGGGAATAGGATTAGGATGCTATTTGCTACTTGCTAAATGTGGAGTACGGTATATAGGCATGGTGACGGTTCTCTATGCTCCGGAGTCTAGCATGACCGTGAGTCTTAATTGCTTTTAATTCGAATGATGTGACACAACTTCCTTGTTTAATTGATAAATTTCGTATAACGTGAACGGTTGAGGAAGAATTGTGATTGGTATATTTTGGAGCGTTGGCTCGAACAAGAATGTGATAGTTGAGAAAGAAATGATTTAAAAGAGGATGTGTCGTGATTATTCCCTTGCCGGGACGCGTAGACTATTATTATGTACTCTCCCTTGCCGGGATATTTGGGTTGTTAGTTGTACCCTTGCCCGGTTAAAGTGTTGTGTTGTCGAATTCCCCTAATGGGGCCTTCTTTACAAAGTCAGGTATTATATATTATGAAATGGGATCGTGTGGCACGCCGTCCACTTATATATTATGAAATGGGATCGTGTGGCACGCCGTCCACTTATATATTATAAAATGGGATCGTGTGGCACGCCGACCACTATATATGTTATGAAATGGGATCGTGTGGCGCGCCGATCACTTATGTATTATAATATGGGATCGTGTGGCACGCCGTCCACTATATATATCATGGAAACCCGGAGTAGTTCTGCTGTTATTTCTAATAATTCGTCTTCATCTGTTATCCCCGAGCATGCCCCCTTCCCAGCTTTACTTGATATCTTCTGTTTTATATCCGTTGCTCTTGTATATGTATATATATCTGTACAGGTTGTTTTGGTAGGTCCTGTCTAGCCTCGTCACTACTTCGCCGGGGTTAGGCCAGGCACTTACCAGCACATGGGGTCGGTTGTGCTGATGCTACACTCTGTGCATTTTTGTGCACAGATCAGGGAGCAGCTTTTGGACCGCAGCAGTAGGATTGCCGGGAGCTATCTTCAGTCCAGGGACTCACGAGGTAGCCTAGCGGGCGTTCGCAGGCCGAAGTCCCTTCTATGTCTTTGTTTGTTTACCTTGTATCGAACAAACACCATGTATTTCCTTTCAGACTTGTTTTTAGCATTCTATAGTAGTCCGTGAGCTAGTGACACCAGACTCTGGGTAGAACTATGTTTCAAACTTCCGCATTTTTGGTTTTCAGTTGCATTAATCTAAAATCTTCCGCTTATTTATTGTTCTCATTTATTGTATTGTTCGAATGAAATCAGTAGAAATGTTTTAAATGTTTGGCTTGCCTAGCTCCGATAGTAGGCGCCATCACGACTCCCGATGGTGGGAAATCCGGGTCGTGACATCAATATATATTCTTTCTCATATGCATACTCACGGAGTCGTTCTTGACTACTTTTGTTCACTTAAGTTACTAAATTACAAGTGATAATAAAGCATACAAGGTTTTAGTTAGCTAAAAAATTTCATTTTTAATATCTTTATAAGTTGCATGAAATAAATAATTTTCTGGTTAAAGTTAATTATATCTCCCAGATAAATAATCATGTAAAATTTTTATATCAAATAGTGAACTTTACTATAATTTTTTATTAAATTACCAAATATACAAATTCTGACGCAATATACTTTTCTTAGTGAGCTATTGAAAAGAAAAAGTTTACAAACTGATAACACCGGACAATATCGATCGAACCATGTTTATCGAGTATTTCGAGACATGCTCAAGAGCCTATAAGCACGAACAAATATAAAGCTTAAACCTTCATTCGTAGTTATGAACAAAATGTACTAATCCTTAAAATTCTACTTTCGCCTTTAGAAAATGAAGGATATCTTTTTAAATCATTTGGAAAAAGAATTCGTATATACTTATATTTTGTAATGACAATAAATAAAGTATTTGAGCAAATAATATATTTGCCGCAATATACTTTCTCATTAGGACAACTATATATTACACTTTCAATTTATATCAATGTCGAACACTAAGAGTTATTGTCATAATGGAACAACCAAAGTGTTAAAAGAAAAAATTAAATACACAAAAAACATCGTCTACAAAGAAGTCTTAGGTACGTAGAATCACATGGATATCTATAAACTATAAGTTCATATAATACATCAACTATAAAAGAAATTAGGTAAGATATAATTACTTTATTTCTAAACTATAAGTATATATATAATATTTTTATTATTTTAAATTCGGTTATTATACTAATGTAATAACATCGGCTTCCATTAATTAAATTTATTGTTCCAGCCTATAAATGCATGTCTGAATATTTACGTGCTATTATTAACGTGCAACGCACGTTCATAAAGACTAGTTACATTAAATGACTCCCTCCATCCCATTTTTCGATAAATTGTTTGTCTGAGTTTAAGAAGTAAAGCACGCTTTCGATATGTAAATCAAATATGTAAAGTATCAAAATTGTTCCGTAAAATATAAAACATGATGGTGAGAGTGTAGTATAATTTTTTCTTACTTAATAAAAAAAAATAACATTTATATTACGTATGTTCCTACAAGTTATGACCCTACGGTGTGAGATAATACTGAGTATGTTATTGTTATTATTTGTGTTCCAACAAGTTATGTTATTAAGTAATACGGGATACTAAATTAAATATAAAGTATCAAAATTGTTCCGTAAAATATAAAATATGATGATGAGATTCTAGTATGACTTTTTATTTTTTCTTTCTTAATAAAAAATGAAGTTTATATCATATGTGTCCCTCAAAGTTATGTCATTAGGTAAAACGGGATAGTAAAATCAAATAAGTTTTCAGATGCAAAAAATATCATTTTCTTGTGACATATTGAAAGAGAGACTATATCACATAAAGTGAGTCAAGTAAATTCCTTTCCCTGTAATTCGGCCTCGTCGTTCTTTTTTTCCATAATGAGAAGATAAATATTTGTTATTCTTCTGTTTACTTTACTTCTCCGATATACTAAAAATATATTTTTACTTTAATTTATTCACTATAATAAATCAAGAGAAAGAGAATTTTTTTTTCTTGTTTTACCCTTATCATTAACTATATTCCTCAAATCATTTACCAATATTTTTCGAAATACTATCATTATTATGAGCAAAATTATAAAATACATACCTTATATAGTTTTTCTTAAAAGGAGTGCAAAATCAGAAGTGGATAACTGAAAATAGACGGACGATTGCTATAAGTAGTGATGAAACTAATTAGAGGAGAAAAAAGATATTTTTAAATTCGGAAAAGGGCCAAATATACCCCTCTACTTTTAAATATTGTTTATCTGTACCCTTCGTTATACTATTGGGCTATCCATACCCCTACCGTCATACTTTGGAACAAAAATACCCCTATTATGGATGGAGTGCCACGTGGCAGCACCAGATTAAATGACCCATTTCTTTTTTTTACCCAACCCGTTTTACAAAAGACCCACAACCCGAACCATATTTTAATTTTTCAGTTTTTTAAAGAATTTTCTTTTTGTAAAACTTAAAAAAAATTGCAAAAATCATTTTTTTAACAAAATATTTTTTTTTGTAAAAACATATTTGGAAAAACTGGAAAAAAAATTGTAAAAACAGAAAAAAAAAATAATGTCAGTTATTATGAAAATATTTTCGTTTTTTAAAAACTGAAAAAAATATTTTCAACAAATTATTTTCGCTTTTGAAAAATGTTTTTTTCTTCATTTTTTCAGTTTGTTTAAAGATTTTTTTTTTTGTAAAAACTGGAAGAACAAACTTATAAAAACTAATTTTTTTGTAAAAACAGAAAAAAAATTGTTTTTAACAAAATATTTTCGTTTTTTAAATACTGAAAAAATTATTTTCAACAAAAAAATTTCTTTTTGAAAAATATTTTTTTTTATTTTTTCAGTTTTTTAAAAGAATTGTATTTTGTAAAAACTGGAAAAACAAATTTGTAAAAACAGAAAAAATATTTTTTTGTTTTTTAACAAAATATTTTCGTTTTGTAAAAACTGAAAAAAATATTTCCAACAAACTATTTTTGCTTTTGAAAAATGTTTTCTTTCTTCATTTTTTCAGTTTTTTTAAAGATTTTCTTTTGTAAAAACTGGAAAAACAAACTTGTAAAAACTGATTTTTTTTTGTAAAAACAGAAAAAAAATCGGTTTTTAAAACAGAAAAAAATATTTTCAACAAAATATTTTCGTTTTTGAAAAATATTTTTTTTTATTTTTTCAGTTTTCTAAAGAATTTTATTTTGTAAAAACTGGAAAAAAAATTTGTAAAAACAGGAAAAAATATTTTTTGTTTTTTAAAACTGAAATTTAAAAAAAAAAAAACTGGAAAAAATGAAAATAGGGGTCGGGTTGTGTGTTTTTTTAGAAACGGGTCGGGTAAAAAAATGGGTCGTTTTAATCTGGTGATGCCACGTGGCACTCCATCCAAAAATAGGGATATTTTTATTTCAAAGTATGACAATAGGGGTATAGATAACCCAATAGTATGACGGTAGGGATATGAATAGCCCAATAGTATAACGATGGATACAGGTAAATAATATTTGAAAGTAAAGGAGTATATTTAGCCCTTTTCCGTTTTAAATTTGGTTGGTAAGGATGTCACTCTGACGGTTTGACCACAAACTTCAATGGTTCTACGTAGTTTACTGGATTAGGACTGCGACGTGGCACATACGGAATTTGTTTATTCTTTCCACGACCATCAAAACTTATAACTTAAAAGGTTGTTGCGATTATTAGATATTATTAAATATACAAGGATTGTCAATGCAAATATTAATAATATATAAATTATTTCTGGTTCAATTCTTAGTTTAATAAATTACGAATGTAACAGTCCAGCCTGCTAGTAATATTGTTCGCTCTGGGCCTAGGTGTATGGGTCAAAATCTGACCAAACAGGAATCTGCGGGAAGAGGAACGACAGTCATTTGGGCCGAAGTCATATTCGTATAACGCTATAGTGATAAGCACCTCCACGGTCGAGGTCGTGTACTCAGAATGCTTGTACGGTGAATTGGTTGTTACAGCATTTCGGAGGGTCAAACTGTAACACAGTTAAGGGGCTCAGGTACTCTGGCTAATGACCGTTGTGTAAAGGAGAATACTTAGTATATATACTAGATGAGAGAACTAAGGAAGGGAGATTCGGACAAATCACACGCTTTTTCACTAACAAAAGAGGTGAATAGGAGAATCCATCTAAAAGATGAGAGAATGTTCAGAGCTTTGCTATTCATCTTCTGTAGTCATCGTTGTGGAATAAATAAAGATATACCCCGTGGTCATTAATGGTGAATTCTTTTTTATTCTCTATTTTACATAATGGATTAACGATGTCAAGAATGAATGTAAGCTCATCATATACATTAGATCTTTTTCCATTATCTCAATGAGTTCATGGGCCTAACCTTACACAACTCTTCTTATTTATCATTCATTAATCTAGAGTCAACTATCTTTGGTTAGGATTTACCCCTTATCCATTCATTTAAATTGATTTAACTAAAAAGAGTTTAACACTTTTTGGGTCAAACAATTTGGCGCCGTCTGTGGGATTTTCTAGCCAATGCCTTAGTTCCATCTAGATCCAAACATGGTCTTAGCTCTATCTCCTATTCGGTGAAGTTTTACTCTTTCATTACGAATGTCGACTTGCGAAACCGATCGATAAACCCCTAAAACCGCCAAACCTACCAAGGGTAAATCCTTACGCAAAACCGGAGTTATACCTGGTGTACATACGAAAGCTGCGCTACGCCACAGCAACAACCCCGAGGCATTGTGAACATGAGCCATCATAGGGGGTCTACAACTACGCGTACCAAACGCGTCCGTAATCCCATTTCCAGGTTTGTGCCCAACGCCTCCTACATCCTGCGCATATCGTCTTCCCTCCTACTATATGAGACGTTGCTTGTTGTGTAATTTACTGACTAAGATAATCCTCGTCTATATGTTTGTGGTATCACTTACATTTTTTCCATCTTTGCACGCCCGAGACTGACAAACTGGGATTCGAACTCGATATCTTAATGGGGGAAGTGGATCGTCCACCCACGAAATGTCAAAGCTCGACTAGTGACGAGGTCGAAGGTAAAGTCGAAGCCAACATCAGGCCGGAAACTAGTATCAGAATACAGAACAAGGTGAGCCACCCTACGGCGCGATCCCTAGTTCATTGCTAGACGAGGGAAACGTGGCCAGTCCCCCTCTTTCATCAGCTAAATAGCCGACCAGGGTAACAGATTATTCCATATACTTCTAACCCGCTATTCCTTCATAAAAAAGGAGAGAAGTGGAATAGAGAACAGGGACGCCCTCCCTAATTCGCAAACAAAGGCTAGCTGCATACAAGCTCTAAATTCCTCCCTACGGCGAAAGGAAAATCGGGAAAACCCTCCACACCGTACCATAATACATATAATAGACAAACAGCTCAGAGCAAGCCGACATCATTAAGAAACAATCTCCATAGCCTGGGACTGGGCGATGAGCCCATGGAACGTACAATATCCCTAATACAGGTAGAACATGAACACGGAAAGCTTGCCCGTATGCTCGCCATGGCGATGCTACGCCAATTCGGCCGACTAAATACTACGAGTCACGTCTGAACTTCATTCAAATCAATCGAGCCCCAAGGTGCCCAGAAGCCCAAGCAATAAGTTCATCGCCCGTCCCGTCAACGATCTCTCCAGGCCGAGCAATAAAGGGACTAGATAGACTGGGGCTCACCCCGACACATGCATAAATGATGCACCAACGAGTAATATTCTCCAATAAAAACAAGGCAGTATGCAACATTCTTACCACTCCATCGAGCCCACACATCGCCAAGCGAAAGTAAAATTCGACCTCGTTCGAGTCAGCAAGTTAAAGTTTGAACTCGCTCGAACTCATAACGGGTTACAACTCGAACTCGCTCGAATTTACACCCTAACGGCCCTTGGCCATCGCTAAGAAAAAGTAAAATTCAACCTCGTTCGAATCAACAAGTTAAAGTTCGACCTCGCTCGAACTCATAACGGGTTACAACTCGACCTCGCTCGAATTTACACCCTAACGGCCCCCGGCCATCGCCAAGCGAAAGTAAAATTCGACCTCGTTCGAATCAACAAGTTAAAGTTTGACCTCGCTCGAACTCATAATGGGTTACAACTCGACCTCGCTCGAATTTACACCCTAACGGCCCCCGGCCATCGCCAAAAAATTCGACTTTCATTCAAGATAATAAAGTTCAACCTCGCTCAAAATAACAAAGTAAGGTTCGACCCCGTTGAACTAATGAAATGAGACCCGACCTCGCTCGAATCAGCAAGATAAATTCGACCTCATTCGAATTCCCAACTAAAAATCAGGGACTCATCACGAGAAAATTTGAAGATTTTTTTCAAAAATGGATGAGAAAGAGTCTGAGATATGTAACCAAAGGCAAACCAACTATCTTATTCATATATATATATATATATATATATATATATATATATATATATATATATATATACACGACAGCATCTTACAAAAGGCCGAAAGCGTACCCCTGTAAAAAGAATAACAAGCAACAACAAAAGAAACAAAAAAAAGAGCTAAGTACAAAAAGCTACAAAAACTTCATTCGGCCTCATCTCCACCACCGTCCTCGTCAGCATCGTCAGCATTAGAAGAGAGCCCATCTTCAATCTCAGCACCCCCATCGGCCTCCAGTGTCGCAGGGTCATAACCGCAGGCAAGACGAGCCTCGTGTGCCTTAATTCGAGCATCTTCAAAAGCGGCCTCAGGAATGCTCCCCGCCACCCACAAACCCTTATATATATCATGTTGGGCCTCAGCATGGACCCATAGCTCATACAAATGGCGGGGGACAGGAACAGAGGTAGATTCCTGAGGGGGGCCTGAGCTAACAGCTGCGCCTTCTCGGCCTCGAGAGCCACAACTTGGTCTCCCAGGTTCAAGGCATCCCGTTCGATCTCACCGATCCGCTCCTCGAGCCTTGCCTCCCTTAGTGTGGCCGTCGCCCTCTCGGCTTCCCACTCAGACCTGAGAACGCGGATAGTGTCTTCCAGCGTTGCGGCCCTCACCAAAGCCGTCACTCGGGCCCTCTCCAACTCGGCCACCTTCCTTTTTAGCTCAGCCACTTTCTCTGTCCATTTTGCACTTACATCGGCAACTCTTGCAGCATTCTGCTCAAACTCGGCTCGCAAGGATAACACCTTCACCTGAAGATCCTCGCATTCCGCCGCAACCCCTTTGCCCACCTCGAGCTCCTCGTCTTAGTCCCTAAGCAACCCCTCAAGCTCGCTACATTTGCGGATAGACCGCATCAGATCCTCGTCCTTCATCTCCAGCTCCTCCTTGAGGGATTGAGTACTATTGCCCGCCCTAAGCTGTGCGTGCATCTCACGGAACCTGTTGCGATACCGATGGTACTTCGTGGCCATTTTCAGAAAGACATTGGCCCGCGTACTCTCGATCTCCCGCATGTAAGTCTGAGGAAAAAAGGAAGAATCAGCGAAAGTAAATGGCACAAAACAAAGAAAATAGCAAAAGGAAACTCACCCTCAAGGCCATCCCGGCCACTTCGCGTGACAAACCAGAATCACTGATCTCCCGAAGAGATCTGCTTTCGGCGGCGAAGCACAGAAGGTCAAATCGGTGCACCAAGTCCACAGTGTCTAAAATCTGACGGAATCTCGAGCACACGGGAAGGGCCTTCCGCCCTCACATCGACCCTGGTAAAACCTTCCTCTAACATCCTCATGTCCTCAGTATCAATATCAGAATCAGATTCATATTCATATACCACTACGCTCTTTAACCTCCAGTAGCCGAAGAGGGGGTGTAGGCCTGCCGAGATGTCGATGGACCGCTCTGAACAATTGTGGTGGCCTCTGAACTCTGTCCCCCTGCCAGGCAGCTTCTTCCACGCCCGAAACGAGTATCTACGCCCAGGCTGGCATCACCGCCAGCTTCAGACACCTTCAAAACAAGGTCGCCCTTCGAGGGCATTTCAATCAAAGACGCCCCCTCTAGCATTAACCCCTGCCTCTTCGACGAGGCCTCTTCGCCACCACCATGAGAAGGTTCGTCCGCCGAGCAAACTGTGGAGATGGAGTGTCCGACCGAAGGGCAACCTCTGTACGAATAGGCTCGGACGTGGACGCGGTCCGTGGAACAACCAGACTTTAGATGCCCTCATCCACAGTTACCCTTGGTACGGTCGGGCAGAAGAAGCCGACTGACGAAAAGCAAGGACAGGAGCCCTTGCCCTTCTCGCTCCTCTCCAACCTGCCAATGAGAGAAATTCGACCAAACGAAGACGTAAGGTAAAGAAAAAGACGAAGCAAAGAACAAAGCAACAAAGGCCAAAATAAGCCGACTCACCAGCGGAAGGTTTGCGCCCAAACCTCTCGTGGAAAGGTGCCCATTCGTGAATCCCCATCGTGTGGGGCAGAATCGAGCTCACTTATTCGTAAATATTAGCAACTTGCGGAGGAGGTACTCTCTCGGCTACGGAAACAAAAAAACACTCGACGAAATCACTAAAGGGAGACGACCAACAACCATTTTCAAAAAATATATAATATAATAAAAGGAAAGGAAGACCTACGGGTGAAATTCCACGCCTCAGGAAACCCCGCAGGGTTCGATACCACGTGTTATGTTCGGACATAGAAGAAGTTCTCCCAAAAGCGGCGATTGGCCTTGTCATCTATCTTCACCACCAAACCCTTGGTTCCATGGTGACGAAGGTGAATTATCGTGCCCCTATAAAAATGGGGGGAGAAGAGGTGAAGCATGTGTTGTAGAGAAATTCCCCGATCGGCTAGCTCCGCGTACTTGATAAGCATAAGGAAGAGCTTGTATACGTACGGAGAGAGTTAAGCCGGACACACCTTGTAGAAGCAGCAGAAGTCCACCGCGAAGGAGGGAAGGGGAAGCGTGTATCCAATGACAAATGGATAGGCGTAAAATGCGCAGTAGCCCGGGCGGTGGATATGCACTATGTCACGACCCGCCGGAACTAGTTCAATGTGATCAGGCATTCTCTATTTGGCTTTGAACGCCGTGAGTGTCGCAACA
Organism: Nicotiana attenuata; assembly: GCF_001879085.1. Taxonomy (NCBI): domain Eukaryota; kingdom Viridiplantae; phylum Streptophyta; class Magnoliopsida; order Solanales; family Solanaceae; genus Nicotiana; species Nicotiana attenuata. The sequence continues at coordinate 249,835 of NC_031992.1, forward strand.
TCCAACGTAGAAACAACAGGTTCAAACTCATCCTCGGCAGGGCTCTTGAAGTTAGTCCTTGCCTTCCCTGGGCGAGGAACAACTTCATCCATGGTTGGAAACTTCTCATCCTTCGCCGCAACTACATCTTCATGTGGAGGCATGTCAATTTCCGGCGCAAAGGCACCAACAACTCTCTCCAGGTCAGAGGATGTACTAGCCATATCTTCTTTGATTGCGAAAATCGGGAACGATAAAGAAAAAAGGTAGCGAACCACAAGAATTTTTAACAAAGGGAAATGTGAAACTGAAGGAGAATAAAAAAAGCTGTGAAAGTCTCTATTGAGCGATTGGGAAGCGCAGCATTTAAATATAGGATTTCCCCCTATTTATAGAGATGTAAGTACCCTGAGTCGGAAGATAAAATGCTGCCATTTCGAAAATGGAAAGGGCACGGGAAACGATGCAACGCATAGAAAACGTGCGCCATAATGACGCATGAGGAGTTTTAATGACATTCTGAACTGACGTTGTCGCGCCCCTTTTTCTCGCTAAATCGGTTTCGGCATGTGACAACTCTTTTAAAGGAAGGTGTTAAAAGAGAGAGTCGCCATCTAACGGGTTTAAGGTGCGTTAGGGCACCTATTTTGCAGATAACTATATTTGACTAGTTGGCGTCACCAAAGATCGGGTAAGGGCTCGAAATTACCTCGAAGAGAAGGTGTTAGGCACTCTTCGAGATCCACAACTGTGGTTCCCGGCCGAACTCGAATTATATGAATTAGTCTATGTGATCAAATAAACAAAGAGGGAGCACAAAAATTTAAGAAGTTTATTATAAACAGATTTTGAACAAAGGGTACAACTACTCGATTCTAATAGGAAAAGAAAGAAAATAAAGGGGGAGGGGGTCCTAAGTTTTTTAGCCTAAAGAATCACCCCGTGCAACATAAATAATACTTTGTAACTCCCTCCAGATAGGGTGATACTCGTATTATTCAGCGGGCACAGACTATCATCTCCTGCTACCCGATTACTATCTTTAAGTAGTTATCTAAAGCGTACTAGTTCAATTATAACTCGTACCCTATGCGTGCACTATCCATCCCATACCTACGGTCCAAGAGGCATTGGACCTCTACTTTTGGTGGTTCTAGACTTAGCTTAGGCTGCTCAGAAAATGTCAAAACTAGGCGACATATAAAACACATTGGACTTCACATACGAATGCAGTCAAAGGCTCAAATTAACCTCCACAATTAAACAACAAATGCACGCGCAAACAGATTTTCAGGTTATGCAAGATTAAGGAATTTAATTTCCTATAGACGTGATTTCTACGTGATAGGCATCCAGGCATGCAAGCAGTTTGAGGAACCAGCGTTATTCATAGATATTATTGCATAGATTGTTACATACTGATTATTGAGAAGGCCAATTCCCAGTTATTAGTCCTGTAGCTATTGCGCCTATGTGATTTATGGTAACGAGAGTAAACACTCAGAATTACTTATGCTTTTGATAACGGCCTACGTGAGCGATGAACAGTGTCAAAGGGGTGTCATTACCAGTTATTAAGGCAAGCAGTGGCATCCTATAGGCAGTATTTCTAACGATAAACATTTGGGACTTGATTTTGTTGTTAAACCTTATAGGCAGGTTTTCTAGGTGGATAATGTGATGCAGTGACAGATAAAGGGATTAGAGTCCTATAAGCATGATCTCTAAAGGACATTCTACAATAATGCAAATTAGAGGGGAGTTCCAGGATGTTTATTTCCTACGAGTAGGTTCTCTATCAACAATGATATTGAGGCATTTGAGCTCTTGCTTTGCTAATGAACAAGTAGTGCAAGTGTGTGCTTTTCCTAATAGCATGCTTTCTACACCGTGCATAGAGAATGAGTAACAAAAAAGCAAGTACATTATTCAATCCTATAGACATGTTATCTACCCATCGCATGTTAATATTAGAATTTACCCCATCCCTTTTTTACTAACACCCCAACCGTTTTATACAAAGGTATTATTACAGACCCAAATAAATAAGCAAAAAGTAGTGTTACATGGCAATAGACATGCCTATAGCAGGCCCAAGTAAAACAACTAGATACTCAGCCTTATTAGGTCTTCAATATAGTATACCACACGATCACAGGTCCATAGGGGAGTTCATACCCCTTCCAATGAGCCACAACACCAAGTATTGCATCACTTGGGATGACCAGCATAAAACACAACACATGATAGGGGAGTAGAACAATACGGATGGCTTGGGGTTAGAGGAATGACTAAGGATGAACCCCCAAGTGTGTCAGAGTTCACAAGGGCCTCCGATGGACCCCGAGCAGTGCTCACACTAGGGATGCCAACAAAGAACCTAGGTAGCCCTGTGATGTTCTAAACGTCAATACCACACAAGAGGGGGGGTGATTTGTGTGGTACCCAATTTTCGCTCTAGAAGCACCTGGTTCTTCTAGGTGTAATAACTACTACTGTTTGCGGAATAATAAGTACATAAAATAAAGAACACAAAGATTTTTACGTGGAAAACACCTGGCTCAAAAGGTGAAAAAACCATGACCTACTACTCAGTAGGATTTTCCCAAACTTCCACTAAAATCACTGAGCCAAAATAGCATTTACAAAACTCTTTGTAAACCTAAGGATTAACTCTAATCCTGTTGTGGCACACAGCCTCAACTGTTGCGACAACTTCAAGTTAGCTTATAACTTGAACACTCTAGGTACCTAATACAATTGCTTCTATGAAAGCTGAAAGGTTCAATTTTAAACCACCTACTACAATTGAACTAGAATAAAAGGAATACACAATGGAACTGATTCTTCTATCTCGTTCAAGTAGCTTCAGGAGTGCACACTCAAATCTCACATAAATTGCTTGCAAAATCGCCTTGCTCTTTTGTTCTCAGTTTTGTTTAACTTCTTCGTATTTGCAATACCTGTAAAAGAGAACGATCACTGTCTTTTAATGGGTTAGTAATCAGAGTTTGATTGGGACTCAATTGCTGATCTTCTATCGTAGTTGAGTCCTTGAAGATCTCAAACTCCAACACTATCTTTATCCGGATTGTGTTCTCTTCATATAAGGAGACTTTCTCCCCTTGTCCAATATGCAACCTTTTCGATCAGATCAGGAGATATTGCTGCTTGATCAGTAGGACTTATCTCCTTCACGTGCATGTATAGGTTGAGCATGACTGTGCTTTACACGATGGACCTGGTCCATGACTGAGTTCAGTTGTCATTCTTCAAAACTTCACCTGTTCTTGGGCCAACAAATTCCCCCTTTTTGATGATGACAAACTCTGTGTGTTTTACTGATTCGAAACCTATAAGAACTCAGCTTAACCATCAACACTAAATTTTGAAAATTCACTTATCATGAAGGACCAGGTTAATTAGGTTATAAACATCACTTATTTCAGAATATGTAAAGCACAATATCTCTTCCCCCTTTTGGCATCATCGAAAAGTTGCATACACAATTTGAATCCCAGATTTTAATAAATACTCATGGCCACGGGGGCAACTGCAAGTGCAATCATCAGTAATCGATAAACATATTTAAACTATCAAGGTCAGAATAAGCATTGAACAAGAGAAAACAACAGTTGTCATTGATAGAGATACGTTGCCACCAACAATCCACAAAAAGAAAGAAAACATTCAACCATGAGCAAAAAAATAGAAAAATCCCTAATCTGGGTCACTAGGGGTACTAGACAAGATCAGGAGACAAAGGCTAGGAGTCCTAAGGCTTGGAGGAACTGGAGGGTTGGGTTTGGAGAAGATTCAGCATGTTCTGAAGAATTCCATCATTCTTCTCCTTTTCTTTGGCAAGCTCAATTCTAAGACCATCCCTCTCAGTTTCCACTTCAACCACACGAGCCTTGAGCCTAGCAATTTCAGCATCCTTAGCTGCACATTCCTGAACCAAAGTCCTGACTTTGCTGTTGATGGGTGTCTTCAGAGATGAACCAGGTTCAACTGGGATGACATGGACTGGATAGTCACAGGCAAGAAGAGTTTTGATGCCAAAGTGTTCCTTGCTCGAGGCCATTTCCCATTTCTTTAGAGGCACATTTAGCCTTATCCAGAACTGTGGTCAATATGAAGCCATATGGAGTAGCATGAGCCTTTGAGCCATTTATGACCCTGTCTAGCAATTTGACAATGAGGGCAGGCCAGTTGAATTGCTTTCCTCTCTCAAGGCACTCCATAAGAACCAGGTCCATGTAGTTAGCAGTGTGCCTTCTCTCCTGCCTGGGCAATAAGCACTTATTGACAAACTCAAACACAACCTTGTGCTCAGGCCTCATCTCACTTTTCTGCACAGCACTGGCTTCATTCATATCCTCTGAATCACAAAACCTCTTGGTGATTTCAAGGGCAGTAGGGAGGGAGTCCGGGCATGGCCACCTTTGCCTAGTATAGTCATCAAACCCTTCAGAGGGTATGTCCAGAATCTCTCCCAGTTTCTCAGCATCAAACTGCACTGGACTCCCTTCACCAAGTTACTAACAACTCCATCCTTAACAGCAACATTAGCCATAAACTCAATGAGCTCATTTTTGGCTAGCCTACCATCCATCTGAAGGACCATGTCCTTCGAACCCTGAGCAGCTAAAGAGTCTACCAATCTCATCATCCCTGGTTCCACCAGGTCCCTCAACAATCTACCTTTTAAAATCTTTCTTCTGCCAAAGATGGCAAACTTGTCCTGTTCCTTCTCAGATTCATTTTCTTCTTCTTCTTCTTCTTCTCCACTCCACTCTTCATCATCTGAAACTTTTGTTTGTTTAGCTTTCACTGCAGATATTGTCCTCTTGGCTAATGAGGGTTCAACAGACACAGGTACAGAAGAAGACTTCTTGGAGGAAGTCTTGGGCTTTTTAGGTTTGGGTGTAGGAACCTCCACTGTTGTACCCCTTTCTTGATGGACCAGTTCCATCTCCTCTTCCTCTACAACCTCAGAGGATTCTGCAATCTTTCCCTTTCCTTCTCCATTTTCTTTTTCTTGCTTTCTTCTAAGGCCTTTTGTAGATCAGCTTCACTCTGTTTTACCCCTGCTTCTTGTGGCTCTACCCCAAGGTACTGAAGAGGAAGTAGGTGTTGGCGATGAAGCTTTTCTTTTCTTGGAAGGCTTGGGAACAGTTGGGGCTTTTGGTGTGAGAGTTCTGCGTTTCTTTGGGTCATAGCTAGCCCCCACCTTCTTCAGTAGATCAGCTAGAGTTTCTTCAGTAGATGAAATAGGTTCATCTCTTTGCTTGCTCAGATGAACCAACCCTTCAACAGCTTCCCCAGAACCACTTCCCCCTAACTTCATGCCACTCTCTTCTAATCTCTCTTGTGCAACCCCACATATAGCAAGAACTGCTCCCTTCCCATTTCCCCTTTCTTCACCACATGCACCCTCTCTCTCCTTTTCTTTTTCAGAATTCTTTTTAGCTCCACTCCTAAGTCTCTCAGGCACTTCAACATCCCTAATAGGACCAACCAGAACAAACCTAGTCTCTAAGTTTCCACTCACAGACGAACTTGCCTCAGTAGGGGATTCTTGAGTCTTCTCAGAGTTAGAAGACCCATGTCCTTCCCCCTCAGTAGCTGATTGATATGATTCTGATTCAGAGCTGGAGTCTGAATTTGGAGTTTTGCTTTGCTTCATTTGGCTTGCTTTTAACCTTTCGTTTAAAACCTTCCTCAGAGCCCAGATGCTACAGTTTTTCGAGCGAGCATTTTCTGCCTTCGTAGCCTAGGTTTTGGAGATACACTAGGGGAGTAGATGAGGATGAATTTGAGGGAGACGGTGGTGGAGGAGTTCCAGGATTTTCTTATGGGTTAGACATGATGGTCGATTTCTTGAAAGAATTTGGGAATTTTGGAGAAGATGGCAATTAGAAGTGAAGAACAATTTTTGACGGTTTTGGAATTATGATGAAGACTGGAGAAGTGGTGTGTATTTAAAGAGAATTAGACAATTGATAAGTAACGGTAGCTTTTTCAGAGGTCAAATAGAAGTCTAATCAAACTGAGACTCCAGAAATTTTAATGATCAGTTTGGCTTCCCTAGATATTAGGCAAAAATTACGGTTTAGAATTCTAAATGGACGGAACTGGTTCAATGCCAACGGATAGAATTTTCTAGAAAATTGACAAGTATTGGACTTCTGCTCATGATTGAAACATTAATCTTTCTAGTTGTGCAGAGTATAGAAAACATACCTGAGCTTTTATATGAGCATATACTGATGAACCAGGTTCTTCATTTAGAACTCTCTTGAACATGCCTTAAATGCCATAATAGAGAATATTTTGTAAGAGATCAGTGAGTCATATAAACACATATCACAGGAGTATACTAGTTAAAGTATGAAGCTGAGTAAAAATTAATCTAGATATTTAGACAAGTTCAGAATTCCTAGCCAAATTTTTTTTTCATTTTTCAATAAATTTTTTTTCATTGTGCATTCTGAACTGGACCTATTAGGTGATCTTAATCATCCCTAATTCCAACCTGTTCCTCTCAAAGTTTTCTCTACTTAGTTTTTTAGTGAAGATGTCAGCAATTTGTTTATTAGTAGCACAGAATTCTATGGAGATCAGTCATTTCTCATAGTTATCTCTTAAGAAGTGGTGTCTAACATCTATGTGCTTAGTCATATGCTGTTTGATCCATAGCAATTGAGCACAACAAGAAGCAGCAGCAATATACTCAGCTTCAGCAGTAGATAAGGCCACTGAATTTTGCTTCTTAGTAGCCTATGATACAAGACATGAACCAAGGAAGTGTGCCATACCTGAGGTGCTCTTCCTATCCACTAGGAAACCTGCATAATCAACATCAGCATATCCTACTAGATTGAAATTACTACCTTTGGGGTACCAAAGGCACAGATCAGTGGTGCCTTTCAAATATCTTAGTATCCTCTTGACAGCAGTCAAGTGAGACTCTTTTGGATTGGCCTGAAAACGAGCACAAAGCCCTACACTGAAAACAATGTCAGGTCTACTGGCAGTAAGATACAAGAGTGAACCAATCATACCCCTATACAACTTTTGATCAACTGATGAACTAGGTTCATCAATGTCTAATTTAGTGGCAGTTGCAATGGGTGTGTCTATTTCTTTTGATTCTTCCATTTTAAACTTTTTGATTAGCTCTTGTGCATACTTCTGTTGATGGATCATGGTTACATTAGGACATTGTTTGATCTGCAAGCCTAAGAAGAAGTTAAGCTCACCCATCATACTCATTTCAAACTCACTCCTCATTATTTTTGCAAAGTCCTTACTTAGCTTATCAGTGGTGGCCCCAAAGATTATGTCATCAACATATATTTTTACCACAAGGAGATCATTACCTTTTTCCCTTAAGAGTAAGGTACTATCAATTTTACCTCTTTTGTAACCATGTTCAAGCAGAAATTTTGACAGTCGTTCATACCATGCTCTTGGGGCCTGCTTGAGTCCATAGAGAGCCTTGTCTAACTTGTACACATGCTCAGGACATTCCCTGCTCCCAAACCTTGGAGGTTGTTTCACAAACACTTCTTCTTTTAGGTAGCCATTCAGGAAGGCACTTTTGACATCCATCTGATGAAGAGTGAATTCCATGTGTGCTGCAAAGGCTATGAGGAGTCTGATTGCCTCTAGTCTTGCAACTGGAGCAAAAGTCTCATCATAATCTATGCCCTCCTCTTGGCTGTAACATTGGACCACCAGTCTTGCCTTGTTTCTTGTAACTGTTCCATCTTCATCAAGTTTGTTTCTAAAGACCCATTTTATACTAATAACTGATATATCCTTGGGTCTTGGAACTAGATGCCAAACTTGACTTCTCTCAAACTGATTGAGTTCATCTTGCATTGCATTGACCCAATCTGCATCCTGCAAAGCCTCAACAACATTTTTAGGTTCAATAAGAGATAAAAAGGCATCAAAAGCACACAGATTCTTCAGTTGTGATCCAGTTTTGACTCCAGATGTTGGATCGGTGATAATGTTCTCAATAGGATGAGAACTCCGATACTTGTGAGGTTTCACAACCAACTGGTTCCTACTAGATGCTTCTCCCATGTTCTGTTGCTGAGGAACAGGATCATGAACAGGTTCTTTAGGGGATTTATTTCAATTCCTCTTTGATTAGTTCCCCCTGTCAGGTTGCCCTGAATAGAAGAACCTGTTCCATCACCCGTTCCTTCTTTTGGTGCCACTTTGACTTGTGTTGAGGCTTCAGTCAAATCCTTTACCAATCCAATGGCTTCATCTTCATGTTCCCAGGTAAATCTAGAATAATCATCAACAAGTACCATTACATATTTCTTTCCACCTCTGATCATGGTTCTTATTGGACCACAGAGATCCATATGGACCAGTTCCAACGACTTGGTTGTGCTTACCGTTTTCTTACTTTTGAAGGATGATCTTACCTGCTTCCCCCTTGCACAGGCCTCACAAACTTTGTCTTCCTTGAACTTGATGTTAGGTAACCCTATCACCAAGTCCTTGGAGACTAATTTGTTTAGCTGATTCAGACTGGCATGGCCAAGTCTTTTGTGCCACGGGAGGGGATCATTATCCAGCACACTTAGGCAGGTTAGTTCATTTTCTGAAAGAGTAGACAAATCTACAATGTAAATATTGTTAACTCTTTTTCCCTGCAAAACAATCTTGTCAGTGGTAAGGTTAATCACAAAGCATTTAGTAGAGGTGAATGCTACAAGGTTACCTCTGTCACACAGTTGTGACACACTGATCAGGTTGTATATTAAGCCATCTATCAAGTAGACATTCTCAATGGAGTGAGAGTCTGTCTTACCTACCTTTCCAACCCCAATAATCTCACCTTTCTTCCCATTTCCAAAGGAGACATTACCTCTCTTTAAGTCCTCAAGTGAAAGGAACTGGTTCTTGCTTCCAGTCATATGTTTTGAGCAGCCACTATCCATGTACCATATTTGGCTACTTCCCTTCACTTGGACCTGCAAAAAGAAATCAGGGGTTAGTTTTAGGAACCCAAACTAGTTTGGGTCCCTTTCTATAGGCAAAGGGATAAATCAGATTCCTTCTAACCCACCCAAGCAGCCTATTTTTTCTTTGAACAAAAGCTTTGTTCTTTTGACTGGCCTTTTCTTTTGCATTACATTCATTTTTGTAATGGCCAGTCTTGCCACAGTGTGTGCAGATTTTGTTCTCAGGAAGAGTGAGGTACTTGCTTTTAGGATCCCACTTAGGTGCTTGAGTCCCATAACCAAGTCCTCTTTTGTTGCTACTGTGATGTTCTTGTAACCAGGAGAGTGCATCAGAAGCCTTGTTCCATTTGCAAGTTCTGTCTAGTTCATGTTTTACCTTCCCTAGATCTTCTTTCAATACTCTTATCTGGTCATCCTTCCTATACAACTCATCCTTCATTTTCCCTAAGTTTTCTTCTAGGGTGAGGTATGTGTGATCAGCTTTCTTTTTTCCTGTTCCTAGTTTCAGCTTTAAGTTCTCAGATCTAAGTTCTAGGATACTAATGTCAAGTTTAAGAACCTGGTTCTTCAACTCAGTATTTTTATTTTCACTCTCATTAGCCCTAGACTCTAGATTTTTGCACTTAGATTTTAGAATCACACATTCCCTAGACAGCTCTTCCTTCTCATTGTTAATTATCTCAGAAGCATCAATGAAGTCTAGCAATAGTTCAGACAACCTTTCTTTAGATAGGAATTTAATCTTGTCTTTGAGATGAAGAATACTTACCTCTTGTTCATCATCTGATTCTCCAATGGCCATAAGCGCTTGTTCATCTCCAGCTTCATCTTCTGAGTCCTCACTGATGTTTCTCCCCAGGCAGCAACCATAGCCTTTGTGAACCTTTGTTCCTTTTTGGTTGAACCTGTTCCTTCTTCCTGTTCCTTCGTTCAACCCTTTCCTTCTTCCACTCAATTTCCCATTGAGGACAATTCTTGATCATGTGATCAGTCTTACCACATTTGTAGCAACCCTCATTGGTCTGTTTCTCAGGAGCCCTTGGTTTGTTGAAGGTTGTACCTCTTGAAGAACCCTTTCCTCTCATCAGGTACTTTTTAAAATCTCTTGTGATCATAGCCATTTCCGCATCCTCCAGATCTGAACCTTCAGCAATTCTAAGAGCCAGACTTCTTTCCTTCTTGGGTGCATCCATTTTCATGGTTTGCCTTCTCAGTTCATAGGCAGTAAGGTTTCCAATTAGTTCATCTAGCTTAAGGGTAGCATTATTCTTTGATTCCTGAATAGCAGTGATTTTGCTTTCCCAAGAGACTGGCAGAACCCTTGTTAAAATCTTCTCAACTTTGTCTTCTTCAAGGATAATCCTTCCAAGAGACTTAAGTTCATTTGTCTGTGTGGTGAACCTTGTATATATCTCTTGGATGGTTTCTCCTTCCTTCATGGTGAAATTCTCATATTGAGAATACAACAGTGTTCCTCTAGACCTCTTCACTTGAGGTGTTCCTTCATGAGCCACTTGTAAAGTGTCCCAGATTTCCTTAGCAGTGGTACAACTTTGAATTTTACTGTACTCATCTAGACCTAGTCCTCACACAAGCCATTTCTTGGCCTTGGCATTCATCTCCCATTTCTTCAAATCTTCAGCAGTGAAGTCAACTCTTCTCTTTGGCACATCCCCTCCTTCCTCATTCTTCTTTGTAGTTGCCAAAGGACCATCAGTGACTATGTCCCAGAGTTCATAGTCCTCTCCTATGATATGATCTCTCATCCTGCTCTTCCACCAGGAATAGTACTGACCATTGAAGAGTGGAGGCCTAGCAGTGGATCCCCCTTCCCAGTTCCCAGGTGGTGCACTCATCTTGATCTTTTCCTAAGATGTTAACCTCTTCAAGGATAACCGGCTCTGATACCAATTGATGTTCTAAACATCAATGCCACACAAGAGGGGGGGGGGTGATTTGTGTGGTACCCAATTTTCGCTCTAGAATAACCGGGTTCTTCTAGGTGTACTAACTACTACTATTTGCGGAATAATAAGTACATAAAATAAAGAACACAGAGATTTTTACGTGGAAAACACCTGTCTCAAAAGGTGAAAAAAAACCACGACCTACTACTCAGAGGATTTTCCCAAACTACCACTAAAATCACTGAGCCAAAACAGCATTTACAAAACTCTTTGTAAACCTAAGGATTAACTCTAATCCCGTTGTGGCACACAGCCTCAACTGTTGCGACAACTTCAAGTCAGCTTATAATTTGAACACTCTAGGTACCTAATACAATTGCTTCTATGAAAGCTAAAAGGTACAATTTTAAACCACCTACTACAATTGAACTAGAATAAAAGGAATACACAATGGAACTGATTCTTCTATCTCGTTCAAGTAGCTTCAGGAGTGCACACTCAAATCTCACATAAATTGCTTGCAAAATNGAAAATTGGGTATCAACAGACGTGACAGTCTGATACAGCTCTCGAAACGTCACGTCGCTACCTCGTGACGGGGTACTCGCCTCTCGCACAAAGCGCTCAGATTTGTCACAACTTTCGAATCGACAGAGTCCGCCCATCAAGCTCGCCAAAAGACGACCTCAATAGGCGGAGGGACTAACTGTGTGGGTCGAAATCTGACCAAACAGGAATTTACGGAAAGAGGAACGACAGTCATTTGGGCCGAAGTCGCATTCGTATAAAGCTATAGCGACAAGCACCTCGGCCACGGTCGAGGTCGTGTACTCAGAATGCTTGTACAGTGAATTGGTTGTTACAACATTTCAGAGGGTCAAACTGTAACACAGTTAAGGGGCTGAGGTACTCTGGCTAATGACCGTTGTGTAAAGGAGAATACTTAGTATATATACTAGGTGAGAGAACTAAGGAAGAAAAATTCGTACAAATCACACACTTCTTCACTAACAAAAGAGGTGAATAGGAGAATCCATCTAAAAGATGAGAGAAGGTTCAGAGCTTTGCTATTCATCTTCTGTAGCTATTGTTATGGAATAAATAAAGATACACCCCGTGGTCATTAATGGTGAATTCTTTCTTTATTCTCTATTTTACAATATGGATTAACAATGTCACGAATGAATGTAAGCTCATCATATACATTAGATTTTTTTTCCATTATCTTAATGAGTTCATGAGCCTAACCTTACACAACTCTTCTTATTTATCATTCATTAATCTAGAGTCAATTATCTTTGAGTAGGATTTACCCCTTATCCATTCATTTAAATTAATTTAACTAAAAAGAGTTTAACACTTTTTGGTCAAACATTAGGCCCTCACATGTTTAAAACACGTCACTAAAGTCTAAAGCTTGTTAACTTATATACCTAGCATCCCTCTTATGTTTTGACGATATGAGACTGTATCTAAAGGTGATGTGTTATAACGAACTACTAGTATAAACATAAAAATTAAAAGTATATGATAACTTTTCAACCAAGATATAAGTTTGCTTGCAATTATGAAGGTTAGATTTGTTATTTAAATGTTTTTAATCCATGCACTTCCTGATGGATAAGTGTTAAAAATATAAATATAAGACATATAATTTGATGTAAATAAGTAATAAGAGTAAATTTTTAATAGGAGTAAATAATTTGTAATGCGAGTAAATACATTTCTTTCTTTTTTTCCATATATAAGTGCGAGTCCAAAATCAAATTATTTCATGTTCCTTGTTATTCATCAAAATAGAAAATTGGTAAGACGAGAGAACACTCATACTAGACATTAGGGAAGTAAAATTCTAAAACTACAAAAAAAAAGGTACACTAGGAACTCGAGACACTTCCAGTTTTAGTAATATGGTTATTAGGTTTTATATTTAAAAAATATTTTTGAAACTTGTGATCTTAAAAGCTTAAGGGATAAAAAGTTTGTGGGGTCATGATATTTGTGTGGCTATAAAAGCTACTCATTAAAGATAAATGGGTAAAATAAAAGAGTTTAAAGTTGAATTATTTTCAAATTTAAAAATATGTGTGTTTTTGTTTTGGAAGAGAATAAAAAGGAAAGTAGAGTACTACTATAGTGTGAATGGTCCTAAATCCTAATGCAACAAGAGTGGCAGTGAGAAAGGAAACGGAAAAGGGAAATAAATAATTGCAGAGAGCGATGGCGTTGATGGGGGAGAAATGCAGAGTGTGTGTAACAGGAGCAGGTGGCTACGTCGCTACGTCGCTAGTTAAGCTTCTCCTTTCTAAAGACTACACCGTTCATGGCACCGTTAGAAACCCTTGTAAGTAAATCCTTATTTCCTATTTTTCTACTTTTCAATATATGTAATAGTATTGAAAAGAAAGGTAAAAACTTTTTTCGACAAGATTGTCAGTTGTGTTTTAGAACTGTTCTTAGTTTTCAAACTACGGAGTATATGTTAGGAGCCTCAGCTGGGAAGGAGCCCTTTATTTCAACCGAATGTTCTAGCCTCTAGGTGAATATTCCTAAGAAATTGGTTCAACTTTCAAGCAAGCAATCAATTATTCCAAATTAGTTGAGTCGGCTTTATTGATCATTTATAAATATTTCAATTTATTCTTGTAAGGCGGAATATATTGACCTAATACTTACAGTTGCACCAATTTTTGCAATCAAAATATCTTTTTTTTTTTAAAGGAGAATTTCGATTGACTTGAATAATTTGAGAACTGAATTGAGAACGGCTGTAAATTATATCTTATGGCAATACCTAGATTTTCAGAGATATTTATAGTTGATTCATCCTTTCGCTTGCTGTGTTCCCCCCTTGTCCTCTACTCATGATCCTTTCTGCTGATAACATTGAAGAAACTAACTGTGTTATGAGAAACAAAAGGTAGCATATTTTTCATACATCCAATGCGCCCAAATAGAAAACATCGTTCTTGTTTGGTAACATGGTATAATAATTAAAATTGTAGGGGTTTTTTAGTTTCTGCTGAAAATTTCTGAAGAGGCCTCATTGTAAATCAATTTGCAGCTGATGACAAGTATGCTCATTTGAAGAACCTTGACAAAGCTGCTGAGAACCTAAAACTCTTCAAGGCAGACTTGCTAGATTACAACTCGCTTGCTGCAGCCATCAAAGGATGCAATGGAGTATTTCACGTTGCTAGTCCCGTCCCTTCAAGCTCTGTACCAAATCCCGAGGTGTGACTTTGCTATGACCTGTTAAATTTTTTCTTGTGACCACATGTAGAAGAAAACTAGGTTCCCTAAACATTTAAAACAGAGTAAACTAATAAACCAACATGGCCAGTGTCCAGTTTTTACATACCTCCACGAATTAAGAGATTATCAGCTTATTCACTTTGTTAATATGAATCACATCTTCTGGTTTTACTTTATGACTACCAGGTAAAAGTGGAATCTTCATGACTCACGAGTAGTCTAGCCTATTGATCTTTAGTACATGTTATTAGTTGTTGAAAGTGCTCTGAGGTATATTTCGACTGAATGAAAAACAAGATGGTGAATTTATATTGGGATTACACAAAGTACTATTCAAAAAAGTTTTTCAACAGAGATTCGCCAATTTATCTTTTGCCAGTCATTTTTTTATCATCGTAATATCTTTCCCTCAATTATTCTATTCCTGACTATGGGTAATCAGTGAATTGTTTTCGAAATATTGGATATTCTGATAGCAAAGGAGTTCTTTCGTCTCAATATTTGAATAATATTCATTACTTAAAGTGGTTCTTTCGATCATTCATCAAAAGGAGACACTTGATTTGAATTTGACCAGTTGAGTTCTTATAATAAGAGACGCTATCTATAGAGCTCCTCCATTTGGAGTCTTAGACATTGGAAAATCAGGTCCATCCAGGATACATTGTATTGTGATCAAACGATCTGCATTTCTAGTTTGGTTTTGGAAATAACGAATCCCACTGTGCTCTAGTTCTGCACAAATAAATTATCTTCTTCATATGTTCAATTGTTTGATTGCAGGTAGAACTAGTTGAGCCTGCAGTAAAAGGCACACTTAATGTTCTGAAGGCATGCTCTGAAGCAAACATCAAGAGAGTTGTGTTTGTATCTTCTGTTGCTGCTGCTGCCTTGAACCCCAACTGGCCGAAGGGCCAAGTGAAAGACGAGACCTGTTGGTCGGACAGTGAATACTGCAAAGCAACTAATGTAACTTCTTTACTGATACAAGTTTACGAATTTGATCTGTGGACATTTTAAGATTTTAGTTAATAATCTACATGTTTCTTAGTATGATACTCAGTGTTGGTAAAGTAATTTACAATCTGTATCTTGAATACTCAGTGTTGGTAAAGTAATTTACAATCTGTATCTTGAATACTTTTTTTACTGGAGCAGTTTCCTGTCTGATTGGCTTAGTTTTGGTGAGAATTTCAGATTTGAATCTTGAATGCTCATTTTGCTAGAGCAGTTTCCTATCTGATTGTTTTGTGGTTCCACATGCATGCAGAACTGGTACTGTTTTTCTAAGACGATGGCTGAGAAAGAAGCTTGGTCATATGCAAAACAAACTGGACTTGATATGATAACTGTGCTTCCAACACTTGTTTTGGGGCCAATGTTGCAGAGGACTACAAATGCCAGTAGTTTGGTTCTCATTAAGCTGCTGAAAGGTACCCAACAAGGCATAGTTATACCTCACTGGTTTAATGTTTCTGCATTACTTCTATTTTACATCTCTGCTTGCGTGAGTTGCTCATTGGTAAATAAACAGAATTCACTTTTCCCACAAGACATGTGTTCAGCATGCAGTTTTGTTAAATTCATTGCCAATGCTTAAAAGTCTCAAAATGATTTACATGTGTAACTATAACAAGTCTTGTCATATTGACATTTGGTTCTCCAAAATACATGGTGCTTGACAATGAGTAAGAGATCATTGAATGCAAAATGGTGCTGTCTAGTTATCTTTAAGGCATATCATTTAAGCTACAAGTGAAAATTTCTACAATATTATTTGTCCATGTAGCTGGATTAACCTGAATTGCTTTGCAGCTTGGTAGCATGTCTACCTTAGCATGGTATTTATGAGACTGAGCTCAACTGCTCAAGTTTATAGTAGTTTTTTATGCTTAATATGTTGGTTGGTGGTAGCTAGGACTTTTCGTCCATAACATTTAGATAAAATAATTATGTTGAATTCCACGCACTAGTTAAGGGGTTCTTCCTTATCTATACATTCACTTTATACCCCCAGATGCTTTGGACAACTGCCGGACGCCCCTCTAGCTTAAGTTACCATATTTGGCTCGTCTGAAGTTTATATACTCCCTTTGACCAATTTATTTTTGCACAATTATCTATTATGACAAAGAGACAGCATCACGTCCCCATTTCCCTTTTATGTAAATTGCAGAAGACTTTCTTTATTATCTATAAAATAAAAAAAATAAAGAAATATATATTGGTCATTTGATAAAATTTAGTAGGCCAGTTTGTGATATAGTTTTGGTTACAAGCATCCTCAGGTGCTTTATCATCCTTCTACTCTAGTGTTTCAAGCATGGCTTTAGCTATGAATTCTCGAGTGTATTGCCTGTTTAGATAAAAGTCCTCCAGCTACTATGCACCAAGGGCTACTAAGCATTGTGTTTAATGTTAATGCATGTCAATTTCTATGTAGCTCCCAGGACTTTGGTCTAGGAGTAAGAGCAGAGTTTGGGTTAGACACATGTCATTAGTTCGAGCCTGCTGCAGACAAGAGCCTACTATTTAAGTGGAAAAGGGTAGAGAGGCAGGCGCATCATCGATCAAGTTTTGAACTGTGTGCCACTAGCCCTCTAGAATTTCTTGGTTATAAAAGAGAACATTAGTCTCGGTTACAAAAGTCTATCCGCTTTTGTATCATCTGAGTTGCTTTGCATTTTCTTATGTTAATGGCTTCATGTGTTGTTTCTGTGTTTTCATGTATATGGATTCATGGTCATGGTTCTTTCATTTTTTCACTTGAAGTGACTGACCTCTCCCTGCCTACGCTCTTGTGTCATTCATATAGAAGGATATGAAGAGCTGGAAAACAAGAGCCGATTTATAATAGATGTACGTGATTTAGCTGAAGCTCTGGTGCTGGTATATGAGAGACCTGAAGCTGAAGGTAGATACATATGCACGGCTCATAAAGTGAAATCACAGGATTTGGTTGACATGCTGAAGAGACACTACCCCAACTACAACTATCCTAAATGGTGAATTTCTCTCCAATTCTACCTTAGGCTTCTTTATCGGAATCTAGTGTCCTATTTCCTGTGTCTGGTTTAAGAGTTACAAAAAAGCGGCGTAACGAAATCGACTTCTCTTATGGGATTGTGATTCCTTTTTCCAGTGCGTGATGCGTTTGGTTAAGAAGTTACAAAGGAAAAAGTGCATGATGAATTTGGTCTATTTGATTGAGTCTATTGATAAGTAGTCTTCTTGTCCTTCTGCATAGAAGTTCCTCACTTGTCTGTTTTGGGCCTAAGCCCGCACGACTTTAAAACGTCTTAACCGGCGAGATGCTGGATATATAAGGAAACAACCCTTAGGCATTAGTGACGCGACGCGTTTTAAGGCCGTGCAACCCTAGGTTCAAAGCGGGCATGTCACTAGTTGGGTGTACTGTTACACTTGTGCATAGAAGTTCCTCAATTAAATCTGTTGTCCTGAATTGTACTGTTTATTTTACAGCTTTACTGATTTGATGGAGGAAGGAAGTTATAGTTCAGAGAAACTGCAGAAGTTGGGTTGGCAATATAGGCCACTGGAGGAAACTCTAATTGATTCAGTTGAAAGTTACAAACAAGGGGGCTTTCTGGAATGAAGAAGAGAACATCTCAAGATCACTTTTTGCTTATTGTAATAGCTTGTGGTTGTTACTCTGCATTTTTGATACAGCATAATAAAATAATACATAGATTCCTGCATAGCACATACAAGTATTATTTAATTATGTGGGCAACAAAAATGACAGTCAAACCATGTTTTGTGTAATGCTGAATTTTATGTTAAGTATGAAAGATTCAACGGAAAAGGGCCATGTATGCTAGTGAACTATGCGAATTAGGACAGATATGCCCGTCGTTAATAGTTTGGCACAGATATGCCTAATCCGTCCAATACTTGCTCATTCATGCCCTTAGTTTAACGGAACCACTATTTTGTCTTTCTTAAGTAATTAATAACCGGACCCAACCAAAATCTGCCGACCCGATCCGTTATGACCGACCCACCCTTATTCCAAAGATATTTTTTGATATATTATTTTTGTTTGATTGGGAAATTGTGTGATAATGATATTTATTTATTTGAGTAATTTGATAATCGATTTGTTTTTGTTATACATCATTTCGGGAAGTAATCGTACTAAAGTAGTAATTGATATTTGTTTATTATTTTAATAATATAATATTCGAATTAGTTTGTGCTTTCTTCAATCATTTTACCATCTATCGTTATTTTTCTCACAGTCTATTTGTATTTTTCACCAATACAAATACGAATAACTCCATGTTCACTATAACTTAACTTGATGGATCCGTTTTTTTGTTTAGATAAGTGATCATTATATGATTGAATATTAGTTTATTGGATTATTTCTCCATTACAAATTTATTTATGAAATAATTAATAAATTTTTTAAATAGTGGTGCTTCTTTTTTATTTTTATTAATTAATTATTTCATAACAAGCACCACTGAGAAAAATAAAAATAGATGGTAAAATGCTTGAAGAAAGCATAACCTAATTCAAATATTATATTATTAGAATAATAAATAAATATCAATTACTACTTTTAGTAGGATTACTTTCCAAAATGATGTATAACAAAAAAGAAATCGATTATCAAATTACTCAAATAAATAAATACACAATTTCTCAATCAAACAAAATAATATATCAAAAAATATCTTTGAAATAAGGGTGGGTCGGGTCCTAACGGATCGAGTCAGCAGATTTTAGTTGGGTCCGGTTATTAATTATTTAAGAAAGACAAAATAGTGGTTCAGTTAAACTAAGGGCATGGATGAGCAAGTATTGGATGGATTGGACATATCTGTACCAAACTATCAACGACGGGCATATCTGTCCTAATTCGCATAGTTCACTGGCATATCCGAAGATTCAAAATTTAACCAAACACTTTATTGGTGATATTATGTAGGCGTTGTTTTGATCCTTGTAATTCTGACTTTGCCATTCTCTTTCCATAATCCGAGGGTGAATATTGTGAGCAGTGATTCAACCAATTAAAGGAGAATCGAAGCGTTTTGAATTTGGATTTTATTTATATATATTATAAATAATTTATATCACCAGTATATCTCAAGTTTTAAGTTGTAGCAATTTTTGACTTGTCTATGTTTCTAGTTTCACATTTTATGAATATTTACGTGTAGTTATGATTTTGGTAACCTAATAAGTATGATGGAAAAATTAAGCTTTTTAAATTTTAGTTGTAAGTCACTCTCTCTTTATTTTAACGTAGTTGCAACTCACGTTATTTTTCTTTTTATTTGTTTCAAGAAGAATGTCGCTTATTTATAAGTGAGAAATTTAATTTAAAACTTTTTATTTTGTTCTTATGAAAAATAGTCATAAAATTGTCACACCAACTAATTTTATTTATTACAAGTTGCAAATCTTTTTCATATCAAAATGACAAAAAATAATCATTTTAACAGCTTGTTTGGATGGTTGTTCCTCGTTGTATCGTATCGTATTGTTATCCCACAACAATATTTGTTTTGATGTTTCATTAAAATTTGTTGTATTGTATTGTTAAATTCATTGTTCCGGAACAATAAAAAGTCCCCCTTTTTGAAACAACCGATTTGGTGTGGTGGGATTGTTTCCTATTTTTCTTTCCAATTATGCCCTAACTTATTACTCCACAATTCTATTTTACCCTTTATCTTTTTTCTATTTTAACTCCAAATCTCCAACTTATAACCTACTTTGTTTTTTTCCAGACCAATGTTAAAGGTGTTTTGCTGCCTTCTGTTTTATTTTTCTCCTAATTTGCTTGTAACTCAATTCTAATTAGTTGTGCTCCTTTGTTTTGCTTTCTTCTGTCTCGCTCCTTTGTTCTTCTTTCTTATTGTGTTTTGCCTTCTTCTATTTTGTTTTTAAAAATTATTTTTATGCATAATTTTTGATAAATTTAATATTTAAATAATTGAGGGTATTTTAGTAAACTTATCAGTTACAGTACAGTACGATACAGTCAAACCAAACAACAAAATATTATTTAACAATAACAAACAATACAATCTATCCAAACATTGTATTCATAAAACGATACGGTACAATACGATACAATACAATACAATACATTATAAAACGATGGGGAATAATAATCCAAATAGAGTGTAAGATTTATCATCTGGTGAAGCATGACGTTGCAAATAGTGAAATTTAAAACTTACCTGTATAAACGACAGAAAAATTTTTGTACCAACTCTGAACGCTAAAAGTTTAAGTGGAATCATATTTTAATGGTTTTAGATCTACACAATGCAAAAGGACTGTGTTAGCCGTCGGAAAACAGTAAATTAATGTGTGCATGGTCCGTAATGCTTTTTCTTTTGTTGAAGACAAATGATTTACAGCTTGTTTGGATGGTTGTTACCTATTGTATCGTATTGTATTGTTTTCACCAAACAATATTTGTTTTGATTGTTTAGTTAAAATTGATTGTATTGTATTGTTAAATCCATTGTTCCGGAACAATGGAAAGTCCTATTTTTTAAAACAACCGATTTGGTGTGGTGGGATCGTTTCCTATTTTTCTTTCTAATTATGCCCTAACTTATTACTTTATAATTCTATTTTACCCTTTAACTTTTTATTTTAAATAATAGCAAAGTCTCTTTCTTACATAATTTTGTAATAGAATTCTATATGAAGTCTAATAACCGATATAAATTCTCAAGACGACATCCCAAATATAACCTAGTATATAATAACCTACATACGTGAAAAACTCATTTTGTTCTTCTGCCGCTTCTCCATACTCTTCAGGTAAATGTTTTGTTTTACTTTTGTCTGAATGGAGTCTACTTAATATTTTTTTTAAAATTTTTATTATTATGATCTAATTATAAATATAGTGTACTTATTATTATTTTTAATATTATTAACTTGTTCAACTAATTTCGATAGAATTTGCATGAATTTAATTGCTTAATTTATATATAAGACATAATTAGTGATTAGTTAGTAG
Organism: Nicotiana attenuata; assembly: GCF_001879085.1. NCBI lineage: Eukaryota > Viridiplantae > Streptophyta > Magnoliopsida > Solanales > Solanaceae > Nicotiana > Nicotiana attenuata. The sequence goes on from NC_031992.1 coordinate 270,990, forward strand.
AAAGTGCTTTTCTTAAATAATTTTTATGTGTAATTTTTGATAAATTAAATATTTAAAATAATTGAGGGTATTGTAGTAAACTTATTACAGTACGATACAGTCAAACAAAACAGCAAAATATTATTTAACAAGAACGAACAATACAATCTATTCAAATATTGTATTCATAAAACGATACGATACAATAGAATACAGTACAATACGATACATTATAAAACGATGGGTAACTGTGATCCAAACGGAGTTTATAATAGATAAAAGTGAGAGTGAGAACAGGAAAAGCAAAAGCAAAAACACTACAACAACTTCATTTGCTCCCACATAGAAGAAAAATTAATAACAGAACAATGGCGTTGACGGGTGAGAAGTGTACAGTGTGCGTAACAGGAGCAGCTGGATTTATTGCTACGTCGCTAGTGAAGCTTCTCCTTTCTAAGGATTACACTGTTCATGGCACTGTTAGAGATTGTAAGTAGTACTCTCTCCGTCCTAATCTATGTGGCGGAGTTGAGTCCAGTTTCTCTTTGATTGCGATTTTTTCATATGCCTTTTACATATTTTGAATTGTAACTTATATTAAGTAGCTTTTAAATATATAAATTTTGTTTCAAAAAATTTAACGATTATATGTCCAAATTTAGGGTCAAAATTAAGAAGTTTGATTCTCAAAATTCGACCATATAAATTGGGACAGAGGGAGTAGTAAAATCTAAATCTTATTCTAAGTAGGTAAATATTACTGAAGAGGCTTTATTGTAAATGAATTTGCAGGTGAGGAGTATTCTCATTTGATGAATCTTGACAAAGCTGCTGAGAATCTAAAGCTTTTCAAAGCAGAGTTGCTAGATTACGACTCGCTTGCTGCAGCCATCAAAGGATGTAATGGTGTCTTTCATCTTGCTAGTCCTGTTCCTTCATCCTCTGTACCAAATCCTGAGGTATTTATGAATTTGCTATTACCTGTTAAATTTCTTTATTTCTGTCCACATATGGAAGAAAACTAGCTTCTCTAAACATGTAAACTTATTCACTTTGTTGATATCAATCACATTCTCTAGTTTCACTTTGTAGATCTCCAGATATCGGTGGAATCTTCACAAGCAGTAGCCTATCTTTAATACATGTTATTAGTTGTTGAAAGTGCTTAGAGTAAGAGGTATATTTCTACAGAATGAAAAAAAAAAACAAGATGGTGATTAGTGAATTTATGTTGGGATTTACACTATTGTACTATCAAAATAAGTTTTCTGAGGGTGATTAATGGTAGTATTATGATAAGAGACACTGTTTAGGAGCTCCACGATCTGGGAGCCTAAGACATTTGAAAATTAGGTCCGTCCAGTCCAGGATACCTTGTACTGGGATTAAAAAATCTGCAATTTCTAGATTGCTTTTGTATTCCCATTTTGTGCTAGTTCTACACACACAAAAAAATATCTTCTTGATATGTTCGGTGGCTTTGTTGCAGGTAGAAATTGTTGAGCCTGCAGTAAAAGGCACACTTAATGTTCTGAAGGCATGTTCTGAAGCAAACATCAAGAGGGTTGTTTATGTATCTTCTAATTCTGCTCTTGACTATAACCCCAACTGGCCAAAGGACCAAGTGAAAGACGAGACTTGTTGGTCGGACAGTGAATACTGCAAAGCAACTAATGTAACTTCTTTTACTGAGTACAAGTTTCCGAATTTGTTTTTTTGTGGTCATTATAAGATTTTTAGTTAATAATCACATATTTCTTTTGTGATCGGTAATAATCAACATACTTCTTACATACCATATTTAGTGTTGGTAAAGTAATTTATGATTTGAATCTTGAATGCTTATTTAGCTAGGCAGTTTCCTGTCTTATTTGCTTAGATTTTCAAAGGTAATTTCAGATTTGAATCTTAAATGCTTATTTTGCTAGAGCTGTTCCCTATCTGATTGAATTTTTTGGTTCCACCTTCATGCAGAACTGGTATAGTTGTTCCAAAACGATGGCTGAGACAGAAGCTTGGTCATATGCAAAACAAAGTGGACTTGATCTTGTAACCGTGCTCCCAACAATTGTATGGGGACCAATGTTGCAGAAGACAACAAATGCCAGTAGTTTAATTCTCATTAAGCTGCTGAAAGGTACCAACAAGGCGTAGTTTATACCTTAGAGTGTGGATGTATCTGCATTATTTTTTCTATTTCTACATCTCTGGTTGCATGAATAGCTCACTGCTGAATAATCAGAATTCACTTTCCCAAAATCCTTTTTAAATTTGTTCTTCTGAATATGGGCATGCATTTAGTACGCAGTATTTGTCAAATTCTTTGCTAATGCTTAAAATGCCAGAATGATTTAAATGTGCAACTATAATAAGTCTTGTCGTATTTTGGTTCTCCCAAATACTTCATGCTTGACTCTGAGCAAGAGATTATTGAAAGCAAAGAAAGTGCTTACCATCTTTGAGGCATATTATCTAAGCTCCAAGTGGAGGTTTCTATAGTATTATTTCTCCATGTACATGGGCTAGCCAAATTTCTTTGCAGCTGTGGCACATCTATGATCTACCTCGGCATGAGATTTATGAGACTCTGAGTAGGTTTATTGTAGGTTTGTATGCTTAATGTGTTGGTTGATGGTGGCTAGGAGTTTTTGTCCATAACATTTAGAGAAACTAGTTATTTTCAATTCAGCGTACTAATTAATGAGTTCTTCCTTATGTATGCATTCAACTTATACCCTCTGATGTTTTGGACAACTGCTGGGAGCCTTTCGTGCTTCAATTACCAAATTTGGATCCCGTATCCTCCCTTTGACCAATTTATTTTTGCATAATTATCTAATATGATAGATAAATTGTGTCACTTCTCCATTTGCCCTTCACGTATGTTGCACAAGTCATTTTTTTATTATGTATAGAATAAGAAATAAAGAAATATGAGAGAATAAGTAAAGTTACATGCTGTATTTGTCAATTGATAATGTTTAGTAGGCCGGTTGGTCATGATATAGTCTTGGTTACAAACATTGCTTGGGTGCTATGTTCTCATCCTTCTGCTCTAATGGTTTAAGCATTGCTTTACCCATGAAGTCCCGAGTATATTGCTTGGTTAGATAAAAGACATCCCAGCTACTATGCACCAATAGCTACTAAACGTTGTGTTTAATGATAGTAAATGTTAATTTCCTTGTAAGCAAATGAATTGACCTAATAATCATGGAAATTATGGCGAACTGATTGAGAATCTTGGAATATAAGATCATTTTCTGAAACATACAAACTTCCACCTATAGGGATATATCGCAACCCCTCTATACCTACTTTTTCTGTTGTAACATTAACAAGATTTGCTGTATCTCCATTCCCCTCGAGATTGACCACCTAATGGGAACACAAACGCTTAAAAATTCTGTTCGCTTAGTTTTGTAACGCTTTGCATTTTCTTATATTGATGGCTTCATGTGTTGTTTCTATGATTTCATGTATATGGATTCGTGGTCATGGTTCTCTCATATTTTCACTTGAAGTGACTGACCTCCCTCTCTTCACTCTTGTGTCGTTCATGTAGAAGGATATGAAGAGCTGGAAAACAAGAGCCGGTTTATTATAGATGTACGTGATTTAGCTGAAGCGCTGGTGCTGGTTTATGAGAAACCTGAAGCTGAAGGTAGACACATATGCATGGCTCATAAAGCGAAATCACAGGATTTGGTTGACATGCTGAAGAGACACTACCCCAACTACAACTATCCTAACCGGTGAATTTCTCTCCATTCTACCTTAGGCTTCTTCAGTGGGAATCTAGTATCCTATTTGTTGTGTCTGGTGTAGGAGTTACGAAAAAGCAGCATAATGAAATCGGATTTCTCTTATGAGATTTTGATTTCCTGTTTCCAGTGTGTCTTGTTAAGAAGTAACAAACAAAATGCGAATGAATTTGGTCTATTTGATTGATTCTGTTGATAAGTGTTCTTGTTTTCCTTCTACATAGAGGTTCCTCATTTATCTGAATCTGCTGTCCTAAAAATACTGTTTATTTTACAGCTTTACCGATGTGATGGAGGAAGGAAGTTATAGCACAGAGAAACTGCAGAAGTTGGGTTGGAAATGTAGGCCACTGGAGGAAACTCTAATCGATGCTGTTGAAAGTTATAAACAAGCGGGCATTCTTGATTAAAGAAGAGAAAATATCAAGTCCACCTTTTACTTATTGTAATATTCTTTGTGGTACTTGCCCTGCCTGTCTTTCAAGATAATACTCTTGCGAACTAGTATCTATATGTAATAATATAATCTGGATTGAGGAGGTTATATTTTACTCCTTTTGAGTGCTATTTTGTTGTTGTTGTTGTTGTTGTTGTTGTTGTTGTTGTTGTTGTTGTTGTTGTTGTTGTTGTTTGTTGTTGTTTTATTTGCTCTCCCTGGGGTTATTGCAGAGGCGGAGCTAGTATTTGAAGCTTATGGATTCAAAATTTCAATTCTTTTAAATTATTGGGTTCTAAATTACTAATTTGTGCATATTTAATGAATTTCCTAAAATAAATATAAGGTTTGAATCAAATCTACTGAGTTAAGCTGAACCCTGGCGCTACCCCTGGATTATTTGGNAGCCTCTAAGAGTACATAAATATCATAAAGGTCGGGATAGGCCCCGCCGTACCAATCAATACATGTACTAATCATACTGACCAAATAAGCAACTCTGAAGCAATGGAGCGCACCAACACCTTCCCCTGAGCTGATAGCCTATTTGGAGGACTCTCAACCTATCTATCAGGATCTGCGGGCATAAAACGCAGCGTCCCTAGGCAAAAGGGACGTCAATACAAATAACGTATCGAGTATGTAATTTATATTGATGGCTTCATGTGTTGTTTCTATGATTTCATGTATATGGATTCGTGGTCATGGTTCTCTCATATTTTCACTTGAAGTGACTGACCTCCCTCTCTTCACTCTTGTGTCGTTCATGTAGAAGGATATGAAGAGCTGGAAAACAAGAGCCGGTTTATTATAGATGTACGTGATTTAGCTGAAGCGCTGGTGCTGGTTTATGAGAAACCTGAAGCTGAAGGTAGACACATATGCATGGCTCATAAAGCGAAATCACAGGATTTGGTTGACATGCTGAAGAGACACTACCCCAACTACAACTATCCTAACCGGTGAATTTCTCTCCATTCTACCTTAGGCTTCTTCAGTGGGAATCTAGTATCCTATTTGTTGTGTCTGGTGTAGGAGTTACGAAAAGCAGCATAATGAAATCGGATTTCTCTTATGAGATTTTGATTTCCTGTTTCCAGTGTGTCTTGTTAAGAAGTANGGGGACGGGGGGGGGGGAATTATTCATTTGCACTCATGGAACACTGATTTCCATGAGGTTTATGTTGGAGTATCTAAAGCTTATTGGGAAAGTAGCCTTATAAATAAGCTTCTTAGCCTTATAAATAAGCTTCTTATGGGTGTTTATCTCGAAAATACGAGTAACAATTAAATTTGATTTGTGGTTTTAAAGATATGTGATTTAGTTCAATACTAATTAATAATCAAGAAATATGAAGTAGAAATGAAAGAGATAAACGAATCAAACCAATGTTACTCAGCAGTGGGGACCGCAAGCTTAGTGACCTCGAGACGAACTAGGAATAATAAAATAAGAACAGTATAGAGAAAAGACAATTCTGATGAACAGTAAGCGAAAAGTAGAGAGTATATTCTTTGCCAATGATTAGATGATGTTACAAATGATTGGGGTCTCCTTTATATAATAGGGGAACCCTAAATAAGGTACATTTCTATTTACAGTAAGGAATATTATTGGCACAGCTGTCTAACCGCCTAGTACGGAATCGTACAATCCTATTATGGGATTTGTGCCAAGATCTTGGGGACGTGGCAGGAATCTAGCTCATTCTGTTACAAATCCATAACGGTACAATTTCGGGGTCGAGCATACTTAACTTCGGTATTCCTCGCACTCCTATCTTAGGGCATTGCATTCCGTCTTCGAGCTCGAGTCTAGTCTGTCGACCTCGAACTCGAGCTTACTTGAACTCGGACCGCAGGCGATCCCTCGAGCCTGGGAAATCGGGCGTGCCTGATTTCGACCGTATACAGATAGTCCCCGCGTTTCTTAGAGTAGGTCGATAAGAAACGATTTGATCTTCAATGCTCCGATGCCTCGGTCCCAATGCCAATCTTGTGATGTCAGCGGCTGAAGTGACTGAAAGGTCACTTTCGCGCAGTTCCCAAAGTCATTAATTGGAGGCAGCTGACGGTCGGCTATTTGGCTTCCCCAATACGCTCAAGTGACTTCTATAAATAGGCCAACTTCACAACTTTTGCAAACTTTATTTCTCTAATCATTTTCAAAATCTTATTAGCTCCTTCAACTTCTCTGAGTTCATCCTTCTCTTTAACTTGCCCTTACTTCATCATCAACCCTTTCTCTCTGAATTTCTACACCATAATGGCCAAAACATCTAAATCTGTTCCTCAAAAAGAAAAAGCCTCTCCATCATCGCGACCGACCAAAAGTAAAACGGTAGTGCCACCTCGTATCGAAGAGTGTATTCCCCCGCCGTGTGAAACAACCTCCGATTTCCAAATTGAGAAACCTGTATCGACACCAGGCCGATGTGAGCCCATGTCTCGATACATTTGTTTGATAACCAAATATGAGCTCCAGCAGGTAAAAAAAGGAATGTAACTGGGAGAATAAAGATATAGTGATCCCTTCCCCTAAAGAGGACATTACTACTCACAAAGCAGGGTACTTAAGCGTGTACACCTACCCATTCACGCTGGGCCCTACCGATCCAGCTCTGGGTCCCATTGATCCAGTTGTTCTTGATTTTTGCCAACAATACCAAGTGACACTCGACAAAATATATCCTTTATTTTGGCGCATCGTCAATCTGATCAGATTCTTTTCGAAACAGGTCGAGGGAATGCCTTTTACCCTCGATCATCTGATCAGGCTATACAGTCCTTGTCTCTATCGAGGCGGCCTAATAAAGCTGCAGTGCCAATCCACAAAATCTCTTTTCTCCAGCATCGATGAAGACAAAGATCGAGGGTGGATGAGCTGGTTCGTCCGAGTCAGGACTTCCGATCTGATACCTGCTGAGAGGATACCATTCCCCGAAGAATGGAATATGAAACGTAACACATTTGTTGATAATGACTTTATGCCCTGTTTTTCCTTTTCTTTCTCGAATTCATCTTTTTTCTCGGTCTAACCCCTTTCCGATGGTGTAGCTCTTGCTTGGTTTCCTGGTGCGGTCCCAGACCTCGAAGGTTGGTCCGGAAGCTGGTCTCTACTTCTTCGTACACGGAGCGCAGCTGGCGTGATTTGGCCAAAGGTCGATGGGAGGTTAAAAACCATGGTGAGTCCTCTTGTTTGTTTATTTGTGTTTCTCAGAGAAATACTCACTCTGTCTTTATGCAGGCCTCGGAGACGCCGTTGCTATGCGGCCTCCCCTGCCCAGTGAAGAGGAAATCCCAAAGCCTTCCAAAGAAAAGAAAAGGAAGAGGGGGTCGCCTGCAAATTCCCCGAAGTCGAAGAAAGCAAGGCTCGAAAGCCTAAGGCCGATACTATGGCCCTTTCTCCAGGAGCGGTCCAACGCCTTAGGGACGAGGAGGAAGAGAGGGAGGATGATGACTGCCTGTTGGTAGTTCGTAAAAGAGGAAGCACTGACGCTTCGAAGTCTGCCGAACCGATGATGGCTGATGTGGTTCATGCCAGGACCGAAGAAATCTTCGAGGGGAGTTCGAGCAAAGTCCCCGAGCCATCGGGCAGAAAAAGAGCGCCTCGTCTGGAGGTCATTTGGAGGGTGAGACCGAGGGGCCCGGTCCCGAGGTCCTTCAAGAGAGGAGAATGCCCCGAGTGGATCACTTGGGGTAGTTAATGTGGACGAGTCGCCGCCTAGTCCTGAGTTCTCTAAGGGGCAATTCCGAGATGCTCGGAACATGAGAACTCCTGATGTGGGGACGAGTCACGAAGGGCTTGATATCTTTCGAGAGTGCCTTGCAGGGATCGAAGATGGACCCGACCCAGATGCTTCTTTTATTTTCGACGAGGCCCATCGGCTCTTCAAACAAGTAAGTTTCTGTCCTTTAAAATTACGCCTGCGCCTTATCCTTGTTGTTCTGAGCCTAACTTTTCCCTTTTTGTGAAGGCTGTGACGCTCCATAAAGAAGTATTCTCCAAGTCTCGAGCTGAGCTTGCTCGATGTGAGGCCGAGTTTAAGAAAATATCGAAAGAGAAGGACGGTCTTAAAACCCTCTATGTCAAGAAAGAGGAGGAGGTCAGTGACCTTCGAGCTGAACTGGCGGAGGCTCGTCAAGAGCGGACCGAGCTTGTCGAAAAGGTAACATACCCTACGGAGTTTTGTTATGCATTTACCCGATTGGTCGGCTAATGCTTCAACTTTGCAGGTTCAACAAAAGGGCGAGCTGGTGGAGCAGCTCCGAGAGGAGCTCAAGATGAAGGAGGCCGAGACCCTAGGGTGGAGGCAAGACATGGACCGTCTCGCTTCGGAGAAGGATACTCTTCGGGAGCAACTGGCTTCAATCGAACGCCATCTTCAAAGTGTGAAGGAGGAGAGCCTGGCTCAAAGATGCAAAATCGAGGAGCTTGAAGCTAAATCTGGTGTTGAGCTTGCCAAGGCCAAATCTGATGCAGAGGCATTTATATCTTCGTACCGAGCGGTGCTGAAGCAGCTAACACCCGGGCAAAGGAGATATCCGTTGCGGCCGAAGTTAAGCTATCATGTGCACTTGATCATGCCAGGCGACGGTGCCGGAGAGAAACCCTCGAGGAGGTGCATGCTCGGGGTTTCGATCTCTCAGCCGATATTGAAAAAGCAAAGACTTTGGAAGAAGAGGATGCCGCTTTGCTTTCTGATGACGAGGATTCAGCCAGTGGCTCCGAGAGCGGAGGAGACGAAGATGAAGTCCCCGGAGTAGATTTAAGTTTCTTTATTTTGTGTTTTTGTGCAAGTACCCCTCGTGTAAATATCTTTTGTAATAATCTCTTGGAAATACAAAAGGACCTCTTTGTCTCAATTTTGACTTGTGTTGAATTTCATTTTGTCCTTATTTGTGGATAATTCAATTGCACAACTCAAAATGATCAGTTTGAGTACTGGTTTGGACCCGGAATATAATAAACCCTTAGGTGTTTATCGATCAATATAATACCCCTTAAGGTTTTTGTTAATCCCCGAGCTAAGTTTAAATTGATTTGATGCAAGCTCGGGATATCGGGACTCTTGAGTCCGAGTTGAGTGAGAGCAAGGTCTCAAACTCTATATATTTTGGCCCTTAGGCTCTTTTAGGTTGGCCCTTAGGCTCTTTAAGTTGGGCCAATTTGGCCTCTAAAGCGGCTATAATTTTTTCCTCTTTTCGGCTAAAAGCTTAGTGAAATTTTTTGTATGCCTTAGCATGTGTTTTTTGTACCCGTTTGGGTTTTTCGAAGGTTCGACGTATCGAGACCTTATTAGTAATTTGTTTATGTAAACATATTCGAATACCTCTTGAGGTTGTTTCGAAGGCTGATGTTATCGAAGCCTTTAATTTATTCGAGAGCTGATTTTATCGAAGCCCTTTATTTGCTTTTGCCGAGGGTAGCCTGATTTAATCGGTTTTTCAAAGTGTTTGAAGGCTTTTAATTTATGGCGGAAGTCGGACGTCTCCAAGCCGCATGATTTCGGCCGTAGCCTTTTTATATGACTGTAGTCTTTAATACGGCCGTAGCCTTTAATATGGTCGTAGCCTTCAGGTATGTCTCTTGGACTTGTTTCCCGATAACTTTTTGAACTTGTTCGAAAGGTTAATCCCCGAGTATGCTGGCCTTGGCCTTGGCCTTTGTATCGAGGGGATGCCTATTTGAGGTCTTATGAGTCCGAGTTTTTGCTGACACGGACATGCTGCCTGTCGATGACAGTCCCCGAGTATTTCGAGTGTACATTCGTGCTCTGGCTCTTAAGCCATAGGATTATAAGTGTAGAGCTCGTATAATAGTAGATCTTTGAAACACAAAGTGTTTTTAATATAAACAGAATGCTTCTTCAAATAATTGATACATGCGTACATGTTTTGCCGTCGGGGCTCGACTATTCTATATGGACACGGTTCATCTGACCGTTTGGCCCATTACAAAGTTTTCTTATCGAGGCCCTCTTAGGCGTGAAGTATTTTCCTCGAAAATATGACCTCCGAGGGTGATGCCCCCAGTATTCATGGTTAATTGAAAAGAAGCCTTAGATACTGTTGAGTTCTCCTTAGGTAGCATATAGTTGTTGCCTCGTTAAAAACCTTGGCGGTAAAACCTATTTGGGACAAAATCCGACCTAAGGAAAAAAGAGTGCAACGCATGCTTTAAAACCTAAGGCCTTCGTGTAAAAAGGTGCCTTCGATATCTTCGATCGAACATCTGCAATAAGTTAGTTTTAAATTCAAATGGACAAGGAAGATACATTCATACCTTAGCAATAGTATCGTTTGAGTAACGATATGTTCCAATTGTTCGGCAATTGCTCACCTTCTAGTGTGCTAAGTTTGTAAGATCCTTTACCAACAACTCCGAGGACTCGGTACGGTCCTTGACAATTCGGGCCCAGTTTCCCTTCATTCAGGTCTTGAGTATTGAGGGTGACTTTCCGTAGAACTAAGTCCCCGATTCCGAAGTGTCGAAGGTTGGTCCTTCTGTTGTAATATCTCTCGATTCTTTGCTTCTGGGCGGCCATCCGAACGAGCGCTACTTCTCGTTTTTCATCTAATAGCTCAAGGCTGGTGTTCATAGCCTTGTGATTTGATTCCTCCGATGCATGTCGAAACCTGGCACTGGGTTCTCCGACCTCGACAGGGATAAGGGCCTCGGAGCCATATACTAAAGAAAATGGGGTAGCCCCCGTGCTAGACTTCGATGTTGTTCGATATGCCCAAAGGACCTCGGGTAAAACTTCTCCCTATTTCCCCTTTGCATCGTCCAACCTTTTCTTCAGGTTTTGAATGATAGTTTTGTTTGTTGACTCGGCCTGTCCATTTCCGGTTGGATGGTATGGTGTTGATAAGATCCTCTTTATTTTATGTGCTTCGAGGAACTCTGTTACCTTGCTGTCGATGAATTGTTTTTCATTGTCACATACAATCTCAGCATGTGTCCCGAACCGGCATATGATGTGGTCCTAGATGAAGTCAATAACTTCTTTTTCTCTAACCTTTTCGAAGACTGTGCTTCCACCCATTTAGAAAAATAATCAGTCATAAACAAAATAAATTTAGCTTTACCTGGGTCCGTTGGTAGAGGGCCGACTATATCCATCCCCCATTTCATAAAAGGCCACGGGGATAGGACCGAGTGGAGTTGTTCTCCGGGCTGATGGATCATTTGTGCAAACCGTTGACATTTGTCACATTTTTTGACAAATTCCTTAGTATTTTTTTCCATGCTGACCCAGTAATATCCTACCATAATGATTTTGCGAACTAGAGACTCTACGCTTGAGTGATTCCCACAAGTACCTTCGTGGATTTCTCATAGAACATAATCAGTGTCCCCTGGCCCTAAACATACTGCCAATGGCCCATCGAACGTTCTCCTGTACAATGTTCCATCTTCATCTAACGCAAACCTGGCAGCCTTGGTTCGTAGGGCCCTCGATTCTTTGTGGTCCGATGGGAGTTTTCCATTCTCTAAATAGTTGATATACTTATTCCTCCAGTCCCAAGTCAAACTTGTTGAATTTATCTCGGCATGACCCTCTTCAACCACAAACCTAGATAACTAGACGACAGAACCCGGACGATGTCATCTTCTTCGACCGAGGATCCCATATTAGCAAGTGCATCGACCTCGCTATTTTGCTCTCGAGGCACATGATCCAGAGTCCACTCCTTGAAGCGGTGCAAAGTTACCTGTAGTTGATCCAAGTACCGTTGCATTCTATCCTCTCGAACTTCAAAACTTTTGGCTACTTGGTTCACCACCAATAGTGAATCGCACTTGGCTTTAATGATTTCTGCTCCCAAACCTTTAGCTAGTTCGAGACCTGCAATCATAGCCTCATACTCGGCCTCATTATTAGTCAACCTAGAAGTTTTGATAGATTGTCTAATGGTACCACCCGTAGGTGGCTTTAAGACATCGCCGAGCCCGGACCCCTTCATATTCGAGGCACCGTCTATGAAAAGGGTCCATACCCCGATGATGTACCTGAACTTAGCAGGAGTTCTTTCTCCACTTCGGGTACGAGGGTCGGCGTAAAATCGGCCACGAAGTCATCTAGGATTTGCGACTTGATGGTCGCTCAGGGTTGATACTCGATATCGTACCCGCCGAGTTCGACGGCCCATTTGGCAAACCGTCCCGATAGCTCGGGCTTATGCAAAATATTCGAAGGGGGTAAGTTGTTAATACACATATGGGATGACACTGAAAATATGGTTTAGCTTTCTAGATGCGCTTATCAATGCAAGTGCTAAATTTTCTAAGTGAGGGTATCTAGTTTCAGCATCTCCTAAAGTTCGGCTCACATAATAGACAGGGAATTGCATACCTTGCTCTTCTCGAACTAGTACACCACTTACCGCTATCTCAGACACTGCCAAGTATAGATAAAGTTTTTTATCTACCTTCGGGGTGTGAAGCAAAGGCGGGCTCGATAGATATTGCTTCCATTCTTGTAAGGCTTGCTGACATTCCGGGGTCCACGCGAAATCTTTCTTCTTTTTAAGCAAGGAAAAGACCGGTGACTTCGATCTGATGACCTCGAAATGAATCGACCCATGACAGTTATTCGTCCCGTTAGCCTTTGCACGACCTTCACACTATCCATGATCGTGATATCCTTGATGGACTTGATCTTATCGGGGTTAATTTCGATACCCCGATTCGACGCCATAAACACAGAAACTTACCCGAGCCGACTCCGAAGGCACATTTCTTCGGGTTGAGCTTCATGTTGTACTTTCTCAAAATTTTGAATGTTTCCTGCAAATGATTCAAATGGCCCTCTGTGCGAAGGGACTTAACCAACATATCATCAATGTAAACTTTCATTGTTTTACCTATTTGTTCTTCGAACATTTTGTTGACTAGGCGTTGATATGTAGCTCCCGTATTTTTTAGCCCGAAGGGCATTACGTTGTAACAATAAGTTCCAGATTTAGTAATAAACTAAGTCTTTTCCTGGTCCTCCGGGTTCATCTGAATCTAATTGTACCCGGAGTAGGCGTCGAGAAAAGTTAGGATCTCGTGGCCGGCCGTGGCATCGATCATACGATCGATGTTGGGCAGTGAGAAAGAATCTTTCGGACATGCTTTGTTCAAGTCCTTATAGTATACACACATTCTAAGTTTATTTCCATTTTTAGGAACTAAAACTACATTGGCTAGCCATTCGGGGTACTTTACCTCCCGAATAGACCCTATTTTAAGAAGTTTGGTTACCTCGTCCTTTATGAACGCATGTTTCACCTCGGACTGGGGCCTCCTTTTTTGCTTTACTGGTTTGAACCTGGGGTCGATGCTTAGCCGATGTGTGGTGATTTCCGGTGAAATCCCTGTCATATCTAAGTGGGACCAATCAAAGAAATCCATATTATCAATAAGAAGTTGAACGAGTTTTTTCCTGAGTTCGGGGGTTAATCCCGTTCCTAGGTATTCCTTTCTCTTGGGCATGTATTAGATCAGTATGACCTGCTCCAGTTCCTCGACAATTTATTTGGTTGCATCGGACTCTTCGGGAATGACAAATGTTCGAGGAGTAAGGAAGTCCTCTTCTTCGTCTTCGATTACCTGTTGCTCCGATTCTGTTAACCCCATGTTTTCGTACGTAAAAGTACGTTGCAAGTCAACTGATGGAAGCTATGAAATGAGATCATCTGCGAAAGTACATCAAGTAAGTTAATCATGTTAACTTGGAGGTTACAAATATTTAAGATCATGAATACCAAGTACTAAGAGGGTTTGAATGCTTAGAAGCTAAATGAATTGAAGAAAATTAGTTTCGTCAAAAATCGACAAGTTGGGAATGTTATAACATGTACTATTGGGGTGAGACTAGGGTGCTTAACATTATATGGAGATTATATTATGAGTTATTTTAGTCGTATGATAGTCGTGTGTCAGTTTTGAAGTCAAGCGAGTTGTGGACATCACAAGTTACATTCATAAATATGCTGAAAATTAGGTCAAATGTAGTTGAGCATTTCTCCCAATGTACATGGAATTACAGGATGATCTACCTACCAAATTGAATATCTATGAGTCTAGTTTCCAACAGAGTAAACCGTACATTGATACGACACTGGAATAGAGAGAGATTAATATTTTCGCGAGACTGCATACGCTGGTAGGTGACAAGTAGGTGCATCACCTACTTGCCAAAAGGAGAGGCCTCAATTAAAAGCTCCAAGGTCGGCCAAAGAGCCCTTTTAAGGGATGATTTCCTTCATATATTACACTCATAATAGATCAAAAAAATCAGATGTACACCCCAGCAAAATTCTCCCAAAAATTCAATACAAAACCTTAAATAATTTTCTCTTCTTTTCAAGTTCTAGTTGGAGAAAAACCTAAGGGTTAAAGAATCAAGATAGGAGCTGAGATATTCACCAAATATGGTAAGTATATTGCCCTTGTTCATCATTTTTTTCTGCTGTAAAAGTAGAGAAATTCATTCAATAATTGTAAGAACTCATGGGACAGTGATCGGAAGCCGTGAGTTCGAGTTGTTCAACTTGTAGTGGACTGTTTTGTGGGATGTTTCATGTTGCTGTTGGGTTGTCTCTTTTGCTGCTGTTTTTGTGGAGTTTTGGAGGAGAAAGGTTGTGGAAAAACACCACATAATTGCAGGGTGGTTGGCTGGTCGTTCGTCGTTACATTTTTAGGTTGTTTGACACTACTATGGTTGTCGTTTTGTGTGTGGAGTGATAGAGGTATGTTAGGATGTTTTGTGGGATTTTGTGATAGATATAAGGTTGGAAAATGATGTATATATGTTGTTATTGTTGTGTTCTTGTGTTGTTGGTGTTGTTGGTGTTGTGTCGAATTAGGAGGAAGTAAAGATTATAGGGGGATGCTGCCCGTTCTTTTACAAAATAAGCTTGTCGTTCGTTGTGTGATAGTTGTACCTTCCATAACTTGATGATAGTATTGTTATCATTGTTGTAGAATAAGGTGCAAAAAGACGAGTTTAACGTGGTTATTAGACATATCGTGATAAGGTATGTTAAGGCTAAACCTTTCTTTCATTTTGGCATGATCCAGTAACTACATGTGTTTGTAACGAGACATAAAGAGAAGTTCATATTCCTGAATTTATGTACATTTTCCTAGTCTCCTAAGTTACAGTATTCTCCCTTATCGGGACTTCATATTCAGTTTAGTTTTATCTTCTTTCAGCCAAGGGAGCAGATAGTCTATATATATACAGTATTACAGTATTTTCACCACCATCGAGATATAATCGATGGGCAGGCCCCTATTCGGCAACCTCTAATCAGATGGTAAGTTATATACCGAGCCTACTGTGGCAGACCGCCTATGAGCGAGCCCAGAATGGTCGAGATATAGAGCCTAGTATGGTCGAGCGCCTATGAGCGAGCCTACTACGGCAGAGCAGTTACACATACCGAGCCTTATAGGGCCGGACAACTATTCTACATACTATATGGAGAGAGTTGAGTTTGTATCAGTAGGTAAGCATATCTTCAGATTATCTTTGACTCCCAGTTACATTCAGTTATTATATTATCAGTTCAGTTTCAGCTTTCAGTTATTCTATTGCCTTACATACTCGGTACATTATTTTGTACTGACGTCCCTTCTGCAGGTCTTGATAGACAACTGGATAGACCTTCCCAGTAGACAAAGTCAAACATCAGCTTGGTTGGTAAGCTCTACTTCCTCGGGGTTACCAGGTCTAGACCTTGGAGTCCATTTTTTATATATACAGGTTTGATAGGCAGGTCGAGGCCCTGTCCCGACCATGCTATAGTTCAGCTATCGCTAGAGGCTTGTAGACGAGTCCTGCATATTTTTTATATCAGTAGATGTTCATGGCGGTTTCACCGGCCTGCACAGTTATATATATCAACTTTTGGGTATGTTTACCCCATAGATGAGAGAGACGTTATTTTCAGACGATTCAGAATATGGCCTCATCGGCCTAAGTTGAGGGTTACCCCTCCAGAGTTCACAGTAAGGAGTGGTACGCTCGGGCCGAGTACGGCACCGTGTGCCAGCCATGCCTCATCGAGTTTGGGGCGTGACAGATTCCGTCGAGGCTGGGGGCGGTGATTGCTATTTAGCCACCTGCTTACCTTTGATGCTCGCTTTCTCCGAGGTCGAAGGCTCTGGTATCGGCACCACTTCCTCGACAGCAAACATCTCCTTTGTAGTCTGTTGCTCTCCGTAGACTGTTTTCACTCCCTCTTCTGTTGGGAACTTTATCATCTGGTGAAGAGTTGAAGGCACTGCCCTCATGTTGTGTATCCATGGTCCCCCGAGGAGTGCATTATACCTCATGTCGCCTTCGATGACATGGAATTTTGTGTCCTGTATGGTCCCGGCTACGTTTACTGGTAGGATTATCTCCCCCTTTGTTGTTTTCCTTGCCATATTGAAGCCATTTAGGATCCGAGACGCAAGTACGATCTGATCTTGTAGGCCGAGTTGTTCCACGACCCTCGATCTGATTATGTTTGCTGAGCTACCTGGATCCACTAGAACACGCTTAACTTGAATTTTATTTAAAAGAATAGAAATTACCAAGGCGTCGTTGTGCGGTTGGGATATGCCTTCTACTTCTTCGTCACAGAAAGATAGGACGTCCTCGGGCACATAGCTCCGAGTCCGTTTTTCTCTGGTGATTGATACCTTGGTGCATTTGAACATAGGTCCTTGTGGGATGTCGACATCGCCAACGATCATGTGGATTACATGGTTTGGTTCTTCCTGCTCATTTTTTTCTTGCATCTCTTTCCCTAAAATGGTTTTTAGCTCGATCATTGAGAAATTCTCGAAGATGACCCTCATTGAACAGTCGAGCTACCTCCTCCCTTAGCTGCCTGCAGTCCTAGGTTCTATGGCCATGTGTGCCATGATACTTAGACATCAAGTTTGGATTCCTCTAAGAAGCATCAGTTTGGATAGGCCTGGGCCACCTAGTATCCTTAATTCTTTCAATGGCTGACACAGTTCCTGATGCGCCTACGCTGAAATTATACTCTAACAATCGAGGTGCCTCCATGGGATTGGTATGTTTATCGAACCCGCTCTTACTCATGAGTCCCCGAGAGCTTTGTCCTCGATCGTTTCTCCGATCATTCCAAGGAGCATTACGACCCGAACCGTTGTTTCTCCGATCGACATACGACTGATACCGTTCTTTGTTTGACCTCGATTCCCTGTCTGTATCCCTCATGGGTCTGGCTGCCGATCTGTTAGGATGAACTGAACCCGAGGGGTCTCCCAACTAGTCGTCCTCGACCCTAATCTTTGATTGATAACGGTTATGCACATCGGACCACATCACGCCTGGATACTCGACCAAATTCTGCTTTAGCTGTCGAGACGTAATCGAACTCCTTTCATTCAAGCCCTACATAAAAGCTTGTACTCCCCAGTCATCCGAGACCGGTGGTAACTCCATTCGTTCCATCTGGAACCTAGACACGAACTCCCCCAACATCTCGTCGTTCCTTTGTTTTATCTTGAAGACGTCGGATTTTCTCGTTGTCACCTTTATGGCTCCGGCGTGTGCTATCACGAAGGCGTCTGCTTACATAGCAAACGAATCAATAGAGTTAGGAGGCAAGTTGTGATACCAAATCATAGCTCCTTTTGATAATGTTTCTCCAATCTTTTTTAACCATATTGATTCGATCTCGTCATCACTAAGGTCGTTTTCCTTAGTCCCACAAGTGTATGAAGTAATATGCTCGTTAGGGTCAGTTGTCCTGTTATACTTGGGTATATCGGGCATGCGAAACTTTTTTGGGATAGGCATCTGAGCCGCGCTCTGAGGGAATGGTTTTTGTATGAACTTTTTTGCATCTAAAACTTTCAAAACTGGAGGTGCCCCCGGTATCTTGTCAACACGGGAGTTATAAGTCTCCACCTTCTTATCATTGTCCTCAATCTTCTTTACCCCGAACATGATCCTCTTGATGACCTCTTCGAGCATCCTCATAATGGCGGGGTCAGTCCCCGAGTCATTTTCGTTCGACCTCTTGGGCGCTGGTTCAGCTCGTCGTGTGTTATCTGGTTCAGCTATACTCGGAGTTTTATTCTGACTTTCAAGTTGAGCGATGGCGATCTGCTGAGCTTGCAACATCTTGAATATCACTTGGAGGCTGACTCCTCCATCTCCTATACTTGGTCTTCCTTGGCCCCCAGATCGGGCTTCTCTGCGTACACTCCCTCCGGGGTCTGCGCCTAGATCTGCATTTAAAGCAATATGCGAACTAACGTCAACTGGTTCCAGATTTGGCACTTTCCCAGGGTTTATTGGTGGTACACCGACCCCTGCATTGTTGTTTTCCCCATGAATCCAAGATCTTCGTTGTCATGAACAGGTATATTTTGCGAGTTTGACATATTTAATCCTGAGAATCAGAAAATCTTGACAAGAAAAAGTGTAAAAATAACGTGTGTAACGAGAATCAGTAAAGAAATAATCACTATTATCTTTAGCCCCACGGTGGGCACTAAACTATTTACCTCGAAAATACGAGTAACAATTAAATTTGATTTGTAGTTTTAAAGATATGTGATTTAGTTCAATACGAATTAATAATCAAGAAATATGAAGTAGAAATGAAAGAGATAAACGAATCAAACCAATGTTACTCAGCAGTAGCGACCTCGAGCTCAGTGACCTCCAGACGAACTAGGAACAATAAAATAAGAACAGTAAAGAGAAAGAGAATTCTGATGAATAGTAAGCGAAAAGTAGAGAGTATGTTCTTTGCCAATGACTAGATGATGTTACAAATGATTGGGGTCCCCTTTATATAATATGGGAACTCTAAATAAGGTACATTTCTATTTACAGTAAGGAATATTATTGGCACAGCTGTCTAACCGCCTAGTACGGAATCGTACAATCCTATTCCGGAATTTGCGTCATGATCTTGGGGACGTGGCAGGAATCTAGCTCATTCTGTTACAAATCCATAAGGGTACAATTTCGGGGTCGAGCATACTTAACTTCGGTATTCCTCGCACTCCTATCTTAGGGCATTGCATTCCGTCCTCGAGCTCGAGTCTAGTCTGTCGACCTCGAACTCGAGCTTACTTGAACTCGGACCTAAGGCGATCCCTCGAGCCTGGGAAATCGGACGTGCCTGATTTCGACCGTATACAATGGGAAATATAGAAGTTTATATAAGCTTTTGGACAATTCGATATAAACATATCCGAGAAGCACCTAGTAATTGTCACCATTCGTATTAATACTAGGCTGGAACGCAACATTTGAGCGGGGAATTCGCATGCTTATGTTTAATAGGCTAATTGTCAAGAAAATGAAAATCAAGACAAATTTAAGAACCTTCCCTAAAGAAAATTTGTACGATATACATACACATGTTTATGTGTGTGTGATTGAGACCAAGTAAGTTCTAAAGTCGTCATCAATCCTCGTAAATATTACTCCATCAAATAATTGCTATCTAAATTATGCAATCTTTTTACTGTTTGGTCTGATCTAATTTATTTCGATTGACATTGTAAATTGAGTTTGAAAAGATTCAAGTAATAAAGTGCCATAGTTGTCATAGTAGTATATAGAAGGGGTACAAGTGGGGAAGTCTTGAACAAAAATTACAATTATTTGGTTAATAAAGAAAATATGAAGGATCGCCAAGAATATGGCGGGATTGATGAGAGTTTTATATTCTTAATTAAAGGTTGTAGATTTGAACTTTACGAATAGAAAAACTCTTATTAAGGAATGCTTCTTCTTTTAATTAATGAGCTTTATGTGGTGCAAATTGAAATTAATTGAATTAGTTAATTTCGGATGAGAAGTTTTATTGTGTGTCTCACACAACTGACATTAGTTGTGTGAGGCTACTTTTTGTCTCACAAAATTTGTGGACCCCAATCTTACACTTCTGGGTCCACAAAAATCTTATTATATTAGTTAGTGTTTTGATGGGAGTATTTGAGAAGAGGTTGCTTTGTCCCTCATTGGAAAAGAAAGAAATGAAGAAGTGTTTAAAAGCACTTCTTTGTCTTACATGATTTGAATATTTTAAAGATGTTTTGGAGGGAAACTAGAATTTGGCTATATTATTAATAGTCAAGATTGGGCACTTGGGCACTTTGGGGCACTTGGGCCTTGGGCCAATTAAGTAGCCCGAATTAATATTTTAGTCACCCATTATTTGATTAATTAAAAACGTTTTTAACAAATTTTTTTAAATTCAAAAGAAGGTGACTATTAGTTTTAAAAGGTGCCTGTTATGAAGAGATGAATCTGTTAATTCCAACAGACTCCTAGAGGTATTATAAATACCTATATCATCTTCAAAACGAAATCATCTGAAACTTTCATCTCTTTCTCTTCTACTTATTTTCTACAACTCACAACTATTCTGTTCTTGTGGGAAATTCGAGTTAATTGCTGAAACTCGGATTTGAGAGGCTTTGTAGAATCCTGGAGGAATTTTGCCATAATCCCTGCAGCAACGAAATTAGGAGGCTTAAATTCCTTAAGGACAGTGACTATACTATCAAGGCCTAATTATTTCGTCTTCATATTCTGTTATTTTTTTTAACAAATTTGGATCCATAAAACTGTGAGACAAAAAAATAACTCAAACAACTAATGTCAGTTGTATGAAACACAAAATAAAATTTTACGAGGAAAAGAGAGTAGGAGTGTAGGACCATAAAAGAAGCTGCCCAGCTGCCCAAAGCTGACCTGCCACTACTTCCATTGCCTAAAAATAAAGAGAGTATAAAGCCGTTAAGGAGAGAAATCCATTTGGTTTTCACAGTGCAATTAAAAACGATGATGATTGAGTCACTTGTTTCTCCTTCTATTTCTACTGTTATGCTCTGTTTTTCTCTCTCTCCATCATTTCTCACCAATTCCAATCCCAATTCTTCAAAATCAAATCCAAATTCCTTTCTTTTACTGTTCCACTTCTTAGGATCCGCCATGAATGCTTATTAGCCTCAGTTATTTTCCTTACTTTTTCGCTCTCTCCTTTTTTAACTTGTCGTGCTCTTCTTTGTATGATGATGACCCAGCTTCTTCACCTTTTTACCCCACCCACCCCCTCTTCTTCTCCTTCTTACTCTGCTCTCTTGTACAGCTGATCCACCCTCCCCCTCTTAAAAACCCCACCTTGACCCTCCTTCTACCTTTTGACCTACTAATCTCTCTCTTTTTTAGTTCTAGGGTTTCCTTTTTCTTCTTGATCCTTTGTTTTCTCTTCCTCTCCTCCTCCTCCTCCTCTTTAGCTCTCGCTTCAAACCACCCTTCTCTTCTTTTTGTATATTCCTGTAGATTTTCTCTATCTTTTCTGCCAATTTTTAGGGGGTTATTTTCTGTTTATAATGAGGTGGGGTTTTTACTTGATCAACTTTTGTATAACGTGAATAGCTTCTTGTTTCTGGTCTAAAAGTAATTTTCCCTTAGTTCTTCTTCTCTTCGTTTTTCCAATCAAATTTGGGTTTATGGCTTATCAACAACAGCAGGGAGCAGTTGGGGGTTCAGGTTCTGCTCCATTTTATAATTCTCCATTTGGGGACACTACTTTTACTAAGGTCTTTGTTGGAGGCCTTGCTTGGGAAACTCAGAGTGAAACCCTCAGGCGATACTTTGAGCAGTTTGGTGATATCCTTGAGGCTGTTGTCATCACTGATAAAAATACTGCCCGATCCAAAGGCTATGGCTTTGTCAGTCTCCTTTTGTTTGCTTTACTTTTCTCCTTCAATGTTTTATATTTGTTTACTGAATTTGAAAAAGATTACAACTTTTTTACTATCTTTTGTTTTCTCTTTCTTTTTACGCATAAAAAAATGGTCCATTTTGCTAAATCATTTTAATTGCCTGCTATAACTGAATGACATAATTTCTGCAATGGTATTTCTATGGAGGGTTTAGGTGACTTTCCTGGACCCAGAGTCCGCGAGGAGAGCTTGTGCTGATCCTGCTCCAATTATCGATGGGAGGCGAGCAAATTGTAATTTGGCTTCGTTAGGGCGACCTCGGCCTACTGTGCCATTTGGTATTGTAGCTTATTTTGGTTGAATGCTCTGCTCTATTCTATAATATCATAGTTGTTCCATCGAGTTTTTTTTTGCACATCTGGGCACTCTGATGAGCTCACTAATAATGTCAAGTGTTGTTGGATGACTTGTTCTTCCATCGCTTTCAATTGTATTTAGCTTGTAGACTGTTTTTCTATTTGCTTATATTTCTTCTTGTTAAAATTGCATGCACTCCCAGCTTATATAAGAAAATGTATGATCCATATTCAGCTATCATATGGTGGAGATATTGTTTGAGATGAAGAAATGGAAAATTGAGGGAGAAATTGTCACACAAGTAAAAAGAATTTGAGAAGATAAGCCTTAGGATTGATACTCAGTGGTGGAATAAAGATAGTAGGAGGAGTGATAAGAAGCTAGGGTCTGGAAAATAGAGATGAAGTTTTGTATTTTGATAATCTTTCATTGAACTGAAATGATCGGCTTGACTAGACGATTGAGCATGATGAAGTGCATGTGATTAATAACCGTGCTTCAGAACACTCTTTAGTCTTTTCTCCTGTACTAACAAGAAAATATCCCTCATGACAAAGCGATGCAATGAACATAGGCCATTGAACAACTCCCTTGTTTGCTGAAATGAAATGCCTGATTTTTGTAACATAACAGGTGCAATACGTTTAGAAAAATTCTTTAATTCTTTGCAAATTCCCTATAACTATCTACCTCCTCGGTGACCACGAGATTTGCTCTTCGAATCCTCCAATATTGATTGGTAAAAAAGATACACCGCTAGCAAGCTTAGTCAATTACTTATCTGACCTTTCGCATAGTCGATGTGGAGAGCTGTTTCCTTGGCTTCTCTCTAACACATTGATAATCTTCGAAATTAGGGGAGCTGCAAAGTTCCCTTAATGGCATTTTATATGAGTAATTGTGAAGCTGCCTGAAACTTGTTACAAAAACATCAATAAGGATCATCTCTTTTAAAAGGATCCCGTGAAAGATGATTTTCACGGCAGGTTATGTGTTTGACAGAGATCTAATACCACAACCTGATCAGCTTCAAACAAATAATAGTTAACCATTATTATCTTTTATGGCACATCCTACCCTGAAAAGTGGAAGAAACCAAAAAGAAAAAAACGCTCATTCTTTCAAGTGCATTAGCTTATTTCCACTTTATTGGGTACAGGACGTCTGAGGTCATCAACTCCATTTCCATCAGGTCTACCAGCTGCTCGGGGTGCTTATGTTGGAAGCTTTGGCTACCAGCAACCGGTTTCTTATGGCTACCAGCAAGGCTTGATGTATTCTCCCTATGGGTAAGCTGTGTGTCGAAGGCATGCCTACAGGTCTCCACAATCCACATATAAATTTGGAAGAAAATGACTAATTGGACTATGCAAGATTCATTTGTACTATACCCTTCTACTGGAATGTAGACCTTTCCTGAATCATTTGAATTTTAAATGTCATAATCACATAATTTCTTTCATGTTGTAGTCGGATTACAGATTCCATACTAATGGTCATGGCTATGATTCATAAGTTAGTCAGAATTTTGGCTGCAGCCAACTTGTGACAATTTTCTCAAATCTTAATCTGGTGAACTGTGTGATATATAAGAATTAGTGTGCCTGAGAATAATAAGATAGTTATTAATTAAATTATTACATATAAATAATTTTGGAGTATAGAATCTTAAATTATATTAGCTCGTTATTCTTGCTTGTAAACTACAAGCTAGTGCATCGTTTACCTTCATATTGCATGTTTTCAGCTGCACATTAGCCTGCCTGTGGCCATTAAAAATTGTGTTCAAATGTGACTGCTTTTGTAAGGCAACAATATCATAAATCATTAGCACAAAGAGAGATTGCGTTGTTTTTTGAATTTCACGAGTTTTTTATGTGCATGCAGAACAAATGGTTTCACTCGTTTTACTGAGAAAGAGCACTAGATTTCACCCTTTTTTCTTAGAAGAACCTTTTACTTATTCATAATTTAAAAAAAAAATTAGTTCATTCACTTGATGGACCTTAGACCTTTATCTTGATTAGTCATTTGTTAGTACATTTCATCACATGGAGTTTGGACTCATTTATATTTGTGAATTACATTTAAAATCGCAGCTCTTAGAAAGATTGTTAGCTCTATATTATTTTTTAATGCAGGTATGCAACATATGGTGCGGATTACGTTTACCCTCAGGTTAGTAGCACTGCATAAATGGAGACATTACAGTTTATCCCTTTCTTTCTTCTGCAGTAAAAAGGTTCAAGTGCAATTTTGTCTTGACAGTGTGACTCAATTTTGATGCGTACTGTAATTTTATCCGATAGGGTGTTTACAATCCTTATGGAGGTCAACAGTACCTTCCTATATATGGTGTACCTGGAAGTGTTAACACAACAATGTATCCTTACGGCCAGCTAAGTCAGGCTGTTCCTGGAAGTCACAGTTATACAACATTGCAGGGTTATGCAGTGCCAGGTCATCAGATTCTTCAGTTTGGCGGGCCTAGTGTCAATGCAATGACAGCTTCATCCATTCCAACTATTCAAGCACCATACCCAGCAGGCACATCTCTTTTATTTGTGTCTTATATTTATGCATGCATTGTATCCTTGCATATCTTTGATGTTAATCTGTATTCCAGATGTATCAACATCTAGGAAACATGCTTTAACCTCATCTATTTCTGTAGCTTGGTCTAAAGTTGGCAGTATCATAAAGCAACCATTTTTTGTTTTTAGGTGTCGGAGCGCCTGTTACTCCACAGCCACAGTTTATACTACCTACTCATTCTCCTCAATTTATGCAAGGTAGCGGTTCTGACCACAATGCAGGGTGATATTTTATCAAGGTAAAAGGTGATTCAGACCCAACAGAGTGTTAATATATTTAGTTACCTTATTAGTATAGGGATTGATTATCTACCATATTATGCATAGCTTAAGATTCCTATAAGGAGCACCTCTTGTACATTGTTAATCAAATTACTGAGAAGTCTTTTTGTATTTTCACACGCGGTATGTATTTGCTTCTTGCAAGTTGCAACCAAAATTTTCCTGCTGATGTTTGTGTTCTACTTTTGACCTTTAGGTATCCTAGATTGCAGCAGGACTAAAAGAAGCAGTACTGCAGTACTGCTACTTGAGAGGCGGGCTTTCAATCTAACCTTGCAAATGTTCACTACTTCACTTTGCATTCTAGAGGTACTAGATTTTGCTTTTGGCTTAACTTTTTTGTTTCCTTTAAATTCTTCCTCTCTCTCTCTCTCACACACACGCACACACACACGAGAGAGAGAGAGAGAGAGAGATTGCTGCTGCAATCTAGGCAGCAGGACTAAAAGAAGCAGTACTGCTACTTGAGAGGCGGGCTTTCAATCTAACCTTGCAAATGTTCACTACTTCACTTTGCATTCTAGAGGTACTAGATTTTGCTTTTGGCTTAACTTTTTTGTTTCCTTTAAATTCTTCCTCTCTCTCTCTCTCANATGATTTTAATATACGGTCAGTTGCATTTACCAATAACAGAAAGCAGGCCAATTAGAATGAGACAGAGGAGGTAGTGTGTTTCCCACAGCTTGAAGTAGTTCGGGCTTGGGGTTTCTCCTCTATGCAAATGACCGTATATTAAAATCATTATATGGTTTCACTTATCCCTAAAAAAGAAAGATAACATATTATAGGGCTTCTTTTTTTTTTGGGGGGGAAACTTCTGTCGTATTAAAAAAATACTAGATTTGGGCTGAAATGTACCTATTGTGTGTACAAGAACTCCCAAGGATGTTGGTTTTCAATTTTCAGTAAATGCTTGATGATGATGTTTTTCCAAAAATTATTTGCAACCTCCTCTGCCTGGCCGGTATAATTACACATCAGTTGGAGCTGACATATTTTTATTACCTCATTTTCATCGTTGTCTTCCTCCTCTTGCTACGCGTATTATATTGGGTTCTTGAAGTGGTTGATAGTAGGAAAATGTCATATTGCTTTTAACTCTCTTTGTTACGTATGAAGATGTAAAGTCTATCATGATAGTTCAATATACTTCTTTTTTTCTTCGTTTGGTGCAGTTTAAATTTGCATCAAATATTTGGTTATGTTTATAGGTCCTTTCTTTGGCAGGCAGTCATGTTTCAGTGCCATTTGCATGCTATCAATATGAATTGAAACTGCTGATGGAAACTAACAAACTCTGAAAATTAATCTACTAATTCTATATGCAGCCAAAAAAAAAAAAAGAAAATAAAAGAAAGCTGTGTATGTAAATACTGGAAGTTGTTTGGTCTGCAGTAAGTTTATCTTTCTCCTAGGTAACTCATGTCCAAAATGTCCAAAACTGTTTGCTTGTTCAACTCAACTGTCTTTAGTCTTAATGCTATTTGCCTTGATGCAGGTTATAAAAAAGTCAAAGTCAATACTCACCATGAGAGCTCAATGTCTGAGTCGCTCCTGATGATTGAGTGAGGAAACATGGAAGTTGCGGATTGCACTTCCTTCAACATCATCATCTTATTGTACTTGCATTCTGCCGGTGTTGGGATAACTGGCAGAGAGTCAGTCGACGTCATGCATTTGAGGGATGCTGGAATAGGTTTCTGGCTCCCTCCCTGTAGCAATAAATAAACACTGTAAAAATTCACATCAGAATCAACATATGATTCTTTCATAGTCAAAACTCCCCAGCATGTTTGGGTGTGTAGATAGTCTTGAGTGTTGGTGCATCATGCGCACTGTGTTTAATAGTATTCTCAAAGTCTTGTGCATAAAACAATCTCGAGTCTTTTAATTGACATTCATTCTGTAATTTGGATTATTTATTGAGAGCTCAGCTCTGAAGTAAGTAGCTTCAGGATCTCAAGGCCACGGGAAATATGTTCTTGCACTGTTTTTTCTGTTTTTTGTGTGTGTGTGCGTTATCACCATTGATGGTGACATGACCCGCTGACCATCGCTACGCATCCCATAATTTGGAGCATTTTGGGTGCAAAGCAAGTTCGGCAAAAGAAGGCGACGGGGCACAGCAGACTTTGCAACTGAAGTTTATATTATATGGATCAAAATCTGAAGAGAAAAGTTGTCCTCTTGCTGTTTTTTTCTGGGATTCAAACAAAAGTAATTGAATTTCGTTGAAGTTTTGGTCCTAATCATTCAATATGTGCAAGTACTTTTGTTCGTAAATAACAAATGAATAGTTAGTTAGACATAATATTACGTGGCTTTTTATTCCGGGGATGGGGAAGTCTGTGTCATTGTCCAAGATAGACACACAAGATGGTAACAAATGAGTACCCCTTTACTATTAAACATTTCTTTTTAAACGCTCAAATATTAGTTCTAGTGTTATAAATAGAAATGTATTTATGGTGAATCTCTATATTTAGAGAGATTCTAGGGTTTATTACTTGGTGGCTAAGTCACTCTCTTCCTATAAATAGAGGGTTCTATTTCATTGTAATTCATCCCACAATTCAATAAGAATTTTCTCTCTCTTTCTTTGCAATATTGTTCTTGTTCTTTTATTGTTTTATAACACGTTATCAGCACGAGACTCTAATCAATTGAGTAGAAGCTTTGGGATTGAGCATAATGATTGTCAATTATTCCATGAACTTCCTTCATGATTAAATTCTGAATTTAAGGTAAGCATTTTATCGTATTTTTCTCTTTTATTCTATACATTGATTTTAAATACAAGCAAAGACAACAAAGTTTGATTATAACTCTGATGGAGTTTGTAAGAAATTATAACCACCTGAAGTGGTAAAATTTCTATGTCTTGCCATGATCAAATTTATGTATGATTATGGGCACAAGAAGTGCATATATACCCGTCCCATTGAATTTGCTTCATTCTCATTCCCTTAAGAGAATGTGATAGCAGTATGTGATAAGTCTGAAAGAAGACAAAATTATTACTATGAATGTATCAATGGATGTGGACGTGGCAATAGACGAAATTATAATCGTCATCATTGTGATAATGAGAATAATAAGGATTCTCAAAATAATCCTTCACTCTGTGAGTAATGTTTGTCATCGATTTAACATGAGATTTTATAAGCACATACAGATGACTATGGTCAATTCATGATGTGAATGTGACAACATCTGATTTATGAATACATATTCATTCTTGGAAGAATATGAACGTGCTAGTGGTAGTGAATATACCACGCACTCACCTCTAGAAGGAGGTTTGAGATGATACAAGAAAATAATGTCATTAGTATGGCATGAATGGTCATTGGTCACGTACCTATTGCACGCCAAAATATTTTGGTAATGTGGTTATTAAAGAATAACATTAATGCAATAAACATATCTTGCATATAATTTTGACCATAACCATAATAGTATAACTTTCTCTTTAAAAGAGATATTCACCATATTGATGTTGATGAATATGTGGTAGTACCAAATTAATTGAGAGCTCTGGAAGAGCCAATTATTACTATTTTGGAGAAATAAAATTATAGCAGTAAGTCTTAAAGAAACTTATTTAGTTTCTAAAGTATACGCGAAAGCGGCTGATTATATTGAGACTATAAATAAAGGAAAGATTTAATATCTTCCATTACTACAACTTGTAGCGGGGTAATATATATGTGAAAAGCTACCCGCTTTATTCTCCAATTTGTACTACACAAACAAAAGAATGCCACAATAAAGAGAAGTTTATTGATATAAAAACCCATATCATAATAAACTTGAAGTTTATTGGTAATTGCACACGTCATTGTGTAAATCTGAAGTTTATCAATATTGATAATTTATTCAGTTGGCATAATTGGTTTACTCATATCAATTTAAGTATGATATGCAAAAACAAAAGAGAATTCACATGGGTAAATATTAAAGAACTTGAAAGTTCTTTACGAATTCTCTTATGTTGCTTGTTCTCATTAATTAATATACCAACTAAAATTGGGATTGAATCCCATGAATGCTGGAAATATCAAAGGTGAATATGGGTCCATTCACCTGTCACATACACCACATAAGATGCATCTCTGAGATGGTTACATGTGCGATTATTGATAACCCGTAACATGGTGTTTTGCGAGGTAACTTGCTCAATAATTTGATTTAGAACATAATTTTCAGATTTTTTATTCAAGATAGTTCATCTTGATAAGTTGGTTTACATCACAGTTGGTTTATATCACAGTTGGTTTAGCAAAATAATTTATTAAGTGTCTCTACTTAATAGCTAAACAATTGCTTATGAGAACAAAGTTATCTATATCAGTTTGATATACGTTATATACCAAAGTATATTATTTTCTCCCCTCACAAGTGGGTCAAGGTCAGGAACCAAATAATCCTATCTCATTATTATTGATGTGCGGTGTATATTTTGATTAACACCATAACGCACAAAGGTGGATTCTCAAAGTTGAGGTAACAAGTTAGTTTTTCTAACATTAGGGGGAGACATGATAAACAGTTGAGAAAAAGTTACGTGGAATGAATTATCATTTGTACATCTAGATCCTCGAATAAGATAATATGAACTTGAAGTTCATAAAAGGATAATTCATTTGCAATATATTGCAAAGCATGCCAAACGCATTTGCTGACCCAAAGAAAGTAACTATATTCTCAATGCATATGCTCCTATTAAGTCCTAGAAGGACAAAGTCTGTGGTACGCTTAAAGCATATAGACAAATCGGTTTCAAATAAAATTCTTGATAAAGAAGATGAGCAAATGATCAAAATGATCATAATAAAGGAGGCAAGTGATCTAGAAGATCACATGACATAACACTTCATAAAATCTCAAGAGAGATTCAGGTACCTGAAAATAGGAATGAAGAGATCTCTATGTTATGTCTATGAAAAAATATTAAAACCGATATTAAATGTTTGTCGACGACATCTATAATAGCGTTAAATATATATGAGGATCTTAAGTCTGGAAAACAATTTCGAATAGAATTGGTTTCATAAGAAAGACATGTAGTTTTGAACATGTAGTTCAAATACTTGAAAAGTATAAAGTCAATGATATGTGCAATCAGTTTTCGATATCTTATTTGTCTAGCATGACATGAAAACTTGATATGCATCTAATTAAATTCTATTATATGACTTATATGACTTAACTTATATGACAATCCTTGAAGGATTTAAATCGCTTAAAGCATATAAAATTCTTGGTCCTGAAGTATCATATTCTAAATGCAATTTGTGCACATATGTATCTTGCTATAACTATAAGCATGATAATGTGATAGCGAAAATACCTCTATGGAGATATTGAAAAGTCATTCCACGATATTATATGAAGACATTGCATCTCTATCAAGAATGATGATTTCAATGTGCAATATATTCATTCAAGTTAATATGGCTGATTTGTTTATCAAATATCTACCAAAGATCTTTTGAAGATGGTGCACAAGATTGGAATGCAAATGCTTAAGGATGTGAATTGATGCTCTCATCAGGGGGAGTTAATACACGTTGTACTCTTTTTCCCTTACAAGGTTTTGTGCCACTGGGTTTTCCTTGTAAGGTTTTTAACGAGGCAACGAAAAGGCGTATTATTAGATATGTGTACTCTTTTTTCTTTTCTAGAATTTTTTTCCCACTGGGTTTTATTTTAGTTAAGGATTTAACGAGGCACATTATCTGTTGAATAGACATTAAGGGGGAGTGTTATAAATAGAATTGTATTTATGGTGAATGTCTATATTTAGAGAGATTCTAGGGTTTATTACTTGGTGGCTAAGTCACTCTCTCCCTATAAATAGAGGGTTCTATTCCATTGTAATTCATCCCACAATTCAATAAGAATTTCATCTCTCTCTCTTTCTCTGCAATATTGTTCTTGTTCTTTTATTGTTTTATAACATCTAGCAATTTGTTACCATACTGTTTTTCCTCAAATCTATCGTTATTGTTTCATTTTAGACAAATGCTCTTATATTTAGGATATGTTAACTGTATTTCATGAGTGTGTAAAATCTTAAGTACTCTGCACAAAGAAGTAATGCTCCCTTTACCCTAAATTATTTTATAATAAAAAAAATTGTCCATTCAAATTGGAAAGTAGTTTCAAGTTGGAGTTTTTAAATTATTTTAAAATAACACTAAAATTACAAAAAAAAATTGCCAATTTAAATTTCTTTGTCTTTTAACAATTTTTGTTTTTCTTTTTAAAAATAAAAAGTTTATTTATTCAGAAAATATTAATGAGAATAATAGAATAAAATAAAAAAATAAAATTTTTTATCTTCTATTATATTATAAAAGAAGGTAGCATACACAAATTTAAATAACGTAATATGCTAATAAAAGTTTCTATTAACAATGCAATAATACTAAATATTGGATAATATAATAAAGAAAAATACATAACAAAAAAGTTATTCGATGCCTATATAAGTCTCATTAACTTAGTAGAGATTTTATTCATTAAATTTCAGATAATATTATTGAGAATAAAAGGATAAATTTTAAAATAAAAAAAATATTTCAATAGTAATAAAATGTGTTGGTGAAAATACAATTACAACTGAAAATAAAAATAAAAAGAAAATAAAATATCTTCAGGCTGAGGCGCGGATATCTCGCTCTCTTTAGGAGATTCGAGCCTACTGCAACAGAGTCTTCACTGGTCCAGCAGTAATCCTCTTGACTTGTCTTCCCGAGGATACAATAACCCGATCACGTCGTATGAATCGAACAAACTCTGGACAAGTTGTTGAGTCCAAAGCTCCACCAAGATGAACACCTTCCTTCAACAAAAGTAAAAACCCTCTCTTCTTTTTTTCACAACTTTAACCTCACTTCATTGGAACACTCTCAACTATTTTTCACACCACATTATGGAAGAAAGACTCCTATTTATAGGTGTAGGAATTCTTCCTTGAATTAAATTGGAAGAAAGTGGGGTAATAAGTTATGAAATCGTGGAGAACATGGGATAATTAGGATGTAATTAGTGGTAGAACATGGGAGAAGAGTTACAAAAGAGTTATGGCCATTTTCTACATCATGAAATAGTGGGAGTTATGAAAGTTATGGCCATTTTCTACATTATGGAGTAGTGGGAGTTATGGCATATTTTATTTTAATATTAAAATGTTAAAATACTAACATTCCCCCAATCATTTAATATTAAAATATATAAGAGAGTTTACCAGTTGAAGGGAGACTATTATGCATTATGAAGGTGTGCTCTGCACTGAACCTCCACTTAGCAAAACAACGATCTTTACTTCAGGGTCAGCAGTGGTCTCAGACTTGAACTATGACTGCTTTAGGAAAATAAATTATCACTGCTTACACATAATAATCAAGGTGTTGACATGAGCTTTATTAGCCAGGACATTACGGCCTTGTGTTATCCGGTTTTCATGAATGTTTTTTAGAACAAGCAATTCTCATAGGAAGCGGCCTACTTCCACACTCACATAGGTGAAATCTGTCAAGGGTGCTCCTGTAACTCTAACACCCCACTCATACGAGCTACAGATTTTCATTAAGAGTTAATAAAACTCAACCTCACAAATCATTACAGGATAAATGCACTCATACCATAGGATGGAACAATAATAAAAATAGTGCATTTCAAACCAAGCCATCATATGATTCGTTCTTCCCATTGAACCTGGTTATAGGATCTCTAGTCCCCAGGTTGGATTTCCTCGTATATGACTTATGAGCTTGTGGGCTTCAACTCCATCCCCCTCGATGTGCTCCAGACCCTTTCTCTGGCTTAGGCTTTAGTCAGTGGATCTGCAAGATTATCACAAGATTTAACATAATCAACATTAATGGTACCACTTGTCAAATATAATCTCATAGTACTATGTTTTCTCCTTATAGGTCTGGATTTACCATTGTAATAACAGTTTTGTACTCTACCAATAACAGCAGTACTATCACAATGAATTAAAAATAGGAGAAATTGGCTTTTCAAAATAAGGAATTTAAAATAATAGATCTCTCAACCAATTCGCTTCCCCACTAGCTGAAGCTAAAGCAATTAACTCAACCTCCATGGTAGAGTTAGAAATTATTGTTTGCTTTTTCGATTTCCAATAAATAGCACCACCTTCCAAAGTAAAAATATAACCTGTAGTAGAACATGAATCACCAGATAAAGTATTCCAATCTGCATCAGAAAAGCCTTCGAGTACAGCAAGATATTTTTTATAAAATAAGCCATAGGTTTTTGTACCAAGTAAATAATTCTTGTTATGGCATGCCAATGTTCACTACATGGCTTACTTGTAAACCTGCTAAGTACTCCTACTGCATATGCAATATCAGACCGAGTACAATCAGTCACATATCTCAAGCTTCCAATTAAGCTAGCATATTCCTTTTGATTTATCACATCATTGTCACTTTTTACAGGAAATAAGTGAACATTTGAATCAAAAAGGGTTACAACGGGCTTGCAATCAATAAAATTATATTTTTCCAAACTTTTCTCAATATAACGCGACTAGTCAAGGAAAATTCCATCACATGTTCTAGTAATTTTCATTCCAAGAATGAAATTTGCCTCACCCAAATCTTTTATGTCAAAATGACTACTAAGCATGCTTTTAGTTTCTCCAATAACATTCATGTTAGAGCCAAATATTAACAAATTATCAACATAGAGGAAAATAATTACATGTGAGTTATTCCAAGACTTATGATAGATGCACTTATCACACTCATTTGATTTAAAATTATTTTCAATCATGCAGGAATCAAACTTTTCATGCCATTGCTTAGGTGTCTGTTTCAAGCCATATAGGGATTTAGTAAGTTTACACACTTTACTTTCTCGTCCTGCTTCTATCAAACCCTCAGGTTGATCCATATAAATTTCTTCATTTAGGTCCCCATTTAAAAAAGTAGTTTTTACATTCATTTGATGAGTATGCAAATCAAAAATTGCAGCAACAACAATTAAAGTCTAATGGATGTAATTCTAGTAAAAGTATCAAAAAATTCTAGGTCATCTAGTTGCTTAAAACCTTTAGCAACTAACCTAGCCTTATACTTATCAACGGATCCATCTAGATTTAACTTTTTTCTTAGGACCCATTTGCACCCAATTGTTTTACAACTTGGTGGTAAATCAACCAACTTCTAAGTTTTATTAGAAATTAGTGGCTCCATTTCATCATTTACAGCCTCTTTCGAAAAAATAGCATCAGGTGATAATAAAGCTTCTTGTAAAGTAAGAGGGTCATTTTCAATATTAAAAACATAAAAATCAGGACAAAAATCTTTTTCTATTCTAGCTCTTTTACTTCTTCTTAACTCAAAAGTATCATTTTCTTCATTTTGCAAAATAGAAGTAGAAGAACTAAGCATAGAGAAAAAATTATCTTTATCTCTTTGACCCCCACTATTTTTAGACTCAAATGAAAATTTATTTTCATGAAAATAGCATCACCTGATTCTCTAATTATATTCTCTTCAAGATTTAAAAATCTATAGGATGTACTATTGGAAGCATAACCAAGAAAAGAACAAGTGGCAACTTTTTTACCCAATTTTGTAATTTTAGGATCCGTTAGCCTAACATAGGCTAAACAACCCCAAACTCTCATATAATCCAAATTTGGCTTGTGATTTTTCCGCAACTCAAATGGTGTCAATTTTGTTTTCTTATGAGGTACCCTATTCAACACATAACATGCAGTCAAAATAGCTTTACACCACAAATTTAAAGGTGCATTTGACTCAATAAGCATGGCATTCTCTACCAAAGTTCTATTTTTTTTCAAATTGGAAATGAGGTCTTTTAGTTATTTAGCTTTAGTACAAGGCTCACATTTTTCAAAATTCTTTTTAATCACTGGTATTAATCCTAAACTGCTCATGATTTCCATATAACAATTATTAATATGACACAAACGAGCATGCCAAAAATTAGTAGAAGAAAGCATATAAACAGAACTAGAAGAAGTTTTATTCATCTCAACATTCAACTTGAACGTCCCATCACATGCATACCCCTTACCCACAAAAATACCTTTTTTCACTATTACATATTGATTACTCTCAATAATTTCTATTAAGCCTGCCTTGTTAAGAAGAAAACTAGACATCAAATTTTTTCTCATTGAAGGAGTATAAAGTACGTCTTTCAACGTTAACACTCTTCCTGATGTAAAATTCAATCGACCTCTCCCTTTCCAAGCACCAGAGTTGTGTGAGAATCACCAATCATGATGGTTTTGGGCTCCTAAAATGGAGTATACTTTTTAAACCAATCTCTATCATAGCAAACATGACGGTTTGCTCCAGAATCATCCCACCATCCATCAATATTTTCTACCATGTTAATGTCACCGCCACTAGTGGCTCTTCGGTAACGTTTGCCTGTGGTGTAGGGCCACGTTTCCGAAATTTGCAAAAATCGAGCAATATGCTTACTCTAACCACAGACAAAGCATGGTTTCGCAATTTGAACTTGTTGATTCTGTGCTTGGTTGTTTGCACCATTATTCTTCTTGGGAGGTCTACCATAATTTTTCTTAAAAGTCTTCTTCTTCGGCTTCAAAGAAGTATTTTTGTGAATTTCAGGAGTAATATTATTTGATGTAATTAAATTTACCTTTGTAGTGGCGGGTTGTAGAGTGCCCTCTTCCGATTGCATAAGTGCATCTTGGCCTCTTGCCTCTTCTTCCATGCGAATCCGCATTATCAACGTCTCAAGTGAAGTTTCCTTTTGTTTGTGATGCATAGTTTTTGAAATTCCTTCCATGAAGGTGGAAGTTTATCTATTATGCCACAAACAATAAGATTGTCTCCAATTTTAATATCCTCGGACCTGAGCTCTCCAACTTTCATTATGAAGTCTTGAGCTTGGTCTACTACAGATTTGTTGTCCACCATTTGAAAACGAAAAAATCTGCTAGGAGCATATTTTTTCGCACTTGCCTCCTTGGTATCATACTTACTCTGCAATGCTTTCCAAATTTTCTTTGCAGTAGAGTAAATTCTATCATAATAATCATAAAAATTATTAGATAGACAATTAAGAAGATAATACCGACACTTGTATGAATCATCCTTATATTTTTCAATTGCTTGGATTCTTCTCAGTTGAGAAGACTCAAATAAATAAGTACTTTAGCCTTCCATATCTTGAATGAGTAACGTTGAAAAGGAATGGCATGTTGAGATCTCCCACCTTGATATCCGCGGATTTTTCAACTGTAGGCATTTGAATCTCCTTAAAACTGTTGGTGAAAATACAATTACAGCTGAAAAATAAAAATAAAAGAAACAAAATATCTTCAGGCTGAGGCGCAGATATCTGGCTCTCTTTAAGGAGATTCAAGCCCACTGCAGCAAAGTCTTCATTGGTCCAGCAGTAATCCTCTTGACTTGTTTCCCCTAGGATACAACAGCCCAATCACGTCGTATGACTCGAACAAACTCTAGACAAGTTGTTGAGTCCAAAGCTCCGCCAAGATGAACACCTTCCTTCAACAAAAGTAAAAACTCTCTTTTTTCACTACTTTAACCCACTACAAAAAAACAACAATTAGTGACGGATTTTAGCGACAAATTTTGTTCCGTCGCTGATTAGCGACGGATTGGCTACGGAATAATAGTTTCGTTGCAAAAAAGCCACAAAATAGTTAGTATCTAATATAGCGATGGAATAGCGACGAAATCGAAAATTTGTCGCTATTTGTTGGCGCTAAATATTGGCGCCCTCAATTTACCTACGGATTTAGCGACAAAAGCTGACCGACAAAATTTATTTAACTATAGCGACGGATTTAGAAACGAAAAATCCGTCGCTAGACTTAATTTCTTTATCAAAATATTTTAGAAATCCTTGCTACGAAAATTTCCACCGATAATATATTTTTTAATGAAATATAATGTTATTTTTAGCGACGGAACTTTATCCATAGCTAAATCCGTCGCTGAAGACCACTTAATTATTTTCCTTAGGGCACAAATTTGGTAAAACATCAGTCTCTTCTAAACAGTAGAAACACATGAGAGAGAAAAATCGGCTAGGAGCAAAATCAGTAGAAGACACACGATGAGTGTTTTCAAGAACAAGAGCAAATATAAGTAGCCAACGGGAATCTAAGGTTTGTAGATGGCTTTGTTTCTTGGTACGGGCTTGAATGAAATTGTGGATTCTTTCTTTGATATTGTTGTGTTTTTTTTTGGGACTACGGATGAGTATTCCGGGAGATCCTCTGCACCTATATTGATTTTGACTGTAGTGCGGGATACCAAGAAATCCTAGCACATATATTCAAGATACCAAGGGATCCTCGGGATACCAAGAGATCCCTAGTACATATATTGAGAATACCAAGAGATCCTCGGGATACCAAAAGATCCCTAGCACACATATTGAGGATACTGAGAGATCCCCGAGTATTTACGTTTGGGACTACGAGACGGGATCCCAGGAGATCCCCTAGCGATGTTTCTGGGTACTGAGTGTATATTTGTCTCTGATTTCTTCTCATTTTCTGCTATTGTTTTGATTATACTGTTGCACCTTACACTGTCTTACTTTGCTTTATATTTTATAACTGGTAGGGACCTGACCTTCCTCGACACTACCAGACCGAGGTTAGGCTTGGCACTTACTAGGTACCGTTGTGGTGTACTCATGCCTTTTCCTGTACATGTTTCCCGTGTGCTGATCCAGGTACATCTACTCAGCCATATCGTTAGCGAGGCGAGGCGATCTCTAGAGACTTTGAGGTATATCTGCCACGTTCGAGACCGAGAATTCCTTATCTACTCTCTTTTAGTTATAGCCTTTTGTACTTTTCTTTTGTTTAGACACTCTGGAGTTAGAACACTGTAGTTATTCCACAGCTTGTGATTTCATGAGATTCCGGGTTTTGGAAAATGTAGTTTCAGTTTGAGAAGTTTGTATTGTATATGCCGAGCGGCATCTTAAATGTTTCATTACGTTATTCCGCAGTTTTTGGCTAGTTTTATTCTGTTGTTTCTTTTTCCGTAATTTGTTAGGCTTACCTAGAGACTAGGTGCTGTCACGATAGTTCACGGAGGGCGAACTGGGATCGTGATAAGTTGGTATCAGAGCTCTAGGTTCATAGGACAGGCCGATTTATTAGAGTTTTGCGGATCGGTATGGAGACGTCTGTGCTTATCCAAGAGAGGCTATGTAACTGTTAAGAAAAGTTCACTTCATTTGAATTCCTTGTCGTGCGAGATCTTTGATATCGAAATTATAAACTTCTGTCTTCTATTCTCTCACAGATGGTGAGGACACGTGCTACCCGAGATGATCAGGCATCCGCGCCCCCTACTGGAGCCGTCAGAGGCCGGGGCTGGGGTAGAGGCCGAGGACGCGCACGTGGTGTAGCCAGAGCACCCGCGCGAGCTGCCACTGAGGTGCCACCAGCAGTTCCAGCCGGAGTCCAGACACCTGATACGCCTACTGCTACTACTACTCCAGCTCTCCAGGAGACTCTGGCGCAGTTTATGACTATGTACACCACTCTAGCTCAGGCAGGGTTGCTTCCCCTTGCTGCAGCCACATCCCAGGCCGGGAGAGGAGCACAGACTCCCGCCGCCCGCACTCCTGAGCAGCGAGTGCATGCGGAGCAGATCCTAGAGATTGTACCGGCACAGCCTGTAGCCCCAGCTCAGCCCGAGGAGAGGGCAATAGCTTCAGAGGAGGAGCAGAAGAGGCTTGAGAGGTTCAAGAAGTATCAGCCTCCTACATTCAGTGGACTAGCATCAGATGATGCTCTGGGATTTCTAGAGGAGTGCTACCGTATCCTCCGTACCCTGGGTATATCAGGATCGAGCGGGGTTTCCTTCACTATCTTTCAGCTTCGAGGAGCCGCCTATCAGTGGTGGCGTGCTTATGAGTTAGACAGTCCGGATGAGGCAGCTTCCTTGACTTGGGCTCAGTTTTCAGATATGTTCACGAGAGAGTATGTTCCCCAGAGTCTCAGGGACGCTTGGCGCGCAGAGTTTGAGCATTTGCGCCAGGGTACTATGACTGTCTCGGAGTATGCTGTCCATTTCACCGACTTGGCTAGGCATGCACCAGTTTTGGTTTCTACTGTTCGCGAGAAGGTCCACGTTTTATTGAGCGGATCATTCCCAGTATCAGGTCTAGTATGTCTCGGGAGTTGGAGATGGATATTTCTTATCAGCAGGTGGTAAGCATTGCTAGGAGAGTAGAGGGTATGCATGCTCGGGAAGAGAGGAGAGGGAGGCCAAGAGGTCTCGAGAGTCGTGCCATTATTCTGGTGCCCGTGCCCCAGCTTCAGCTCATCGTGGTAGGGGTTATATGAGTCGCCCCGTTCATTCAGCTCTTCCAGCAGCCAGTGGTATTCCAGCTCCTCCTAGGCCTCAGGAGCCTTATTACGTACCTCCAGTATCCAGTGCGCCTCCTGCATGAGGTGTTTCCAGTGGCCAGTCCAGCAGACATGGCCCGAGCTAGTCACAGCCACCACATCCTCGTAGAGCTTGTTTTGAGTGTGGTGACACACACCATGTGGTGAGGGATTGCCCTAGACTTGGGAGGGCTGCACCTCCACAGACTTCTCAGCCACAGCGCGCCCCGCAGAGTTCTCAGGCTATGATCACAGCACCAGTTGCTGCCCCACCTGCTCAGCCAGCTAGGGGTGGAGGTCGGGGAGGTAGAGGTCGTCCTAGAGGGGGAGGCCAGGCTAGATACTATGCCCTTCCTGCCCGTACTGAGGCTGTCGCCTCTGTTTCTGTCATCACAGGTACTATCCTGGTCTGTCATAGAGATGCATCGGTTCTATTCGATCCAGGCTCCACTTATTCTTATGTGTCCTCTTATTTTGCCCCGTATTTGGGCGTATCTCGAGATTATTTAAGTTCTCATGTTTATGTTTCTACTCCTGTTGGAGATTCTCTTATTGTGGACCGCGTTTATCGGTCATGTTTGATTGCTCTTAGTGGTTTTGAGACCAGAGCCGATTTGTTATTGCTCAGCATGGTAGACTTTGATGTTATTCTGGGCATGGAGTGGTTGTCGCCCCATTATGCTATTCTTGATTGTCACGCGAAAACTGTGACGCTGGCTATGCCAGGTGTACCGCGAGTAGAGTGGAGGGGTACCTTAGATTATACTTCCAGCAGAGTTATTTCGTTCCTTAAGGCTCAGCGTATGGTTGAGAAGGGGTGTGACGCGTGTCTAGCTTATGTGAGAGATGTCAGTATTGTTACCCCTACAGTTGATTCAGTCCCAGTAGTGCGGGATTTCTCTGATGTGTTTCCAGCTGACCTTCCGGGCATGCCGCCCGATAGAGACATTGATTTTGGCATTGATCTGTTGCCGGTCACTCAGCCCATTTCTATTCCTCCGTACCGTATGGCTCCTCCGGAGTTGAAAGAGCAGTTATAGGAATTGCTTGATAAGGGTTTTATTCGGCCCAGTGTATCACCTTGGGGTGCTCCTGTCTTATTTGTGAAGAAAAAGGATGGTTCTATGCGTATGTGTATCGATTATCGCCAGTTGAACAAGGTTACAATGAAGAACCGTTATCCCTTGCCTCGTATTGATGACCTGTTTGATCAGTTACAGGGTGCTCGTGTGTTTTCTAAGATTGACTTGCGTTCAGGCTATCATCAATTGAAAATTCGAGAGCCAGATATCCCAAAGACTGCCTTCAGGACTCGGTATGGTCATTACGAGTTCCTTGTTATGTCATTTGGGCTGACCAATGCCGCAGCAGCCTTCATGCATTTGATGCACAGTGTATTCCGACCATATCTTGATTCATTCGTCATTGTCTTTATTGACGACATTCTGGTATATTCCCGGAATCGGGAAGATCATGAGCAGCACCTGAGGACAGTGCTCCAGACTTTGAGAGAGAAGAAATTATATGCTAAGTTCTCAAAATGTGAGTTTTGGTTGGATTTTGTGGCATTCTTGGGTCACGTGGTATCTAGTGAGGGAATAAAGGTGGATCCGAAGAAAGTGGAAGCAGTGCAGAGTTGGCCCAGACCATCCTCACCTATAGAGATCCGCAGTTTTCTTGGTTTGGCGGGTTATTACCATCGATTTGTTCAGGGATTTTCATTTATTGCAGCGCCTATGACCAGGCTGACCCAGAAGGGTGCTCCGTTCCAGTGGACGGAAGAGTGTGAGGAGAGCTTTCAGAAGCTCAAGACAGCTTTGACTATAGCCCCAATTTTGATATTGCCTACCGGTTCGGGGTCTTATGCTGTCTATTGTGATGCCTCGAGGGTTGGCCTTGGAGCGGTATTGATGCAGGACGGTAGGGTGATTGCCTACGCGTCCAGACAGTTGAAGGTACATGAGAAGAATTATCCTGTCCATGATCTCAAGTTAGCTGCTATTGTTCACGCCTTGAAGATCTGGCGTCATTATTTGTACGGTGTGCCTTGTGAGATTTATACTGATCACCGTAGTTTGCAGCATCTGTTCAAGCAGAAGGATCTTAATTTGCGCCAGAGGAGGTGGTTAGAGCTGCTAAAGGACTATGATATCACTATCTTATATCACCCGGGCAAGGCCAATGTGGTGGCCGATGCTTTGAGTCGTCGGGCGGAGAGTTTGGGGAGTTTGGCTTATCTACCAGCAGCGGAGAGGCCCATGGCGATGGATGTTCAGGCCTTAGCCAGCTAGTTTGTGAGATTGGATCTTTCGGAGCCTAACCGGGTCCTTGCTTGCGTGGTTTCTCGGTCTTCCTTGTTCGACCATATTCGAGAGCGGCAGTTTGATGACCCTCATTTGTGTGCCCTCAGGGACCGGGTTCTGCAGGGCGATGCCAGAGATGTGACATTGGTGATGATGGGGTATTGAGGATGCAGGTTCGGGTTTGTGTACCTAATGTTGATGGGTTTCGGGACTTGATTCTAGAGGAGGCCCATAGTTCGCGGTATTCCATCCATCCGGGTGCCGCGAAGATGTATCAGGATTTGAGGCAGCACTATTGGTGGAGGCGGATGAAGAAAGATATAGTTGGGTTTGTAGCTCGGTGCCTCAATTGTGAGCAGGTAAAGTATGAGCACCAGAGACCGGGTGGATTACTTCAGCAGATAGAGATTCCGGAGTAGAAGTGGGAGCGAATAACCATGGACTTCGTAGTTGGGCTCCCACGGACTTTGAGGAAGTTCGATGCCATTTGGGTGATTGTGGATCGGCTGACCAAGTCCGCGCATTTCATTCCTGTGAGTACTACCTACTCTTCGGAGCGGTTGGCGGAGATTTATATCCGGGAGATTGTCCGTCTGCATGGTATTCCAGTTTCCATCATTTCAGATAGAGGTACTCAGTTCACATCACGGTTCTGGAGGGCCGTACAGCATGAGTTGGGTACTCGGGTGGAGTTGAGCACAACATTTCACCCTCAGACGGACGGACAGTCCGAGTGCACTATTCAAATTCTTGAGGATATGCTCCGCGCGTGTGTGATTGAGCTTGGAGGGTCGTGGGATCAGTTCTTGCCATTGGCGGAGTTTTCCTACAATAACAGTTATCAGTCCAGCATTCAGATGGCACCGTATGAGGCTTTATATGGTAGGCGGTGTAGATCTCCGGTGGGTTGGTTCGAGCCGGGTGAGGCTAGATTATTGGGCACAGACTTGGTTCAGGATGCTTTGGAGAAGGTTAAGGTGATTCAGGATAGACTTCGCACAGCCCAGTCCAG
The DNA here is from genome assembly GCF_001879085.1 of Nicotiana attenuata. Classification (NCBI taxonomy): domain Eukaryota; kingdom Viridiplantae; phylum Streptophyta; class Magnoliopsida; order Solanales; family Solanaceae; genus Nicotiana; species Nicotiana attenuata. Next base: position 313,864 of record NC_031992.1, read on the forward strand.
ACAGAAGAGTTACGCGGACCGAAAGGTTCGTGATGTTTCCTACATGGTTGGAGAGCGGGTCCTGCTTCGGGTTTCACCTATGAAGGGCGTTATGAGATTTGGGAAGAAAGGGAAGTTGAGTCTGAGGTTTATTGGTCCTTCTGAGATATTAAGACGTGTTGGGAGGTTGCTTATGAGCTTGCCTTAGTCCAGTTGGACAAGGACCTATCTTACATTGAGGAGCCAGTGGCGATATTGGACAGGCAGGTTCGAAAGCTGAGGTCAAAGAACATTGCATCAGTGAAGGTTCAGTGGCGGGGTCAACTGGTCGAGGGGGCGACTTGGGAGACCGAGCAGGATATGCGCAGCCGTTACCCTCATCTTTTCACTACTTTAGGTATGTCTCTATGCTCATTCGAGGACGAATGAATGCTTAAGTGTGGGAGGATGTAACGACCCGGCCGGTCGTTTTAAGAATTTACGCCCCGATCCCTTATTAACTGCATTTCCCGTGTTTGTTTCTGCTATTGTGAGTTGCCGGGAAGATTTATTTGGAATTTCGGAGAGTTTTGGGACACTTAGTCCCTAAATGAGAGTTTAAGTTTTAGAATTTGGACCGTAGTCGGAGCAGTGTAATGACAACCTCGAAATGGAATTCCGTTGGTTCCGTTAGCTCCGTTGGGTGATTTTGGGTTTAGGCGCGTGTTCGGATTGTGTTCTGGAGGTCCGTATCTTATTTAGGCTTGAAATGCCGAAAGTTAAATTTTTGAAGTTTCCGGTTCGATAGCGAGATTTTGATATCGGGATCGGAATGGAATTCCGGAAGTTGGAGTAGTTGCGTAGTGTTGAATGTGACGTGCTTGCAAAATTTCAGGTCATTCGGACGAGGTTTGATAGACTCGTTGATCGAAAGCGTAATTTGAGAATTTTTGGAGTTCTTAGGCTTGAATCCGATGTTAAATTGGTGTTTTGATGTTGTTTTGAGCGTTTCGAAGGTTGGAACAAGTTTGATTGATGTTTTAGGATTGGTTGGCATGTTTGATTGAGGTCCCGGGAGCTTCGAGTGAGTTTCGGGTGCTTAACGGAAGTTGAATTGGACTTAGGAAAATTTGATGTTGGCTGAACCTGTCATAACCACACCTGCGTGAATGGGACCGCAGGTGTGGCGCCGCAGAAGCGGTTGGGAGACCGCAGATGCGGCCAGGTGAGGGAAAGCTAGAAGCCGCAGGTGCGGAATTGTGCACGCACCTGCGAGACCGCAGATGCGATAAACTGGTCGCAGGTGCAGAAATGGGAATTTAATGAGTTATCGCAGGTGCGGTTATTTTTCTGCAGAAGCGGGACCGCAGGTGCAGTCCCATGGCCGCAGAAGCGGATTTGCTGGGCAGAAATAAGATATTTCGAGGGTTTGAAATCAAAAGTTAGAAACTTGATTTGGAGCTCGGGTGAGGGCGATTTTGGGAGGATTTTGAAGAGGAAATCAGTGGGTAACGATTCCTAATCCCTTCTAGTTGTATTCCTATAATCTAATCTTAGTTTTGTCATTTAATTTCGGGTTTGGGATGAAAAATTGAGGAAAAGTGGAGAAAAGTTCCTAGGCCTAATTTTGGGGTTTTGATCTAGATTTTGATGTCGGATTGGAATAATTTTGGTATCAATGAACTCGTGAGAGTATGAGGATTCTGAATTTGTAAATTTTACCCGATTCCGAGACGTGGCCTCGGGGGGCGTTTTGGTCATTTTTCCTAATTTTGCATATTACCTTAGAATTAATAAGTTAAATTAGTTACTTGAAGTGTTATTTACATTGTGCATTTACTTTGTATAGATTTGGGCCATTTGGAGTCGGATACTCGTGGCAAGAACGTGGTATAGACTTGATTGAGCTGGTTCGAGGTAAGTGGCTTGTCTAACCTTGTGTGGGGGACATTCCCCCTAGGATTTGGTATTGTTGTTATATGAATGCCGTGTACGTGAGGTGACGAGTGCGTACATGTGCTACTTGTTGGAAACCCGTTTTTTATTAAGTAAATTTGTTTCTTCTTCTTGAACATTACTTGTATTTTAAGCCTACTGCGTAGTTTAGGGAAGCATGCTTAAGTGTATTAATTGTCCTATCTGTTTAAACTGTTTATGTGAACTCTGTGCAGCATGTTAGAATAGAAATCTCTATTTCTTGGTACGGGCTTGAATGAAATTGTGGATTCTTTCCTTGATATTGTTGTGTTTTTATTTTGGGACTACGGATGAGTATTTTGGGAGATCCTCTACACATATATTAATCTTGACTGTAGTGCGGGATACCAAGAGATCCCCAGCACATATATTGAGGATACCAAGGGATCCTCGGGATACCAAGAGATCCCTAGTACATATATTGAGAATACCAAGAGATCCCCGGGATACCAAAAGATCCCTAGCACACATATTGAGGATACTGAGAGATCCCCGAATATTTACGTTTGGGACTACGGGACGGGATCCCGGGAGATCCCCTGGCGATGTTTCTGTGTACTGAGTGTATATTTGTCTCTGATTTCTTCTCATTTTCTGATATTGTTTTAATTATACTGTTGCACCTTACACTGTCTTACTTTGCTTTATATTTTATAACCGGTAGGGCCCTGACCTTCCTCGACACTACCCGACCCAGGTTAGGCTTGGCACTTACTGGGTACCGCTGTGGTGTAATCATGCCTTTTCCTGCACATGTTTTCCCGTGTGCAGATCCAGGTACATCGACTCAGCCATATCATTAGCGAGGGAGGCGATCTCTAGAGACTTTGAGGTATATCTGTCGTGTTCGCAGACCGAGAAGTCCCTATCTACTCTCTTTTTAGTTATAGCCCTTCTGTACTTTTCTTTTGTTTAGACACTATGGAGTTAGAACACTGTAGTTATTCCACAGCTTGTGATTTCATGAGATTCCGAGTTTTGGAAAATGTAGTTTCAATTTGAGAAGTTTGTATTGTATATGCCGAGCGGCATCTTAAATGTTTCATTACGTTATTCCGCAGTTTTTGGCTAGTTTTATTCTGTTGTTTCTTTTTTCGCAATTTGTTAGGCTTACCTAGTCGTAGAGACTAGGTGCTGTCACGATAGTTCACTGAGTGCGAACTGGGTTCGTGACACCTCAACCCCTAAGCCTCGTATTTGGTAGCTTTTTTGTTTGAACTTTATTGTTGGTGTTAGGGATAATTCGAACTTAATTGTAATAGCTATATGCATTTTGATATCATTTTGGACCTTGAAGTATGTTAATTTATATAAACTTTAGCTATTATAAAGGATATCTTATAATTTACATTCAAAATGCATGAGCAAAGAAAATTTAAAATAATAATAAAAAAGATCTAAAAGGGAAAAATATTGCGACAGATTGCGACGGTATTTTTCGTAACAGAAATAAATATAAAAAATAATATAGCGACATATTGCAACAGACGATTTTTGTCTCCACAAGCAAAGATAAAATGACTCTAAAAATATTTGGTGATGGATTAGCGACCGACTTTCAGTCGCAAAAGTATACCAACGACGAAATGTATTATGAATTTAGCGACATAATTTGCTAATATGGCGACGGAAATTCTGTCGCTAAATGTAGCAACGGAAAATATTTGTCGCTAGAACGTCGCTAATTTTGCGACGGATTCTATTTTTCCGTCGCTAAGAGCTTAGCAACGAGCAAATCAGCAACAGAGGGAAATCGGTCGCAATTCCATCGCTAATTTGGCTTAGCGACGGAAAAAGGCTCTTTAGCGACGGATATTGTCCGTCGTTAAATGCTGTTTTTTTTTGTAGTGACCTCACTTCATTGAAACACTCTCAATTATTTTTCACACCACATTATGGAAGAAAGACTCATATTTATAGGTGTAGGAATTCTTCCTTGAATTAAAATTGGAAGAAAAGTGGGGCAATAAGTTATGAAATCATGGAGAACATGAGATAATTAGCGTGTAATTAGTGGTAGAACATGGGAGAAGAGTTACAAAAGAGTTATGCCATTTCCTACATCATGGAGTAGTGGAGTTATGGCATATTTTATTTTAATATTAAAATGCTAAAATACTAACAAGATATATATCTTCTATTATATTACAAAAAGAAAGTGGTAGACAAAAATATTAAACAAAGTAATATGCTAATACAAATTTCTATTAACAATGTAATTATATTAAATATTAGATAATATAATAAAAAGATACATAACAAAAAGTTTATTCAATGACTATATAAGTCCCTTTAATTTAGGAAAGAATTACAGCCCATGTCACTGGGCCTAATAGCCCAACCGAAAATGGCCCACATTTGAAGCTCTTACCCTATTTAGCCCATGTTGTACATAACTTGAAAAAAAATTTTCAGCCTTTAGCCCACTATTAAAGACATACTTTTAGGGTTTTTATTATTTTCTTCTTTCTTCATTCCCTTCTCTCTCTCACCGCCTCTCACTTCTTTCTTTCTAACCCACATAGATCCCTCATCCTCTCTTAACCTAGCCCCCGCTATTCCCCCTCCTCTACCCCCCCACGCAGTTCTGCCATTAATGGCTCGAAGAAGGCTCGAAGAAAGACTCCGTCGTCCATGGTGACAAGCAGAAGAATGAAGAAGATTTTTGAAAGAAACATGAAAATACACACAGATCTGAAATAAATAGCTCTCAAACTTGATTTGCACCAAAAAAATAACCACTAATGTTGGAAGATTTTGAAGTTTGAAGTTCTGGTCTTTATTATTATGACCTTGAAGTCTCGAATCTAAAATTAGGTTTGGATAAAAATCATAACTATGTAGCAGTTTGTATCAACACTGTATACTAGTGTATAATTGTGTATATGGATATACAAACACCTCTTATACACTATTATACATGTTTATACAAAGTTATACAGTATTGTATAATTGTGTATAAATATGTATATTTGTGTATAATATTGTATAAATTATATATTTTTTCAGTTTATAAGGATGTATATAAGGATGTTCTACAGAAGTTTGACACTTTCTTCTCTTCTTCTTTTTCATGTAATGTGTTGTATGAGCGTTGGAGGGATTATACAATTCATTTACCAAGTTATTATTTTTCTTTTTTCCTGTTGGATTGCTTCAGTAATTGCAGATAAAAGTGTTTGAATTTCTTACCTTCAGATAATATGTATTATTCAGGATTTTTGAGTTGCGTTGTGGCTGATTTGCATTTTTTATCAAATGCGTAATAATCAAAGGAAATCAACAGAATGAAACAATTGGTTGTATACAGAAGGAGCAAAATAAGCTATCTTTCGGGAATTAGCCTATTATTTTTTGGGCTATAGATTTGCAAAGTGGTATCTAGGCTATTGTGTTGCAAGTCAGGTGTGTGAGTTGTATTTATGTGAAATTATACCTTAATTTAGTAGAGATTTTATTCATTAAAATTAGATAATATTATTGACAGTAACAGAATAAAATTAAAAATTATAAATATAATCAAGATTAATATATATATATATATATATATATATATATATATATATATATATTACACAAAAAAAACGAGCAGACAAAAGTATTAATAAAATAATATGAAAATAAAAATTTTTGTTCAATTGTATAAGACACAAGAAATCTGTTCGTTTTATTTTTCACCAATCTGTTAATTATTGAGAAACTAAAAATACAACTTTTTTTCTCAAAATAGAAATTAAATGCAGTTTAGTACTCCCTCGGTTCTTTTATACTTGGCACGTTTTGACTGATTTGACAAAATAATTTGAAATGAGTAATTAATATTGTGGGTATAACAGAAAATTATTTTCTATCTTCTCTTTATATGCATAAAGTGATAAGCAAAAATAAAAATCTATTTTAGTATAAATACCAAATAAAAGTAAACATAGGGATATAAAACCTTATAATGCCGTATATAGTAGCTGACGTGGACCGTAGTGCCTTTAATCTCCCAAAAAATACCCACAAGCTTGTCTTAATTCCGTAACCTGAACATGGCGGAAACCGGCGACAGCGAGTCACCGGCAGCTAATCCCAACAACCCTGAAACTACCTCTCCGCCACCGCCACCTACACTTCAACAGCCGCAGACACCGTCACAGCCACAGCTACAACCACCACCACAAACGTCGTCACAGCCACTGCCACCACCACAGCAACCTCAATCTGAACTTTTGCCCCCAAAGCGTCCCCAACAACTGGAATCCTCCCCAAACCCAACCACCCCCTCCGCCACCGATTCCAAAGACGTGACTCCCGCTACCCTCTCTTCCCGCCTTACTGAGCCTGATTATATTTACATCCCCAGTCACTCCCGTAAGTCCCATCTACTCTTGAGCTACTTTTTTTTTCTTAAATTTTCCCCCCATATATAATGGATCGATTAATTAATTAATTGATGTATCGGTGTTTTTCTTTTAGGTTGGTTTTCGTGGAATAGCATACATGAAAGTGAGGTTCGCTTTCTTCCTGAATTCTTCGACGGAAGATCACCTTCTAAGAACCCTAGGACTTACAAATACTATAGGAATTCCATTATTCATAGGTTCAGAGATAATCCCACTAAAAAAATAACCTTTACTGAGGCTCGCAAGACCATTATTGGTGATGTGGGTTCCATTCGTAGGGTTTTCGATTTCCTGGAGACATGGGGCTTGATTAATTACACTGCTAACTCTTCCAAATCGCTGCTCAAGTGGGAAGAAAAAGAGTCTAAGTCTACTTCTGCTTCCGCGGCTCCGCAAAATGCTGATGCTAATGGAACTGCTCCCACTGATTTTACTGCCGCCAAGAAGAGACTTTGCAGTGCGTGCAAATCAGCTTGCAGCATTGCCTGTTTTGTTTCTGATAAGGTGATTACAACAATCATCCATTGTTGTGGTGTTTGGTTTATCTTGTTCAGAAGGATTAATTTGTTATTTAACTACCTTTGGAATCAAGTTTGAATCTTTTAACTTCTCCTCGGCTGGTCATGCTTAATTTTGCTCTCACTGCTCAGCTCATAGCTTCCTACTTTTATAACTGGTGGTTTCAATTTTGTAAAAAGATTTTCCCTTTTTTGGGCTTACTCGTAATTGGTAGTTTACTTAAGTGGTTCTAGGACTTGTTGCTATGGTCTAAGAGTTAGATCAACTTTGTTTGTTTAAGTGCAGTATGATTTGACTCTTTGTGCAAGATGCTATGTTCGTGGTAATTTCAGAGTCGGCATGAATACTTCTGATTTTCGGCGCGTTGAAATTAGTGAAGAAGTTAAGACAGATTGGACCGACAAAGAGACTTTGCACCTTTTAGAAGCTCTTATGCATTATGGCGATGATTGGAAGAAGGTTGCCGAGCATGTTGGTGGCAGAAGCGCGAAAGAATGTGTGGCTCGATTTGTGAAGCTTCCTTTTGGTGAGCAGTTTATGGGCCCTCCCGTGTCTGCAGAAGTGGATAATGAACCTGGGTCTGAAACTATGCTTCTTCCATCCAAGAGAATGCGCCTCACACCCCTTGCTGATGCTAGCAACCCAATTATGGCTCAGGTACTCCGTCATATTTCTTATTACCGGAAAGTGTTTAGGACGTTAGATCAACATGTTCTATTTAGTACCATGACCATGAATATCAAACAGAATCTGGACATCATTAACTGAAAACAAATTTGCTTTGGAATGAAAATGTTTCCTCACCAACGATACTCTGCAAGTTCAATATAGCTGCTGAACCAACTCAAATTCTAAATGATCAAAGGAAACTTCACTTCTTATGACTTTGGATTGCTATGTAGTGCTGGAGAAGGGCTGCAGGGGTGCTTTGATTAACTTCTATTTTATGTCTCGGAGTAGTTGTTATAGCGTCCTGCTTTCTTATGGACTAAGACTCTTTTGGGGAATTCTTGAGGGGGACAAGTTAATTAAGTAGCACTTCAGTTTTATTCATGTCAGACCTCAAATGATTCCTTTAGTTTTTGAATCTTACTGCAGGCTGCTTTCCTTTCTGCTCTAGCGGGAAAAGAGGTTGCAGAATTAGCAGCACATGCCGCTGTTACGGCTTTGTCTGAGAACAGTGAGGGAATAATGGAAGGGAGTCTAGCATCTCTACCTGGTGTCTTGGAGAAGCAAGGTATCTATCATCACTTATTACTTGTTTTGGTTTTGATGAGAGTCCTTGTTATTGTTGTGAGATACTCGAGGCATCTTAAAAAGAATTGTCTAAAGCTTATCTGATTACAACTCTTGATTTTCGCAGTAATGCTATGCTGCAAATCTGCTATGTTAACTAATGTGTCTTCTTTGTGCATTGTGGGCTGCGTTCTGCCAGGGATTTCTGACACTATTTTTGCAGTATTTGAATGCCAAGGATCATGTTTACTACCATTGTTGCTTAGCTGAAATTCTTCTCAGTTATTCTGACAGGATTGGCTTTCTTTTAGAGGGAAACATTAGTGACCATGATACACAATTAAGTTAGAGTGATTAAACTACTCATTGAGAACATTTGTGATAATGCGACTTAGATAAGAGGCTTTTGGTGTTCCAATATTGACAATATGATGTCCCAATCTCGTTTTTCTGAAAATACTCGGGACTACGGCAACTTTGGGAAATTTGCGGAACTTGCAAATGAGCAGACTTTTCTTTAATTTTAAAGACAATAATCTCCCTCGTAGTGGTATTGTTGGCAAATGAGGCAGATTTCCATGGAACTGCAATAGTGAAAACGAAGATGATTCATTCATTTTTCCAATTTTGCAAACCATAGAACTTCTAGATGGCTCAATGAACTCCTGCTGTAAGTGACATGGTCTTATGCTATGCAGAAACGGACGGCACTTCCAATGGGCATGCCAAGGATACACTTGAAAGAGCTCTTGTTGAAGCACGGTCTCAGCTTGAGGAGGAGGCACAGGACCTAGAGAGAGCCGTCTCCGATGTGGCTATCGAGGTATACTCATATACATGAAATCAAGTGCTAAATATTCCAAACTCCCTTTGATGAAGTCATCAGTGATACTCACTATTTGATCTTTGTACATGTTTTCGCTTTCTTGCTTCCTTGCTTTACAGACCAGGGAATTTGAGGACAAAATTGCCCGTTTTGAGGAACGTGATTTACAGATGGAAAAGGAGTGGCAACAGTTGATGCAGCTTAAGAACCTAATCTTCTTTGATCAACTTACTTTGCTGCTAAATAAAGTTGGTGCTACAAACGCTGGAGAAACCATTGGGGAGGAGGTGATGAATGTTAGGGCAGAATGACAAATCCCCTTGGTATAATATGGTCTCTTATTAGTTGCTTACCAACATAGTGGGATCTAGTTATTTGTCAAATATTAGGTAGTGGCAAATCCAAAGGAATCAGAAAGCAGAATGAATTTCTTTAGCTGCTAACCTCTGTTCTTTTCTATATCTCTGACTTACATGTTGTATTCCCCTCTCCCCAGTTCCCTGAGAAGCAGCAACTGTTGCCTATATTAAAAGAAAACAATACAAGGGATTTAAAGTCAGCTGGTCTTGCAGAACTTGTAATTTACATTTTTTATTGTGTTTTTTCTATTTAACAGCGGAATGGAAATCAATGTATGTAATGCTATACCTTCTTAGAGGCTATGTTGCGCGGACTCTCCAAAATGTAGCCGCACCCGTGTCGGATCCTTAAAAAATGCACTACTTTTGGAGGATCCGACACGTATCCGGCCACATTTTCGGATAGTCCGAGCAACATAGCTTAGAGGATTGTTTCTGCACTTGTTTGCTTCCTGTCCAGTTCTGCTTCTTAACTCCTATCATAATACATTGGTCTCATCCATACCTTATTAATTTACAATATTTGCAGAAAACGAAAGGAATGGATGGGATCATGGAAATTCAAGCTTGACATTTTTTTTTTGTTTCTCTGAGACGGGCAAAAAACTGTTTACTTGCTTCTTCTGAAATGGTAAAAAATAATAAAAAATTGCTAAATAAAGGAAGGTATTAGGTTTTATTGTTTCCAAAAAAATGACTTCTTAGATCAGAATAGATAAGTAATCCCGTTAATAGTAATTTATTTTTCGTGTAAAAGTTATTTATATTAGCCGATCCGGATCCACATTTAACAAATATTGAGAACTTTGAGGGTACGGTGTTGAGCGCTTCGGCAGCGGATAGCAGCATGGAAAGAGCACTCTTGGGAGCCTTGGCTCCGGTGGTTAGAGCCTTGGCTCCTCCCATTGCTTGGGAGCCCTCGTAAGGTCGTTGAAACCTAGCATGTTACACAAGTCACGACAACACTGTTTACCTTGAAAATGGTAATTATAATTAGATTTGATTTTGTGGTTTTAAAAATACGTGATTTATTTTGATGCTAGTTGTTAGGCAGTAGATGCTAAGTGTGAGATTAGAAAATAAGGTAAGAGCTTGAAGATAGTAAGCTATACAAACCGAATGGCCGAGAATCGGGGTCTCGAGCTAGCCTATTCTGGGCTTCGAGGTCAAGCTAAAGCGTTAGGCTGTGGATGGCCGATGAAGGACTAACAGTTCTAAGAGCTTTGATGATGACTCTTTATGATCAATGATGAGTAATAAATGAAGAACAATCAATAAAACGCAATAAATGTAAGCAATGTAATAAATATAAGCAATAAAATCAAGGGAAAATATGTTTAAGGTAGAGAGCAGAGAATGTTCTTGTTCTAGTATTGAATATCATGTGTAAGAAATGACAAGGGGCCCCTTTATATAGGAGGGGGAGTCCCAACACCGTACATGTGTAATTATTACAAAGAAAAATGGCTGGTACAACTATTTACTAGTCTGGTACAGACTAGTACTATTTTTTGCAGGTATTGTCAGCTTTAGTCACGTGTCTTGGCAATTTCCCGCTTGTCCATGGCAGCCATCGATTTGTGCTGCCCCAAGGTCAAGCATAGGGGACCCTCGCGGTTGAATCTCGAACTATGCCTCGAGGCTTCTGAAGGCGGGCCGTGGAATGTCATAACGGTCATAAAATCGGGCTCTCCGATTTTAGCCGTATACAGATAGTTCCCGCGTTTTTTAGAATGAAAAGATAAAAATCGATTTTGACGTTGACTTTCTCGAACCTCTTGTGATGACGTCATGCCCGTGACGTCAGTGCTCCAAATGACTGAAAACGTCCTACCAGTCCGTCTCCCTAAAAAGCACTGATTACACTGTCGGTTTATTTTTCAAAAAAGGCGTTTATTGTGCCGTCGATCTATTTCTTCAAAGGCATTGATTGCGCCGTCGGTTACGTTTCCCCAAAGGCATTGATCGTGCCGTCGGTTACGTTTTCGTCCTCCTATAAATGGGGGGTTGCTTGGGCCAAGACTTCATTTAATCTTTTTTCAACAATCTTTGGCCCTTTCCATTCTCTACATCCCCTTCCACATTTCCATCTTTATGGTTCTGACTCGTGACCATAAGGTCATACGGCAACAACGTTGCCAGCCATGCTATGGCTCTCTTTCAAAGCTTTTCCCTATTGAGTGGGATTGTGCTGAGTTGTTGTTGTTGTTGGCTCGAAATAATGAGGGAAGGGCCTCAAATTCTTCCCGTATCAGAAGATATGTGGACCGTGAACCGCTGCTCATCTCTCTTAACTTCAACCTGGTGTGGCACCTCATTCCTTTTGCTTTCCATGGAGTGAGGTGTCATTATCTACTAACTTTTGCATCCCACACCGGTACAATGTCTCAAGAAGTGGCTTCACAATAGTAGTGCTGACGAGACCCATACTCGCCAAATTTTTCACCAAGCCACAATTTTCCCTGCTTGTTAAAAGCTTTTGCTCTTTGATAGGCTATAGCTGTTTCGGAGGAGACTCTCGAAGATATTGCTCTGAAGGTCGAAATGGGGTCCTCGAGGAAACGGTCTTTGCAGATGTTGCTCCCGAGGATGCATCCTCGAAAGTAGATTAGGCTCTTTTAGCTGTTGTTTTTTGCTTCTTTGTTTCTGTGTAAGGACCCCTCGTGGGCTTTTGTAACCGTCGTTTATCAATATAAAAGTTTCTTCGATTTGCCTTTGGCTTGTGTTGAACTTCTATTTTACTTTTGATTGGTCCGAATACTAGACCCGGACATCGTAATCCCTTCGGTCCTCGATTGATTAATATGATATTTCTTGAGATTCTTTGTCATCCCTCGGACTAAGTCTGGATTGATCTGGTACAAACTTAGGTCGCCGGGATTTCTGAGTTCGAGTTGAGCGAGAGCAGGGTCCCGATTTTCTTTGAAATAGAGCTTAGCCCTTTTAGGCCTTGTTGCTAGTCCTCGAGTGAGAGTTTGCTAGATCATCTGAAAATAAAGATAGCCTTTAGACTTTCACAAATAGTCCCCGAGTGAGATTTTGCTTGAACTCGGGCGGCCTCGAAAACTTGCTTTGAACATAAAATGAAGATAGCCCTAATGTGACGACCCAAAGGGTAATCACCGGATTTCTCTCTTTTTCCGTGCTTCCAAGGCCTTGAAAACCTCACCTTTAGTTGCCTCGATTTGCTTGCGCAGTCCGGGCGCGTAGCCGGAAAGATTATATGTTAAATTCTGTGAAAAATTTCAAAATGTGGCTTTAAAATGATTAAAGTTGACTTCGGTCAATATTTTTGGTAAACAGACCCGGACCCGGACCCGTGAATTGACGGTCCCGGACGGTCCATAGAAAAATATTGGACTCGGGCATGTGCCCGGAGTCGAAATCCGAGGTCTAGAACCCGAGGAAAAGAATTTTTCTGTGAAATTGTTTTTCTGGAATTATTAAGGAAAATGGAAATAAAAATTGATTTAAAAGACTATGGTATCGGGCTCGTATATTGGTTCCGATGCCCGGAACAAGTCTTAATTATGTGTTAAGCGCTTTCTGTAAAGTTTGGTCGAAATCGGACGTCATTTGACGTGTTTCGGACCTAAATATCTAAAATTTGAAGTTTATGAAGTTTGATGAAAAAGTGATGATTTTGAGGTCCGATTCCTCGTTTATGATGTTATTTTGGCGATTTAATCGCATGGTTAAGTTCGTAGGATGTTGTTGAGTTAGTGTGTGTGTTTGGCTAGGAGCCCCGAGGGCTCGGGAGTGTTTTGGAGGTGTGTCGGAGTGGTTTTTGAACTTAGAAAGTTGCAGAAAAATCTGGTATTTGTGCATAGGGATTTCCTTCTTCGCGATCGCGCCCTTCCTCTCGCGTTCGCGTAGTACTGAGTCTTCCTTCTTTGCGTTCGCGTCTTGGACCTCGCGATCGCGTAAGCCAAAAATAGGAGCCCAGTAATTTCCTCTTCGCGTTCGCGTTCGCGTTCGCGTTCCACCGTCCGCGAACGCATAACTTGGCTGATCCCTCCATCGCGTTCGCGTGGCCTTATACGCGTTCGCATAGAACAAACCTGGACCCCCCCCCCCCCCAACATTTCCTTCTACGCGTTCGCGTTATCTTCCACGCGTTCGCGATGACCCGCCCAGTTTACCCTTCGTGAACGTGGTCCCCTTCCCGCGAACACGAAGGGCATTTTTGCCCAGTGATTTTTAAAGCTCAAAAACAGACCAGTGACGGGATTATTCCCAAATTTCACACAAGCTCTTCTTCTCCACAGCCCCTAGGTGACTTTTAGAGCGATTCTTCACCAAAGCTTCTTGGGTAAGTATTTTCTAACTCGTTTTCTTCATTTTCTATCATCATTTATCAAATTTCTAGACCTAAATTATGTAACTTAAGGTGTAAATTGGGGGAAAAGGGTAGAATTAGGGCTTTTCAATTTTCTTTGATTTAGACCTCGTTTGTCACGACCCGGATTTCCCACCCTCGGGAGTCGTGATGGCGCCTACTAATCGGAGCTAGGCTAGCCAAGTATTAAAACATTGTCCGATAACATCTCAACAATATAAATAAAACGAGTCATTTAAATTAAAGCGGAAGTCTTTAAAACATAGATAACTGAAAATCCAAAGATGCGGAAGTTTAACATTTTTCTACCCAAGACTGGTGTCACTAACTCACGAACGTCTATAGAATACTACATACAAAGTCTGAACAAGGTACAATACTGTTTGCCTCGGTACAAGTGATAACAAACTGAATAAAATAGGAAGGGACTCCGGCCTGCGGACGTTAGCAAGGCTACCTCGAATGTCCCTGGACTGAAGTCAACTCCTAGTCAACTACTGCTGTGGTCCAAAAGCTACTCCGGTACCGTGATCTGTGCAAAAGAGCACAGAAGTGTAGCATCAGCACAACCGACCCCATGTGCTGGTAAGTGCCTGGCCTAACCCCGGCGAAGTAGTGACGAGGCTAGACAGGACTACCAAACCAACCTGTGCAGTTCAATATATATGTATGCAATAAAAGGGAAGAATACAGAAATTAAACAGTTAAGAGGGAGGGAAGCATACTATGGGGGAGAACAGTCCGGATATAAAGTCAACAATTTAGGTAAGAAACAGGGCAATAACAATAATTAATGAGAGCAGGAAAATCAATAGTTGCACGGCATCAACCTTCGTGCTTTTACTCTCATTCTCACCAAAAGCAATCAAATAAAGTGCACGGCATCACCCTTCGTGCTTTCCCTCACATAACTCTCATATCATGGCACGGAATGATCCTTCGTGCAATTATAATCAAATCAGAGCACGGAATGTCCCTTCGTGCATAAATAATCACACGGAATGACCCTTCGTGCAAATATAATCAAAACATGGCACGGAATGACCCTTCGTGCAAATATAATCAAAACATGGCACGGAATGACCCTTCGTGCAAATATAATCAAAACATGGCACGGAATGACCCTTCGTGCAAATATAATCAAAACATGGCACGGAATGACCCTTCGTGCAAATATAATCAAAACATGGCACGGAATGACCCTTCGTGCAGATATAATCAAAATATGGCACGGAATGACCCTTCGTGCAAATATAATCAAAACATGGCACGGAATGACCCTCCATGCATTATCACTCTTCCTCACCCAAACAGTAGTCACAACCAAACGGGGCGAGGGGATAAACAAATAATAAGAAATGTCCCGGCAAGGGAATTACACAATTAACAGCTAAATCCCGGCAAGGGAGCAACAACAATACTTTCACATCCCGGTAAAGGAGATAATCAATATACTCAAACCATCCCGGCAAGGGATTAATCACATCACTTTCTATTTCTTTCATTTCTTACTCAATAGCCTTTTTATCGTTCGAGCCAACGCTCCAAAGAACTCACAATTCATAATTAGTCTTCATACTTTTCACATTACGTAGAATTCATCAATTAGCATGGAAGAGTCATAACAATAACAGGATAAGTACAACAAGGACCCACGGTCATGCTAGACACCGGTGTATAGATACTCGTCACCATGCCTATACACCGTACTCGATCATTTAGCAATTAGCAAATAATAACACTCTAATCCTATTCCTTCAAGCCAAAGTTAGATCAAACACTTACCTCAAATGCTCCAAAAATCAACTCAAGCCTCTAGTACAGCTTTACCCCTCGAATTCGGCTCCAACTCAGTCAAATCTATGAAATAATGGCTTTACAATATTAATAATAGCTAAACAAACTAAACCCAATGCCTAAATATGAACTTCTAAGCTTTCTACCCAAAATTCCAAAAATCGACCCCGGGCCCGCTTGGTCAAAACCCGAGGTTCGAACTAATTCCATGTCACCCATTCCCCCACGAGCCCGAATATACAATTTGTTTTCAAATTCGACCCCAAAACGAGGTCTAAATCAAAGAAAATTGAAAAACCCTAATTCTACCCTTTTCCCCCAATTTACACCTTAAGTTACATGATTTAGGTCTAGGAATTTGATAAATGATGATAGAAAATGAAGAAAACGAGTTAGAAAATACTTACCCAAGAAGCTTTGGTGAAGAATCGCTCTAAAAGCCACCTAGGGGCTGTGGAGAAGAAGAGCTCGTGTGAAATTTGGGAATAATCCCGTCACTGGTCTATTTTTGAGCTTTAAAAATCACTGGGCAAAAATGCCCTTCGCGTTCGCGGGAAGGGGACCGCGTTCGCGAAGGGTAAACTGGGCAGGTCATCGCGAACGCGTGGAAGATAACGCGAGCGCGTAGAAGGAAATGCTGGGGGGGGTCCAGGTTTGTTCTATGCGAACGCGTATAAGGCCACGCGAACGCAATGGAGGGATCAGCCAAGCTATGCATTCGCGAACGGTGGAACGCGAATGCGAAGAGGAAATTACTGGGCTCCTATTTTTGGCTTACGCGATTGCGAGGTCCAAGACGCGAACGCAAAGAAGGAAGACTCAGTACTACGCGAACGCGAGAGGAAGGGCGCGATCGCGAAGAAGGAAATCCCTGTGCACAAATACCAGATTTTTCTGCAACTTTCTAAGTTCAAAAACCACTCCGACACACCTCCAAAACACTCCCGAGCCCTCGGGGCTCCTAGCCAAACACACACACTAACTCAACAACATCCTACGAACTTAACCATGCGATTAAATCGCCAAAATAACATCGTAAACGAGGAATCAAACCTCAAAATCATCACTTTTTCATCAAACTTCATAAACTTCAAATTTTAGATATTTAGGTCCGAAACACGTCAAATAACGTCCGATTTCGACCAAACTTTACAGAAAGCGCTTAACACATATTTAAGACTTGTTCCGGGCGTCGGAACCAAAATACGAGCCCGATACCATAGTGTTTTAAATCAATTTTCATTTATATTTTCCTTAATAATTCCAGAAAAATAATTTCACAGAAAAATTCTTTTCCTCGGGTTCTAGACCTCGGATTTCGACTCCGGGCACATGGCCGAGTCCCATATATTTCTACGGACCCTCCGGGACCGTCAATTCACGGGTCCGGGTCCGTTTACCAAAAATGTCGACCGAAGTCAACTTTAATCATTTTAAAGCCACATTTTGAATTTTTTCACAGAATTTAACATATAATCTTTCCGGCTACGCGCCCGGACTGCGCACGCAAATCGAGGAAACTAAAGGTGAGATTTTCAAGGACTCTGAAGCACGGAAAAAGAGAGAAATTCGGTGATGACCCTTTGGGTCGTCACACCTAAGGCGTTATAGATGGTCCCTGAGCGAGGATACACTCGAACTCGGATGGCCCTTGGGCTGAAGTAATCGAGAGAGCGTTTAAATTGAACTGAAGGCGAAGATATCCCTGAGGCTTTAATAATAACCCTCGAGTGGGAACTAACTCGGGCTCAGGTTGCCCGGGGGCCAAAGAATCGGGTGAATGACCCGCACTTGTAATAGCAGAGATCCTCGAGATCGGGCACCATCTCAAGGCTAGGTTTATGTGGATAGCTCCTTAGAGCCCATCGTTATAGCAATAGAGATCCTCGAGATCGGGCACCATCTCGAGGCTAGGTTGATATGGGAAT
Source organism: Nicotiana attenuata (assembly GCF_001879085.1). Lineage (NCBI taxonomy): Eukaryota > Viridiplantae > Streptophyta > Magnoliopsida > Solanales > Solanaceae > Nicotiana > Nicotiana attenuata. The sequence goes on from NC_031992.1 coordinate 331,191, forward strand.
ATTTGACCCCCCGAACGTTGTACGACATCGTGATTCGTATGACACAACCATGAAATGACCGAGGTGGTCCCGCCGGTACACTTCCCCGAAAGTGATAATGGCCTAGTCAGAATTAATTGGCCTTTACAGTAGGCGGACAGTCGCCGCTTGCTCTATATATGAGTTTGCTTTCCTCTTATTTGAGGATTCCGCCACTTTGAGCAGCTACCCTTTTTATAGAGTTCTCTTTCCTTGCGTCAGCTCTTTCACCATTTTAATTCAAAGCTTTCCCCTAAGTTTTCATTTCCCTTCTCTTGTTTCGCCATTGTTATGGCTGCTACGCCCAAACCCACTCACCAAGAAGAGGAGAGTTCCGTCTCTGCTTCCCGCTCGGTCGGTGGTACACCGCCGGCGTCCGGTGAGCTAACCTCGAGATGTTTTGTCTCGAGGAGGGACTTTATGTTAGAGAGACCTCCCAATGTTCAGGGCCATTGGGAGCATGCATCAAGGTTCATGTCATCAATAGGAGAGAAACACCTCGAGGCAGTGAGGAGAGAATGCGGATGGGGAGAAAAGGTGGTATTGCAGGTACCTTCCCTGGAAGAGAACATCATGGCTCATGTAGAGGGGTTTTTGAACGTATACACGTACCCCTTTACATTGGGCCCTCTCAATAGAGTCGTGCTTGATTTCTGTCGAAGATATCGGGCTACCCTGGCACAGGTTCACCCGTCGTTATGGAGGATAGTATTGATGATAAGGGTCTTTGCGGAGGAAGCCGGGCTTGAGTTCACCCTTAGCCATCTCATCAGATTGTACCGGCCCTTTCATTACCGAGGCATGATAGCTTTACAATGTCGATCCACCAGGCCCTTTGTTGCCGACGATGAAGAAGATGGGGACCGAGGGTGGATGAGTCGATTTGTCTGAGTACGGACTGTCGATATTATCCCCGTGGAGTTCCTGCCATTTCCTGAGGAATGGAATTTCACACGTAAGTGGTACACTTGTGTTTTTTTTATTTTTGTTCATGGTGGAGGTGGACTCCGTAAAGATGTTTTCCTTTTCTTTTTTACAGCAATCCCGTGGATGCCATACGAGGTCCCTGACCTGGTGGATTGGACTTGGAAACTGGTAGCTTGCTCGACCTACGATGAGCGCAAGTGGCGAGACCTGTTGAAGGGTAGATGGGAGGCAAAACACCACGGTGAGTACCGTATGATTCTTCTCTTTAAGGAATATTTCCCTTTGTGTTTCCTAACTTCGTCGGAGAATTTTTCGAGATGAGACCGTGCCCTCTTGGTGAGGAGGGAGGATCATCGGCTTCGGGGCCGAAGAGTGATTACAAGCGTAAGGAATCCTCGGTGGGCGAGGATATTTGTAGTGAAGCAGGGTCTGCCCGGAGGCGAAAAGGAGATGCAACCGTTGAGGTAGATTGTGTACCTGATGGCCATTGTGCGAACATTGGCGCAGCAGAAGGGAGCGGCCACACATCAATGGTTCGATCCGAGGGATATCCTCTTTTGCCACCGTCTTATTCCCCGGTCGAAGGTACTTCGAGGAAAAGGACCTTTTGCTGCTGTCTTCTTCTCCCGTCAAAGGCACTTCGAGGGATACAGATTTTCTGCCGCCGTCTTCCTCTCCCGTCGAAGGTACTTCGAGGGATGTTCGAGGCCAGGTGCCGCCTAAATCAAGCGGGTTCTCGAGCGATCATATTCCCATCGGGAGTGGTTCTACTGGGGCCGATGAGACCAGGCCAGTAGATGTGCGCTCAACTTTTGAGAAGGCTCAGCGGCTCTATTCTGTGGTGAGTTTCGGTCGACTGTATTGGTTTTTCAATTTTGCATTTTCATTTTCTTACTGGGCTTCTTTTTCATAGGCCTTTGACAAGCTCAAATTCGAGCTGCTCCGCCGTGAAGCCGGGTTGGGAAAAGCCGTTGACGGAGAGAATCCCTCAGACTTCTTTGTGACAAAAGGGTAAAAGAGTTGGTATACCTGCGGTACGAGGCGAGTCGAAGCCGGAACTACGAAGGCTACCTCGAGAGACAGGTAACCTTTGTTTCGAGGGGATGCATGTTTCTTCTTCTACACTTAGAGATTAATATTTTGATACTTCAGTTGCAGAGAAAGACGGAGGACCTGTAACGCCTTTGGGGCGAAGTTGGTCAGGCCAAGTATGAGTGTAATGAGCTAAGGGCTTAGATAGATGCCCAAGTTGCGGCCAAGAAGAATGCTTTGGCCAAGGCTTCTGCCCTCGAGATGCAACTTCTGAATGCTCGTGAAAACAGCTTGGTCCAGATGAGCAGGATTGCAAGGCTCGAGTCTGACCTTTTGGAGATGAAGGCCGAGGTCGTGGCCCGGGCTGAAGCTGAAGAGATTCGAGCTAAGGCTGATAAGAAAGTGGCCGTTTATTTAAAAGACGCTGTTGACGCTCGAGCTCAGTTGAGAGGGGCTTCCGATCGGGAGAGAAGAAGTAATGAATATGCCCGGTGCAGATCCCGGAGGGAAACCCTCGAGGAGATCCATGCTAGGGGCTTTGATCTCTCGGAAGAGATAGCGCAGGCCAAGGTGGATGAATACGATGCCAAGTTCCTCGTATCCGATGCCGAAGATAATGAGGAAGAGGCCGATGGAGCCGCAGTCCCTGAGGGGAAAGTAGACTAGGCTTTTTCTTTTTGATTATGCGTACAGTGTTCTTAGAGAACTTTGTAAATGAAGCCTCATATTATTTCACATATACTTATAAAAGGAAGCCTTTCGGTTTCATCTTTCATGAATTTCCCTTTTCTTGTGTATGTCCTTCTTTGTTTTGAATTTTGACGTATGTCGATGATTAGCCAGATGAATTGTACTTCGAGGTAAAACCCTTAGGTTTACAAATCGGCCCTAAGTCTTGTTGGGCTGGCCCGTAGGCTCTTACGCATTTGCCCTTAGGTGCTTTTTAGTTAACCGTTTCGAGCTCAGTCTTCGAGTCGGGTTTCGACTCGAGCTTATCGACCCTTGAGTTTTTGAATTTTAAGCTGGCTCCTAGGCTCTTACGCGTTGGGTCGGTACGACCTCTAATACAGGTAGGCGCTTAGGCTCTTACGCGTTGGGTCGGTACGACCTCTAATATAGGCTGGCGCTTAGGCTCTTACGTGTTGGGTCAGTACGACCTTTAATATAGGTTGGCGCTTAGGCTCTTATGCGTTGGGTTAGTATGACCTCTAATATAGGCTGGCGCTTAGGCTCTTACGCGTTGGGCCGGTACAACCTCTAATATAGGTTGGCGCTTAGGCTCTTACGCGTTGGGTCGGTACGACCTCTAACATAGGCTTTATTTTTCCCTCGTTAAAGACTTTTTGAAGTTTTTGTGTTCGCCCGACACTTCGACGGTTCGATAAGAACCTCGATTGTGAGCCGTTATGTAGGGATAAATGAGCACCTCGGGAGGTTTCGCTTGATGGCTGAATTGTTTCGAAGCCTTTTGTTTGGAGCTGACATGATCGAAGCTCTTTTGTTTGTGCCGAGGGTAGCCTGATTAACCGGTTCTTTTTGAAGTATTTTTTGAAGTAATTGAAGGCCTGTGATTTTATGGCGACGGTCGGGCGTCCCCGAGTCGCATTAGTTTGGCCGGAGCCTTATGACCGTAGTCATTGTGTTTGGCCGTAGCCTTTTAGTCCCCGAGTGAAGTAGCCTCGGCATTTATATTGAGGGTATGCCTTTTTAGGGGTCTTACAAGTTCGAATATATAGCCTAGACTTTAAGGTCGGGATTATGCCCTTTGTAGGGTCTTATAAATTTTAACATGCCTTACTTGAGGTCTTACAGATTTTTGTTTTTGGTTACTTGGCACAAGTATGACTCATGCCTTGCTTGAGGTCTTACTGATTTGGTATTGCCTTATGGAGGTCTTATGAGCTCGAGGTTACCCGCATGGGGTCTTACGGCCTCGAGTTTTTGATGCTCGATGGGGTGACAGTCGGCGACAGTCCTCGAGACATCGAAAGTTTTCGGCTCTGGAGCCGCTCTTTGCAAATTTGATGTTGCCTCATTGAGGGCTTACGAGTTCGAAGTTTCCGACCTAGAGGTCTTACGGCGTCAAGTTTTTGATGTCAGTCCCCGAGTGTTCGGGAAGTTCTTGGCCCTGGGCCATTTTGTAAAAATAGCAAACTTCTTTGAAGCGTGAGGCATTTTGATGGTAAAAGATACTCCTTTGATTACTCGGTACAAGTATACATGTTTTCGTCGTCAAGGGTTCGATTATTCTATGCGGACATGGTTCATTTGACCGTTTAGCCTGGTATATCATTTTCCTATCGAGACCTTCTCGACTTATCTTGACTTCTCCGGGGAGGTGATCTCCCGGGGGGATGCCCCCCAGTATTCGAGGTTGATTGAAGAGAAGCCTTGAATACTTGTTGAGTTTTCCTTAGGTAGCATATAGATGTTGCCTCGTTAAAAACCTTGCCGGTAAAACCCTTCTTGGGATAAAATCCGATCGAAGGAAAAGAGTGCAACGCTTGCTTTAAAACCTAAGGTCTTCAAGCTGGAAAGTGCTTCGATTGTTTTAACCGGATACCTGTACACAGGTTAGTGTAAGATGTAAATAAAAAGGGAAGACGGTTATACCTTAGTGGTGATGGCGCTTCAAGCATCGATATGCTTCAACCGCTTGCTCCGGGGACGCGGTACGGTCCTTTGCTCATTTATTCGGGCGCAACCGAGAATGTAGCTTGTGATTGCTGCTTCACTGTTTGCTTATCCTTTGGTTCCTTCGATGTTGAAGGCGTCGACGCCGCTGCCACATCGTGCACCGCGAACATCTATCTTGCTGCATACTGCTCCCCGTATACAGTTTTTATTCCGTCCTTCGTCAGAAACTTCATCATTTGATGAAGGTTTGATGGTACTGCTCTCATGCAGTGTATCCATGGTCTTCCGAGCAAGGCATTGTACCTCATGTTTCCTTCAATGACATGAAACTTGACATTTTGGGTTGTGACGGCCACGTTGACCGGGAGGGTGATTTCCCTTTTGTTGTCTCACTCGCCATGTTGAATCCGTTGAGGACTCGAGAAGCGGGCACAACCTGATCGATTAGTCCGAGCTGCTCCACCACCCTCGGCCTTATAATATTGGCCGAGCTACCTGGATCCACAAGCACACGTTTAAATTGAAATGTATTCACAAGAAAAGAAATTACCAATGCATAGTTATGAGGCTGAGACAGGGCATCGATGTCCTCATCACTGAATGTGAGAGCGTCCTCGGGTATGTAACCTCGAGTTCGCCTTTCCCTGGTGATGGATATTTTTGTTCGTTTAACAATGGGTTCATGTGGAATGTCGATTCCTCCAACGATCATGTGGATGACATGTTGTGGCTCTTCTGTTTCATTTTTCCTATTCGTTTCTCTTTCCCGAAATCGACTTTTGGCTCGGTCACTGAGGAACTCTCGGAGGTGCCCTTTGTTGATTAGTCGGGCTACTTCTTCTCGGAGCTGTCTGCAATCTTCGGTCCTATGACCGTGTGTGCCTTGAAACTCTCACACCAGGTTAGGGTTCCTTTGCGATGGATCTGATAGTATGGGTTTTGGCCACTTGGTGTCTTTGAGTTTACCTATGGCTGATACGACGTCCGAAACATCAATGTTGAAGTTGTATTCAGACAATCGGGGTGCCTCCATCGGTCCTATGTGTCTGTCAAATCCAGCTCTGCTCACAAGTCCCCGAGGATTCTGACCTCGATCTGTCCTTCGGTCATTTCGGGGTATGTTACGTCTTGGGGCGTTTCTTCGATCTTCAGTGTATAGTTGATACCTTTCCTTGTTTGGCCTTGGTTCCTTTGCCAGGAGCCTGCTAGGATATACTGAGCCCGAGGGGGCTCCTAGTTGGTCGTCCTCGACCCTAATCTTTGATTGATACCGGTTATGGACATTCGACCAAGTCACGACGGGATATTCAACCAAGTTCTGCTTCAGCTGTTTCGAACTACCGAGCTTCGTTCGTTCAAACCTTGGGTGAAGGCCTGCACTGCCAGTCATCGGAGACTGGTGGTAATTCCATTCGCTCCATTTGAAAGCGAGATACGAACTCCGTAGCATCTCATTTTCCCTCTGTTTGATTTTGAAGACGTTGGATTTCCTTGTAGCAACCTTGATGGCACTGGCATGTGCCTTTATAAAAGAATCTGCCAGCATGGAAAATGAGTCTATCGAATTCAAGGATAGGTTGTGATACCACATCATGGCCCCTTTTGAAAGTGTTTCTCCGAACTTTTTGAGCAGGACGGGTTCAATCTCGCCGTCCTTCAGGTCATTGCCCTTCACCGCACAAGTGTAAGCAGTGACGTGCTCGTTGGGGTCCGAGGTTCCGTTGTACTTCGGGAGATCGGGCATCATGAATTTCTTCAGGATGGGCTTTGGAGCAGCATTTGGTTGGAATGACTTTTGTACGAATTTCCTTGAATCTACACCCTTCACGATCGGGGGTGCGCCCGGTATTTGATCGACCCTTGTATTGTAGGTCTTGACCTTTTTGTCATTGGCTTCTATCTTCCTTTCGCCCGATTCGATCCTCTTTCTGAGGTCCTCGAGCATCTTTATGATAGCGGGGTCGGTTTTTGACCCGTTGTTGCTTGATCTTTCTGGTAACTGTTCAGCTCGAGGGGCCGTTTCCAGTGCTGCTGTGCTTGGAGTTTTTTGGTGGCTTTGCAGTTGAGCAATCGCCAGCTACTGTGCCTGTAACATCTCAAAGATGACGTGAAGGCTAACCTCTTGTTCCTCCCGAGCCGAGGTTTTTTGAGCTTCTTGTTGGTTTTCTTGGCGTATACTCCTATTAGTGTGGGAGCTTATATCGACGTGTTGGGCGTTGCGTGAGACCACGTCCACGGGAATTGGTTCTGGTGCATCCTCAGGGTTTCGTGGTGGTACACCGATACCCGGAACAGCTACACCATTCTCTCCATGGTCCTCAGGACCGTTGTTTTCATGTGCATTCACTAAGTTAGACATTTTGACCTGAAATCAAAGATTCTTGGACAAGAAAAAGTGTGAAGGATAACTTGCGTTATTTAGTAAACCAACACGAAAACAATCACTATTATTTTTAGACCCACGGTGGGCGCCAAACTGTTTACCTTGAAAATGGTAATTACAATTAGATTTGATTTTGTGATTCTAATAATACGTGATTTATTTTAATGCTAGTTGTTAGGCAGTAGATGCTAAGTGTGAGACTAGAAAATAAGGTAAGAGCTTGAAGATAGTAAGTTATGCAAACCAAATGGCCGAGAATCGGGGTCTCGAGCTAGCCTATTTTGGGCTTCGAGGTCAAGCTAAAGCGTTAGGCTATGGATGGCCGATGAAGGACTAACAGTTCTAAGAGCTTTGATGATGGCTCTTTATGATCAATGATGAGTAATAAATGAAGAACAATCAATAAAAGGCAATAAATGTAAGCAATGTAATAAATGTAAGCAATAAAATCAAGGGAGAATATGTTTAAGGTGGAGAGCAGAGAATGTTCTTGTTCTAGTATTGAATATCATGTGTAAGAAATGACAAGGGGCCCCTTTATATAGGAAGGGGAGTCCCAACACGGTATATGTATGATTATTAGAAAGAAAAATGGCTGGTACAGCTATTACTAGTATGGTACAGACTAGTACTATTTTTTGCAGGTATCGTCAGCTTTAGTCACATGCCTTGGGAACTCCCGCTTGTCCATGGCAGCCATCGATTTGTGTTACCCTGAGGTCAAGCATAGGGGACCCTCAGGGTTGAACCTCGAACTATGCCTCGAGGCTTCTGAAGGCGGGCCGTGGAATGTCATAACGGTCATAAAATCGGGCTCTCCGATTTTAGCCGTTTACAAACACCTCTATAGAGAAATAAATTCATCTCAAATCAAAAGATCTATTTATAGCCGGTCAGTCCCCCACGGCAGAGCTTCTCGCTTTTCATGAATTTCTCTGCCCCTCGACCGGATGGGCCTATGTCACTAGAATAGATGAGGAAGACCTTATCAATAAAAATGGAAACAAATAGCTAACATAGTTATCTCTGTGATTTTGCCCGAAGAGTTTAGGACAGAGCCAGATACTTCTATATTTGTTCTTTTGCTATGTACAAACACATACCTGGATCAACCTGGATATCCAGGTAGATCAATTCATAGTGGGAAAAAAAACTTAAGAAATAGACTAATTTACAACTGCTAATCGAAATTTAGCCACTTTTTTCATGTAAAAATAAAATCTCAACAAAAACACCCTTAAAAAACCGAAAAATTCCAGTATAATATGCCAGAGTTCGAATTATGAGATTCCAACATAATGTGCTAGACTTACATAATGTGTTGGAGTTTCAACATAATATGCTGGAAGTTTATACGCAAGAGCTCCATAATCTAACATATTATGTTGGAATTTTCCATGTTTCAACTAGGTATATTCTTCTACATTTATCTTCGCATAAAATAGTGGTTATTTTTCAATGACTTTGCAAATGCTGACTATTTTTCAATTACTAGTCTGAAAACTGGCTAGCCCATGGTATTTTGACATTCATAGTAGGTAAATCCCCCACAGCAGGGCTTCTTGCTTTTCATGAATTTGTCACCCCTCGACAGATGGGCCTATATCACTAGAACACGTGAGGAAGACCTCCTGCATTGATCAATATCAATAACAATATAAACGAAGAGCTAACATAAGTATTCCGGTTGATTTTGCTCGAAGAGTTTACAACACAGTCTAATTATTCTATATTTGTTCTTTCTTTATGGTGCAAACACATGCTTGGATCAACCTGAATATCTCTCAAAAGAACCAAATTATTGTTGAAGCAATCCTTAGGAAAAGCAACTACTCACTTTTAGCAATGGATGCATGCTTATTAAGTGAGCTCACCGAAAAACTCAAATACGCAGTCCTAAGGAATTGGGATGGAGAACAATTCCTGAACAGAGTTGCGTGAAATTGATTAAGCTAACGAGTAGAAGAATTGGAAGTGATATTATTTACTGTAATTGTGATGACCCGAAAGGTCATCTTATGTTTTGGAACTCAAATCTGTGCTTTTAAGCCTTAAAAATCTCATTTTTACCCTCCTCGATTTGCGTGCGCAGTCCGGGCGTGTTTCCAGAGAGCTTTTATGTTAAAAGTTGATGAAAATAAGAAATTTTGGCAAAAAAACTTCATTTGAGTTGACTTCGGTCAATATTTTTTGTAAACGGATCCAGATTCGTGTTTTGACGGTCTCGATGGGTCCGTATCGTAATTTGGGACTTGGACGTGAAATCGGAAGTCCCTTGCCTGAGATATCGGACTTTGTCGAAATTTGAAAGTTAAAAACTTAATGAAGTGGAGATGTTTGACCAAGGTTTGACTATTTGGATATCGGGTCCGTATTTTTGTTTCGGAACCCGGTATAGGTCCAATACCCTAGTTATGACTTGTCTATGAAATTTGGTGAGAAACGGAGTTGGTTTGACGTGATTCGGACGTCCGGTTTAGAAATTAGAAGTTTTAAAGTTTTCTTGAAAATTTTATTTGATTTGGTGCTAAATTCGTAGTTCTAGGTGTTAATTTGGCGATTTGATCGCGCGAGCAAGTTTGTATGATGTCCTTAGACTTGTGTGCACTTTTCGTTTGGAGCCCCTAGGGCTCGGGTGAGTTTCGGATAGGCTACAGAGTGAAATTGGACTTAGGCATTGCTGGTATCTGCAATTTCTGGGAATTGGCCTCTGATCTCACATTTGCGAGGTCAAAGTTCGCAATTGCGGTCATGACAATCTCGCATTTGCGCATTTGCGAGCTACTCATCGCAAATGTGAAGAGTAGTTTGGCCACTGTAAGTTCGCATTTGCGAGTTTACCTTCACATTTGCGAAGGACAGTGATTGCAAATGCGATCATTGAGTCGCATTTGCGGAGATTCAAGGTCGCATTTGCGAACTTATCCTCGCATTTGCAAAGGCAGCAGAAGTGTGAAGGGCTTCGCATTTGCGATGGCTCCTTCGCATTTGCGAAGCCAGGTCGCAAATACGACATCTGCACTTTGTAAAAGTGACTTAGACGGGATTTTCTCCCATTCTTCAAATTTTCAAAACCTAAAACATTAGAGGCGATTTTCCAAGTACCATTTCTTCCCCAAAACCTTGGTGAGTGATTCTAAACTAATTTCTTTCAATCTTTAACTTCATTTTACAAGATTTCAACCTAAAATCTAAGGTTTTCATGGTGGAATTGGGGATTTTTGGGTAGAAACTAGGGATTTCAAAAATTGGGGATTTAGACCTCAAATTGAGGTTGGATTCCAAAACCAATTACATATCCGAGCTTGGGGGTGAATGGGTAATCGGGTTTTTGTCCGAATTTTGGGTTTGGACTAAGCGAGCCCGGGTGTTGACTTTTGTTGACTTTTTCAAAAATGGCATAAATTGAATCTTTTGCAATCGTGGGTAGTTCCTAAGGCTTAAATTGAATTGTTTGGTTGGTAATTTTCTAGATTCTATTGGTCCGGAGGCTTGTATGAAGGGAAAAACTGTGGTTGAGCTTTGAGTTTGACCGTTGGAGCAAGGTAGGTGTTGTGGTTAACCTTGGCTTGAGGGATTAGGTCTTATTTGCCTATTTGCTTTGTGATTGAATGTTAGGTACAACATATATGTGAGGTGACGAGTACCTATGCGTTGTTGTCGAGTTATTGCATGCGAGTGCGTCCTATTCTTGTAATTGTTGCTTCTTTGATCATATTATCTATGTTTAGACTAGCTACTTGTTATGTTGAGCATTCTTATCATGTTTACGGACCTTGGTATTGAATGAGTATTGATTCAACGTTGAGGTTGGTATTGTGGTACCAAATGTTGAAGTGAGACTTATTATTGTCATTTCTATCTCTTTGTTATTATTGTTCATTGTTTTGGTGAGGGAGAGTGTTAATGCACGAAGGGTGATGCCGTGCCATGTTTTATGAGTGATAATGCACGAACGGTGATGCCGTGCCATAATTTGAGTGTTAATGCATGAAGGGTGATGATGTGCCATGTTATGAGAGAGTTAATGCACGAAGGGTGATGCCGTGCCGTTTCTATTGTTTCATATGGTGAGGTTGAGAGTAAAGCACGAAGGGTGATGTCGTGCAGTTTCCTTTATCGTGTTTACTTGTTTCTATCTGTTTAAGGCATATTGGTTGATCAAGTCCTTATCACTGCTTTGATTCTTTATTTTGTGATCCCCTCAGCATGTCCCCCTCCCAGTATTTCTTGTCTTGTTTCCTTTACTGCTGTTATATGTATATATATTGTTATACTACACAGGTTTGTTTTGTAGGTGTCTTGTCTTGCCAGAGGCCGAGGGAGGGGCAGGGCTCAGCCCAGAGCTCGAGCAGCAGCACCAACGGCAGAGCCTCAGGTGGAGTTTGATGAGGATGCTCCAGCCTAGACCATTCCAGCAGGACCAGCTCAGGTCATATAGGGGTTCATCGCCACCCTGGTACTTCAGGATGCTTTGGTACGTCTAGTGGGCCTCATGGAGAGTGTGGCATAGGCCGACACATTTCCTGTAGCACTAGCTGTCTCTCAGGCTGGGGGAGGAGCACATACTCCCGCTACTCACACTCAGGAGCAGATGGATCCCAGTTTCAGACTCCAGCGGCTCAGCCCGTTGGGGTAGTTCAGCCGGGTGTTACGGCACAGACCGGTGACGGATCAAATATGTCTTCTGAGGCTTTATGGAGACTGGATAGGTTTACCAAGATTTTCCCAGTTCACTTCAGTGGTGCATCTTCAGAGGATCCCCAGGACTATCTAGACAGTTGTCTTGAGGTGTTAGGGAACATGGGCATAGTGGAGACCCATGGGTTTGATTTTGCTGCATTCCAGTTGTCGGGTTCCGCCAAGAAATGGTGGAGGGATTATATGTTGACCAGACCAGTTGGGTCGCCGGCTCTCACTTGGGACCAGTTCTCTCAGTTATTTCTTAAGAAGTTCCTTCCTGTCATATTGAGAGAGGACTATAGAGTCAGTTCAAGCGTCTTCAGCAGAGCTCTATAACTGTCACTCAGTACGAGACCCGATTTGTGGATTTGGCACGTCATGCTATTCTTCTGCTTCCTACCGAGAGAGAGATAGAGGGTGAGGAGGTTTATTGAGGGACTTGCTCAGCCTATCAGATTGCATATGGCTAAGGAGACTGAGAGTGAGATTTATTTTCAGACGGCTGCAAATATTTCCAGGCGAGTTGAAATGGTGTTAGCTCAGGGGAGTGGTCAGGGGTCTGACAAGAGGCCGCGTCACTCCAGTGGATTCAGTGGGGCCTCATCTGGAGGCCGAGGTTCTTTTGGTAGAGGCCATCCTCCCAGGCCGTTTCATTCAGCACTCTAAGCTTCTCACGGTGCTTCAGGTGGCCGTGGCCCTCATATGCATTATTCTGATCACCTAGCCTACAGTGCACCACCAACTCCTATCAGTGCACCTCCGCTCCAGAGTTTTCAGGATGGTTACTCAGGTCGACAGGGTTAGTTTTAGGGCCAGCAATCACAGCAGTCGAGGTCTTGTTATACTTGTGGTGATCCAAGGCACATTGCTAGGTTTTGCCCTCGAGCATCGAGCAGTTCTCAGCATCAGCGTTCTCATGCCATAGTTCCGGCACCAAGTGCTTCACCGCGCACTCAGCCAGCTAGAGGTAGGGGTCAGACAGCTAGAGGTGGAGGTCGGGGCATCAGAGGTGGAGGTCAGGCCGCTAGAGGTGGAGGCCAACCAATCAGGGCCCATCCTCGAGATGTAGTTCAGAGTGGTGGGGCCCATCCCCGATGCTATGCTTTTCCAGCTAGGCCCGAGGCTGAGTCATGACGCGGTTATTGCAGGTACGGTTTCAGTTTGCAGTAGGGATGCGTCAATACTATTTAATCCAGATTCTACTTATTCGTATATGCCATCCTATTTTGCTTCATATTTGGTTGTGCCTCGTGATTCTTTGAGTGCCTCTTGTATGTGTCCACCCCTGTGGAAGATGCTATCGTTGTAGATAGCGTTTATTGTTCGTGTGTGGTTATCATTGGGAGTCTTGAGACTCGTGTAGATCTCCTACTTCTCGATGGTCGACTTTGATGTCATTTTGGGGATGGACTGGATGTCACCTTATCATGCTATATTGGATTGTCACGCCAAGACAGTGACCTTAGCCTTGTCGGGGTTGCCTCGATTAGAGTGGAGAGGGACTCCTGGTCATTCTACCAGCAGGGTTATTTCTTATGTGAAGGATCGACATATGGTCGAGAAGGGGTGTTTAGCTTATTTGGCTTATGTCTGCGATTCTAGTGCGGAGGTTCCTTCTATGGATTCAGTACCGGTCATTTGTGAGTTTCCAGAGGTGTTTCCTGCAGACCTGCCGGGGATGCCACCCGATAGAGATATCAATTTCTGTATTGATTTGGCTCCGGGCACTCAGACCATTTCTATTCCGCCATACCGTATGGCCCCGCCAGAGTTGAAAGAATTGAAGGAGCAGTTACAAGATTTGCTTGATAAGGGCTTTATCAGACCTAATGTCTCGCCCTAGGGTGCGCCCGTGCTGTTTGTGAAGAAGAAGGATGGATCGATGAGGATGTGCATAGATTATCGGCAGTTGAACAAAGCCACCATCAAGAACAAGTATCCATTGCCAAAGATTACGACTTAGTTGATCAGCTTCAGGGTGCCAAAGTATTTTCAAAGATTGATTTGAGGTCTGGCTATCATCAATTGAGGATTAGGGCATCCGACGTTCCTAAGACAGCTTTTCGGACTCGGTACGAGCATTATGAGTTTCTAGTGATGTCATTTGGGCTAACAAATTGTCACGACCCAAACGGAGGGCCATGACTAGCACCCGGCCATACTTACCGAGTACCAACATACATTTTATCTAACCTTCTTTATTATCTTTTAGGGCTGACGAAATCAATATAAATGGTAGACATGGGTCATGGACAACCAACAATAAAATATGATGGCATGAACATACATAACATGGGATGACTAGACAATCAAGAAACTATATATACGGTACGAGCTACCACACTACCATGAGAGACTATACAACAAAAACCAGCCGACAAGGCCTACCAAACTATACATGAGTCGACACCTGTCTATGAGCCTCTAAAGGAACATAAGTGTTGCAACATAGCCGGAACAGGGCCCCGACATACCCATAATATCTATAACAAAAATGCATACCAAGACCAAGGCAAGTCCGAAGAAGGGATCTCGCCAATCACCGCTGAACTGGACAGCCTACTATGGTGGGGGAGCTGCGCCTGCCTGTCTATCAGGACCTGCAGCACGATATGCAGCGTCCACAAATAAAAGGACGTCAGTACGAATAAAGTACTGAGTATGTAAGGCAGGGAACCATAAGTACGAACAGTAATGTAAGCAGGGATAGAGAATAAACAACCTGTAACATCTGGGTACCTCTAAGGCTACTGACATGAAATGCGTAATACATATGTATATATACATAAAATTTTAAAACATACGCCTCTGTGGGCATCATCATCATCATATCGTACCCGGCCGTAACAGGCTCGGTAAAAACATACGCCGGCCACGTGGAGCTCGGTAAAACCCAACTGATCAGTGGTTGCACAATAGGTGCCATACCCGGCCGACTATAGCGCGGCTCGGTAGAGTAAAATAGATACATATATATAATGCATGCTCGACTCATGGACTCACGTTCTAAATCTTTCGGAGTGACGTAAGGTCGGTATCCTCTGTACACGTTATTAGGACTAACTCTTCACCATGAACCTTATAAGAATTAGGAAGTACCAATAACATTGACAACATAAGAGTAAGAGAAGCAACATCAACATCAATCGTTCCATAAGAGGGGAAACAATGTAAGTACTGCTAGCTTCTAAGAGTAGAGTATCTTTGGAAGCTCGTTCATTACATTATGTACAATCGGAGTCGTGCAAAAGAAGGAAAGGGATAGCCTCACATACCTTGTATATACTGCTCCAATCTCAAGCTATGCAATTTTCACGACTCCTTAGTCTACAATAAGAGAAAGGGTACTATAGTTACCATTCAAGCGTCATAACTATTATGTATCGACCACAACCTATTTTACGATGAAACGGACAGCACCTCCCCTATATATATGACTTCACACAATTCCAAACAATCACCAAACAGCCCAAACAACATCAATAATAATCATATTGAGCATCCCAAAACAGTCCACCAACCGATAACATTACTACCAAGCCTTTCGATATATATTTCACAAGTTCTAGCTTCAATGACTTAGCCGTAACTTGGATAATCTTAAATACATATAGATTAAGAGGTTCCTTACCTTTATACAGAAAGAACAACTCCAATTTGACCTTAATTCTCCACGAAATATCCCTCCAATTCTGCCACAACAACATGGAAGCGAAACTAGCAATCAATTAGTGTTTCTTTTTGGCACTAGAATCACTTTAGAAGGCTTGAAATCACCTAGAGTTGATATTAAGAACTTGAGGGAGTATTTACAGAACATAAACCCTTTAAAACAACCTCCCACACGAGCTGGAACAACACAAAAATGAGCAACAACAAGAAGAACAAGAGACTTACTAGCGCCACGGGATTCCCGACACTTGATTTGTGTTGTTTGCCCTTTGTTTGGGTCTTGAATCTTGAGAGAACCTTGAGAGGGTGTTCCTAGGGTTCTAAGGTCTGAAAATAGTGAAAATAAATGACTTAAAACGGGTTGGAGGTGTCCTATATAGATCCAAATGTCTTAAACCGCCTAAGTGGGTCCCATAGAGAGGTGCTTGGCGCAGTCTCGCGAAAACGCAAATATCTCTCTACTCCAATGTCGTATTGATAAAAGGTTTAATGCGTTGGAAACTAGACTCATAGATCTTCAATTTGGTGGGTAGACCACCCCGTAATTCCAAGTATATTGGGAGAAAAGCTTAATAACATTTGACCTAAAGTTTAAGTAAAACTATGAACTTAAGTTGCAACAACTCTTGTCGACTTTTGTTTCATAACTCGTTTGACTTCAAGACTATGATACGAATATTTTATGATTCATATACCTTAAAATACGACCTCTTGAGAGTATTAAGCACCCCTAGGTTCACCCAAAAATACGGCTGACAACATCCTTGATTCGTTTAACTTCTAATACTTGTTAACCACCCTTATACACCTTTGTATCATTTAAGACCAATAGGATTAATCTCTTATCATCTCAAAGATAATCTCTTCATGGATTTACATCGACGACCTTATGGAATGAACTAACGTATGTGAATATGGGTTGTAACACAAATGCCCCAGCAACATTTATGGATTTGATGAACCGGGTGTTCAAGCCCTATGTGGGTTCCTTAGTGAGGGTGTTTATTGATGATATTTTAATCTACTCCACAGCTGAAAGGAGCATGAGCAGCACCTTTGGATCGTTCTTCAGACTCTGAGAGACAGCCAGTTATATGCTAAGTTTTCAAAATACGAGTTTGGTTGAGCTCAGTCGCCTTCTTGGGTCACATTGTATCAGCAAAGGGTATTCAGGTGGATCCTAAGAAGATTGAGGTAGTCAAGAACTAGCCTAGACCCACATCTGCTACAGAGATCCGAAGTTTCTTGGGATTGGCGGGTTATTACCGTCGATTTGTGGAGGGGTTTTAATATCTACCAGCCTCGTTGACCAGGTTGACCCAGAAAGGTGCCCCGTTCATATGGTCAAACGAGTGTGAGGCGAGCTTTCAGAAGCTCAAGACTGCTTTGACTACAGCGTCGGTGTTGGTGTTGCCCACAGGTTCAGGGCCTTATACAGTATATTATGACGCATCTCGTACTAGACTTGGTGCGGTATTGATGCAGGATGGCAGAGTGATTGCATATGTGTCGCGGCAGCTGAAGGTTCACGAGAAGAATCATCTTGTTCATGACTTTGAGCTGGCAGCCAATGTTTATGCGCTGAAGATTTGGAGGCACTATCTTTATGGCGTGTCGTATGAGGAGGCCCACGGTTCTCGGTATTCTATTCATCTGGGCGCCGCCAAGATGTATCAGGACTTGCGGCAGCATTATTGGTGAGGAGAATGAAGAAAGATATAGTGGCATATGTGGCTCGGTGTCTAAATTGTCAGCAAGTAAATCACGAGCATCAGAGACCTGGTGGTTTGCTTCAAAAGATAGAGATTCCTGAGTGGAAGTGGGAGCGTATCACTATGGATTTTGTTGTTGGACTCCCACGGACTCAGAGGAAGTTCGATGCAGTTTGGGTTATTCTAGATAGACTGACCAAGTCAGCGCATTTCATTCCTTTGGCAGTTACCTATTCTTCAGAGCGGTTGGCAGAGATCTATATCTGCGAGATCGTTTGTCTTCACGGTGTGCCCGTGTCTATCATTTCTGATCGAGGTAAGCAGTTTACCTCATATTTCTGAAGGGCGGTGCAGCGTGAGTTCGGCATGCAGGTTTAGCTGAGCATAACATTTCATCCTCATACGGGCGGGCAGTCCGAGCGCACTATTCAAATATTAAAGGATATGCTCCGTGCATTTGTTATTGATTTCGGAGGTTTGTGGGATCAGTTCTTGCCGCTATGAGGAATTATATGGTAGATGACGTCGATCGCTTGTTGGATGGTTTGAGCCTGGGGAGGCTCGATTATTAGGTACAGATATGGTTCAGGATGCCTTGGATAAAGTTAAGATCATTCAGGATAGACTTCGCACAGCTCAATCCAGGTAAAAGAGTTATGTCGACCGTAAGGTCCTGGATATTGCATTCCGGAGAGAGAGTGTTGCTCTGTGTGTCACCCATGAAGGGTGTAATGAGGTTTGGAAAGAAGGGCAAGTTGAGCCCTAGGTATATCGAGCCTTTTGAGATTCTTGAACGAGCAGGGGAGGTGGACTACAGGCTGGCGTTGGCACTTGGTTTATCAGCGATCCATCTAGTGTTCCATGTGTCTATGCTTTGGAAGTATCACGGCGATTCATCCCACGTGTTAGACTTCAGAACTGTCTAGGCGGACAAGGATTTTACCAACAAGGAGGAGCTGGTAGCTATTCTAGACCGGTAGGTTCGTCAGTTTAGATCAAAGAGTTATCCTTCAGTTCGAGTGCAGTGGAGAGGTCAGCCCATTGAGGCAGCTACCTGGGAATCCGAGTCGGATATGCGGAGTAGATATTCCCACCTTTTCACCAGTCCAGGTAATTTTCTATGTCTGTTCGAGGATGAATGGTTGTTTTAGAGGTAGAGAATGAGATGACCTGAAGTTCATCTTAAGTTTTAGAACTCAACTCTGCACTTTTAAGCCTTAAAAATCTTATTTCTACCCTCCTCGATATGTGTGCGCAGTCCAGGCGTGTTTCTGGAAAGGTTTTATGTTAAAAGTTGATGAAAATAAGAAATTTTTCCAAAAAAACTTCATTTGAGTTGACTTCGGTCAACATTTTTGGTAAACGGACTCGGATCGTGTTTAGAGCTGGCAACCATGGATGGACTTCGTGAGTTGATTCTAGAGGAGGCCCACGGTTCCCGATATTCCATTCATTAGGGCGCCGCCAAGATGTATCAGGACTTGCGGCAGCATTATTGGTGGAAGAGAATGAAGAAAGATATAGTGGCATATGTGGCTCGATGTCTAAATTGTCAGCAAGTAAAGCACGAGCATCAGAGACCTGGTGGTTTGCTTTAGAAGATAGAGATTCCTGAGTGGAAGTGGGAGTGTATCACTATGGATTTTGTTGTTGGACTCCCATGGACTCAGAGGAAGTTCGATGCAATTTGGGTTATTGTGGATAGACTGACCAAGTCAGCGCATTTCATTCCTGTGGCAGTTACCTATTCTTCAGAGAGGTTGGCAGAGATCTATATCTGCGAGATCGTTCGTCTTCACGGTGTGCCCGTGTCTATCATTTCTGATCGAGGTAAGCAGTTTACCTCGCATTTCTGGAGGGCAGTGCAGCATGAGTTGGTCATGCAGGTTGAGCTGAGCACAACATTTCATCATCAGACGGACGGGCAGTCTGAGCGCACTATTCAGATATTAGAGGATATGCTTAGCGTATTTGTTATTGACTTCGGAGGTTCGTGGGATCAGTTCTTGCCGCTAGCGGAGTTTGCCTACAATAGCTATCAGTTGAGCATCCAAATGCCCCTCTATGAGGCATTATATGGTAGACGGTCTCGATCGCTGGTTGGATGGTTTGAGCCTGGGGAGGCTCGATTATTGGGTACAGATATGGTTCAGGATGCCTCGGATAAAGTTAAGATCATTCAGGATAGACTTCGCACAGCTCAGTCCACGCAAAAGAGTTATGCCGACCGTAAGGTCCGTGATTCATAGTCATAGAGAGAAAGAGTATTGCTCTGCGTGTCACCCATGAAGGGTGTAATGAGGTTTGGAAAGAAGGGCAAGTTGATCCCTAGGTATATCGGGCCTTTTGAGATTCTTGAACGAGTAGGGGAGGTGGTCTACAAGCTTGCGTTGGCACCTGGTTTATCAGCGGTCCATCCAGTGTTCCATGTGTCCATACTTCAGAAGTATCACGGCGATCCATCACACCTGTTAGACTTCAGCACTGTCCAGATGGACAAGGATTTGACCTACGAGGAGGAGCCGGTAGCTATTCTAGACCGGCAGGTTCGTCAGTTGAGATCGAAGAGTTATCCTTCAGTTCGAGTGCAGTGGAGAGGTTAGACCGTTGAGGCATCTACCTGGGAGTCCGAGTCAGATATTCGGAGTAGATATCCCCACCTTTTCACCAGTCCAAGTACTTTTTAATATCCGTTCGAGGACGAACGGTTATTTTAGAGGTAGAGAATGTGATGACCCTAAAGGTCATCTTGTGTTTTAGAACTCAACTCTATGCTTTTAAGCCTTGAAAATCTCATTTTTACCCTCCTTGATATGCGTGCGCAATCCAAGCGTGTTTCTGGAAAGGTTTTATGTTAAAAGTTGATGATAAGAAATTTTGGCAAAAAACATCACTTGAGTTGACTTCGGTCAACATTTTTGGTAAACGGGCCCGTATTTGTGTTTTGACGGTCCCGATGGGTCCGTATCATAATTTGGGACTTGAGCGTATGCCCCGAATTGAAATTAAAAGTCCCTAGCCCGAGATATCGGACCTTGTCGAACTTTAAAAGTTACAGACTTAATGAAATGGAGATGTTTGACCAAGGTTTGACTTTTTGGATATCGGATCCGTATTTTGATTCCAGAACCCGATATATGTCCAATACCCTAGTTATGACTTGTCTGTAAAATTGGTGAGAAACGGAGTTGGTTTGATGTGATTCGGACGTCTGGTTGAGAAATTAGAAGTTTCAAAGTTTTCTTGAAAATTTCATTTGATTTGGTGCTAAATTCGTAGTTCAAGGTGTTATTTTGGCAATTTTATCGCGCGAGCAAGTTTGTATGATGTTTTTAGACTTTTGTGCACTTTTGCTTTAGAGCCCTGAGGGCTCGGGTGAGTTTCGGATAGGCTACGGAGTGAAATTGGACTTAGGCATTGCTGGTATCTGCAATTTCTAGGAATTGGCCTCTGATCTCGCATTTGCGAGGGTAGAGTTCGCAATTGTGATCATGACAGTCTCGCATTTTCGAGCTACTCATCGCAAATGTGAAGAGTAGCTGGGCCACTGTAAGTTCCCATTTGCGAGTTTACCTTCGCATTTTCGAAGGAAGTCTGGGAAGGGCAGTGATCGCAAATGCGATCATTGAGTCGCATTTGCGAACTTATCCTCGCATTTTCGAAGGCAACAGAAGTGTGAAGGGCTTCACATTTGCAATGGCTCCTTCGCATTTGCGAAGCCCAGGTCGCAAATGCGACATCTGCAGCTGTGTAAAAGTGACTTAGACGGGATTTTTCTCCCATTCTTCAAATTTTCAAAACCTAAAACACAAGAGGCGATTTTCCAAAGACCATTTCTTCCCCAAAACCTTGGTGAGTGATTCTAAACTAATTTCTTTCAATCTTTCACTTTATTTTACAAGATTTCAACCTAAAATCTAAGGTTTTCATGGTGGAATTGGGGATTTTTGGGTAGAAACTAGGGATTTCGAAAATTGGGGATTTAGACCTCGAATTGAGGTCAGATTCCAAAACCAATTAAAATTCCAGGCTCGGGGGGTGAATAGATAATCGGATTTTGGTCTGAATTTCAGGTTTAGACCACGCGGGCCCGGGTGTTGACTTTTATTGACTCTTTCAAAAATGGCATAAATTGAATCCTTTGCAATTGTGGGTAGTTTCCAAGGCTTAAATTGAATTGTTTGGTTGGTAATTTGCTATATTCTATTGGTCTGGAGGCTTGTTTGAAGAGAAAAGCTGTGGTTGAGCTTTGAGTTTGGCCGTTGGAGTGAGGTAAGCGTCTTGGTTAACCTTGGCTTGAGGGATTAGGCCTTATTTGCCCATTTGCTACGTGATTGAATGTTAGGTACAACGTATAGGTGAGGTGACGAGTACCTATGCGTTGTTGTCGAATTATAGCATGCAAGTGGGTCCTATTATTGTAATTGTTGCTTCTTTGATCATATTATCCATGTTTAGACTAGCTACTTGTTATGTTGAGCATTCTTATAATGTTTACGGACCTTGGTATTGAATGAGTATTGATTCAAAGTTGAGGTTGGTATTGTGGCACCAAATGTTGAAGTGAGACTTATTATTATCATTTCTATGTCCCTGTTATTATTGTTCATTGTTTTGGTGAGGGAGAGTGTTAATGCACGAAGGGTGATGTCGTGCCATGTTTTATGAGTGATAATGCACGAAGGGTGATGCCGTGCCATAATGTGAGTGTTAATGCACGAAGGGTGATGTCGTGCCATTTCTGTTGTTTCATATGGTGAGATTGAGAGTAAAAGCACGAAGGGTGATGCCGTGCAGTTTCCTTTACCGCATTTACTTGTTTCTATCTTTTTAAGGCATATTGGTTGATCAGCTCCTTATCACTGCTTTGATTCTTTATCTTGTGACCCCCTCAGCATGTCCCCCTCCCAATATTCCTTGTCTTGTTTCCTTTACTGCTGTTATTGGTATATATATTGTTATACTGCACAGGTTTGTTTTGTAGGTGTCTTGTCTTAGCCTCGTCACTACTTCGCGGAGGTTAGACTCGACACTTACCAGTACATGGGATCGGTTGTACTGATACTGCACTCTGCACTTCCTGTGCAGATTTTGGTACCGGTTTGGGCTGATCCTGAGTTTAGCTGCTGGTTTCATCTGATTGGAGACCCAAGGTAGTCCTATTGGCATCCGCAGGACCTGGCGTCCCCTTCTATACACTCTCTTTACTGTTTCATTTGCATAAAAAATAGTTGTATTTCCTTCAGACAAATTACTTGTAGTTAAAAAATATAAGTTCGTGAATTGTGACTCCAGATGCTGGGTAGTTGTGTATAAATATTAAGGTTGTGTATGGATTTCTGCACTCTTTTAACTTGTTATAGCTTAATTGTTGTTAATCACTGAAAGGTTTAAGAATTTGGCTTAATAATCTCTAATGTTGGCTTGCCTAGCAAGTGAAATGTTAGGCGCCATCACGGTCCTGATGGTGGGGATTTCGGGTCGTGATAGTAATCTTACACAATGAGTTTGCATGCTCAAAACTACCCGACTAACATTTATTTATATTGTTTCTCTATCTAACTCTGCTGGCCTTCTAACTGACTAACCACCTCCAGTAAAAGACTTTAATTACCTCACTATACAATTGCTAAAAACTATAATGCCCTCACTACACAATTGCTATGTAACAAGTTTCCCCTCTCAAAGAATGTCCTTGTCCTCAAGGACAGAAGGAGGGAAATTGCGCGTGCAAGGAATGAGTGTCCATCCATGTGCTGTCTTCTACAGGACAGTTAAACCAATTTACCAAGACTTGAGCGACTGAATTGCCTTGCTTCGTGACTAGTCTTTCTTCTAACACAGGTTCAAGCTCCAAAATTATATGACCATGAGGGGAAAGTGAAACAGGTAAGCTGGGATAGCAACAGTAGTGCCAACATGTTTCTTCAGCTGTGACACATGGAAAGTGTGATGAATTTTAGCTTGAGGGGGGAGATCCAACTGGTAAGCAATTGTTCCTACTTTCTTCAAAATTTTGAATGGACCAAAATACTTGGGGCTGGGTTTATGGTAAGAATGTCCCTTTAAAGACATCTGTCTGTAGGTATGAAGCTTTATAAAAACCCATTCATCAATATTAAAGCTTTTGGGAGTTCGTTTCTTGTCTGCCCATGCCTTCATTCGACATTGAGCCAGGTGTAGATGATGTTTTAGCAGTCGTACAGTAGCTTCTCTAGCTTGCAAACTCCTGTCCACCTGATCCACCATTGAAATGTGAGCTACATAAGGAAGGTGAGTTGGTGGAGTTTGACCATACAATACTACATAAGGGGTCATTTTGATGGCAGTGTGGTAGTTTGTGTTGTACCACCATTCCGCGAGAGGTATCCAGTGTGCCCATTCTTTAAGGTCTATCATTACACATGCACCTTAGATAGCCTTCCAAACATTTATTCACAATCTCTGTTTGTCCATCGGACTGAGGGTGATAAGCAGTAGAGTGATGCAATTGAACTCCTTGAACTTCAAATAGTGCTTGCTAGAATTTACTCAGGAAGATGGTATCTCTATCACTTACTATTGTTTGAGGTAACCCGTGAAGTTTATAAACATTGTCCAAGAATGCTTGAGCATCCGTGAATGCAGTGTATGGGTTTGTCAACCCAATGAAGTGAGCATATTTGCTCAATCAATCCACCACCACCAATATAACACTCTTGTTATGGGACTTGGGCAGCCCTTCAATGAAGTCTAAGCTAATATCCTGCCACACTCTTTGAGGAATGGGGAGAGGTTGTAGAAGCCCAAAATAGCTGACATTCTCTCCATTACATTTTTGACAGGCTTCACAATTCCTAATATAGTTGTATACATCTTGTTTCAGCTTGGTCCAATAATACACCTGACTGACTCTACAAATGATAGTAGCCATCCCAGAATGTCCACCCACAGCTAAATCATAAAACATATGTAGAATCTCCTTCCTAAGATTTGAATCATGGTCAACCATTATCTTCCCTCTTCTGTAAAGGATACCAGCATGCAAGATGTAAAGTGGATTGGAAAAAGGGTCTATTTGTAGTTGATCTACTAATTTCTGCAAATGTGAGTCTCCTATATATGAATGTTGAACCTTTTGAAGAAAGTCTGAAGTGATTGTAGTCAGGGTTTGCAGTTGAATTTCAGATTCAGGTACAGGACACCTGGATAATGCATCATCCACAGTATTCTCCTTTCCTTTTTTGTATAAGATAGAATAATCATAGCCCATCAATTTAGCCAACCATTTTTGTTGACTAGGAGTTAAGATTCTCTGCTCTAACAAGTATTTAAGACCTTGATGGTCTGTCTTAATCACAAAATGCCTACCAATCAAATAAGGTCTCCATTTATCAATGGTAGCTACAATGTCTTATCTTTCACTGTACAGTCGTTTAACTTCCTATAATCGATACAAAGCCTCCAAGTACCATCTTTCTTCTTAACCATAACAATAGGAGAGGAGAAAGGACTTACACTTGGTTTGATAACTCCAGATTCCAGCATCTCCTTAATCATCTTTTCAATCTTATCTTTTTGAATCGCAGGGTACCTATAAGGCCTCACATTGATGGGTGAGGTCCCTTCCTTCAGCAAAATTTTATGGTCATGATCTCTGTGGGGTGGCAATGTACTGGGCACTTCAAATAGGGAGGCATATTGTTCCAAAATCTTCTGCAAGCCATTTGGAGTTTCTAACTCTTGAGAATTCAGTGCTATATTGAAATACTCCATTGGTTTAGTAAAAGCCATTGACATCATGTTAATTTGACTGGGTTTGCTGAGTACATTCTGCATCTTCACATCTGCTATGACCTTAAAGGTTCCTGGTTGACTGCCCCTTAGAGAAACCTTTTTTCCACCCACTTGGAACTCCATTTTTAGTATTTTGAAGTTCTACCTTATATCCCCCTAGAGTAATAAGCCATTGTATTCCCAACACCACATCAGCCCCTCCTAATGGAATAACCAACATATCAGACATGAAATCTACCCCCTGCATTTTCCATGTTACTCCTTGGGTCATCATTGAACTATGAATACCATCAGACACAGATACATCAAATGAGGGAATGTTCATCAGTTTACACTCTAACCTCTTGGCTACTGTTAAATCCATGAAATTGTGGGTCGCTCCCGAATCAATTAAGACGTGTACCATTTTGCCCTCGACAATCCCTTTGACTCTCATTGTTGTATAATCACTTGTACCATTCATTGCATGAACAAATACTTGACGATTTAATTCCTCAGAGTTATGCTCTTTACCTATCTCTTTGTCACGACCCAAAATCCAATAAAGGTCGTGATGGCGCCGGACACCGCTGTCAGGGAAGCCAACCATAAATACTTAATTTAGTTCTAGTTTTTTTGTATTTTTTTTTAAACCATGAATTTTCTCCAATTTAACAGTAAAAGATGAGATTTCAGAATAAGTAATAATATTTTAACTATGTCATCAATGAATAATCAATAATCATCCCAGAACCCGGTGTCACAAGTGCATAAGCAACAACTAGGAAAAATAAATAAAATACAGCATCTATCCGGAATACAAATTTGGATAGGAAAGAAAAATGTAAATACTCTGAAGGAGACTCTGCTGGTTGCGGATCGTAGCATAAGATGCATCTCACCTAAGTCCTCGTATCCACCATGCCGCTGTGCCCACAAGGCCACTAGACATACATGTGCATGTACAACAAAATGTACAGTAAGTGTAGTATGAGTACGCAAACAACATGTACCCAGTAAGTATCCAGTCTAATATCGAAGAAGTAGTGACGAAAGGTCGACTCCGACACTTACTAGTGGTCCAATGATAATAAACTGATAATATAATCAATCATGGGTTTTATTAAGAAGGGCTGTAAGCTCAGGGAAATCATGAAGCAAGCAAACAATCCTTTTCATAATAAGAGATTTCCAAATTCATATATCATTTACCAATTTACCTCAGACCAGGGAGGCAATATCATTACTTATAAATTTCAAGGCAAGCAATACAAGCATGCGCAAATCATGCCGAGGTCGTACGGCCCGATCCAACAAATATTTAAACTGTGCACTGCCAGAGGGTCGAATGGCACGAACCATAGATGCATCTATTACTCCGCTCGCGAATCATACATCACGCAGTCAAATATAAATTTAAAGAATTACCCCGCTCGCGAATCATACACGCGACACAATTACACATAGATAAACACATTTAAACTGTCAATCAAGAATTCATCGGGGAAACAATTACCCAAAGAAATGGCAACTTCTCTTTTAACAGTCAAGAAAGTGATGTTTAACCCTTTTGGAAATTTATTTACCAAGGTCATTATGATTTAAGCAATTTAAATTGATAATACGGTTACAAATATTGCAAGTAAAGCATGCTTTTGGGTCCTAGACTACCTGGACTTAAGCATAATAGTAGCTACGCACGGACTCTCGTCACCTCGTGCGTACGTAGCCCCCACAAATAGGAGCACATATTTAATTATTTTACCTACGGGGTTAATTCCCTCTTACAAGGTTAGAAATGAGACTTACCTCGCTCCCAAGTTCCATAGCCGGCTACCAAGCCTTTCCAACAATTCAAATCGATGCCCAACGCTCCAAAACTAGTCAATAAATAGGCTAAATCCATAAAAATATACTCTAATACTCACAACAATTTGATTTAAATAAATTCCCAACTCCGCTCGAAAAGTTGGCAGTGGGGCCCACATCTCGGAACCTGATGAAACTCACAAAATCTGACAACCCATTCCGATGCGAGTTCAACCATACCAATTGTATCAAATTCCAATAACAACTTGACCTCCAAATCTTAAATTTTTGTTGTTGAAAAGTTTTGCAAAAATCTTGATTTCTTCCATTTAAATTCGAGATAAATGATGAATATAATCCTAGAATCATGAAGTATAATTAGTTTCGGATACAGAACACTTTCCCCAATCCATATGGTGAAAATCGCCTAAAATATCGCTTCAATCTGAGCTCCATAGCTCCAAATATGTTAAAAATGGTCTAAACCTCGAAATATTGCTTCTGCCCAGGTATTTACTCTCGCGATCACGGAAAATGCTTCGCAATCGTGAAGCACAACATTTCTGAGCCCAAAATTTGCCCTTGGCGATCGCGGAAAACGCTCCGAGATCGCGAAGAACAAATGCCAGCTCTTCCAGACAGCCTCTAGTATAATGGTCATAACTTTTTGTACAAAACTCCAAATTGTAAATGGTTTAACTTTTTGAAAACTTGACTCCAAGGACTACAACTCTCATTCCTTGCTAATCTCCTAGTTCTTTATAGATTATGAGATATAAGCTTCCAAAGTCAGCCCTATGCAACACAAATTTCTTCTTCATCTTTCCGGACAACCTATAGTGTACCAGCCATAACTTGTTTTTACACAACTCCAAATGCCAAATGTTGGATTTTATGAAAACTAGACACAAAGGACTACAACTTTTGTTTTTGGATCATCTCCAAATTCCTTATAGATTGCAAGATACAAGCTTCCAAAGTCGACTTAGTACAGCAGAAACTTTCCTCTACGCGATCGCGAATCACTGGCCAATTTCTCCCATTTTACTCATCATGATCACGACCAATTCCCCGCGATCGCATAGCACACTACTGTAGCCAAAAACCAGCAACTAAAAATGGCCTAGAAATGGTCCGAAACCACCCCAAAACTCACCGGAGCCCCTCGGGACCCCATCTGAACATACCAACAAGTCTCAAAACATAACACGGACTTAGTCGAGGCCTCAAATCACATCAAACAATCGTGATAATAAAACTAAGTGGTGCGCTATGTTTCTGAGCCCAAAAATATGCTAGGTTGCTATACTGATTTGGTTGATGACAAGTGGTATGGTGTTCTGCGTTCCTTGGAAAATAAGCTATCAATATACACACTGATCTCAAAGTTGCAGGGCACATTATTGAGGGCGAAACACATTTTACAAAGCTTGAAGGTATGCGAATTTGGGGCGAAAACTACAATGGGTTGCCCTTTATTCAAAATGATGTGATTATGAAGTACTATGTCGCTGTCATGGGCTTGTTGTGCCACAAGCACTGTCTGCAACCTTACAAAAAAACACACACAAAGATGAACCAGAAGTGATTCGGCATTTGATGAAGGAGATTCTAGAGATGAAAAAGACACTAGCTGTTCATCATGCAATGGATGATCTTAACTACCTGGGAGGAATGGAGGGTCAGTACTAGGATTTATTAGAAAATGAAAAATTGCATAGAGACAATGATTATCCTATTTTCCCAACAGTTGTCGAGTGGGGGGTGGGGGGGTGGGGAGGGGGGACTACCTAAGTTTCTACCACAGACGTTGGACGTAGGAGTCCCATATTGTTGTAGAAATCAAGCAAGTGGTCTTATTGATGATAGCGATGAAATACGATAAATGTGTGTCAACTGGGGCTAGCTTAAGATTCCCTCGGTCCCGAAGGGTACGTACACGGTGTTGACGAAGAAGATGAAGACAGTGAAAATGAAATAGTGCCAGACAACGACGATAATGGCGAATAACAATTGTTTTTTTCTTGGGTGTATGTTAAATTGTTGTATTGAAGTATTAATGCTAAATATCAATTAGATTTAACCCCAATGGAAACATAATTTTATTTTATACATTTTGCAAGCTGAACATTTACACTTATTACAACAAATTACTGCAACAAAACAGAACGTTGTCTAACAACAAATTCTGTTCAGAACTTAAGATACCGCCATGATGATCAGATATTAGACAAATACTTGAACGTTGTCTAACAACGAGCTCCTTTAAGTGGTTCAAAAATAATGTCCACGTCTCTTGGCTTTCGTTGGCACAAATAGCAAATGCTAGGGAAAATATACTTTCATTAGCATCTACTGCAACGACGATCAACAACTTAATATCATACTTAACCATCAATGGCTGGTTTAAATGTCTAGAACACATATTTGAATATATGTTCTGGTATTCTCAGACTCCGCTCAAGCTTCCATTCAACAACAGTCCCGGGGTTAAAGTGTTGCAATGCGGCCATGTATCTGGTAGAGATCCAAAGGACTTATCCAAGTTACCATAAACAATGTCAAACACAAGTTTGCGCCCGAGGAATGCCTTTCTTTTGGTAATAGTACACCCATATACCTGGTGGACAGATGTTATACACTATTTGATCTTGTACCTTATGGACGCTTCAATGTGTGAAATCAAGACAAGAGAAATCAAGTCAACATTCAAGTTAAAATGATTCCCACTGAATGTGTTCATTTCACAATTGTGGGTGCCAATGTATTTACCCACAACCCACATATTTGTTTTCAGCTTCCTCGCACGCAGTATCCAATTACAACCCGTAAACCATCTACTACAAATAACCTTGTATACATCCGGAGATGACTCATGAACCCCGATCTCACGACACTCTTTTATGCTGTACATTCGCACCGCCCTGCTTAGGCGCGCTTTATCAGCAAAAAGCATGCCCTTTGACAGCGATGTTGCTCTAGATTCAACTCACAAGCAAATGATCAAGGTAGGGAATCTCCCTTGAATGAAACGACACATTGGACTCGTACACTCTTGGTCTAACGGGAGGTGGAGCATGCTCCCTCGTCAAATCAGGTTCAACATTCTCGTCCTCCTCATCATCACGCTCATCTGAGAGGGGTGTGTCATCTCCAAACTCATAAGCATTGTTGTCATAATCACTATTCTTTTCTTGACTCTGCGCATCTGCCAGATCCCGATTAAATATGTCGTCTTCGGGCAATTGAGTAAGGACATGACCTCCAAGTTGCTCGTTTTCACTTCACAACCAATAGAATAATGAGTTTCTCAAATTGATCCGAACTTTACATATAGCTTTATCACTTCACTTACAAATCATAATGTGTTGATATCCCATAATGCACATTATCCTGTTGATGATGACTCTCGGATCGACCACCATGATCCAATACACCAAAACTAGGCACATTCCAACTGGCCGTTGGTTCATAACTTGTAAAATTCATATCTGGCTGGTACCCCTATATAATATATGAGTGTTTATACAAATTCAATACATAAAAATAAACATCATAACATAGAGAAAAATTGAAGTTAACCACTCGACTTGTGGATTATGTAAACTTGGGGAGAAATTATTTCCTCGCTCCTCATTCGCCCGTGGAGATAAGTTTAGATCAGGCCAAACTCTTTCACCCGGACCCTGTTCGGCTAAAACTGCTCCAAAATAACCACCCGATGATTGAGGGATATCCCTACTTTGTGGAACCTCATTATTGCGAATGTCTTCAGCCTTGACGTACATTTTCAACATTTTTATCACAAGAAATTCCCGGTGTTCATCCGGAGTCCTCAAAAAATCTTTCAGAGTTTCATCATCTTTGATGTTAAACTTAGCATAACAAGCAACCCTTTGCGGAGTAACAAAATACGGATATCTCCCGATTACTTTAATATTCACCACACGTTTGACCACACTCATTTTTTTTACATAACAATGATATCAATGTATCTTACTCCATTATAAGTGGCAACTTAATGACACTGTGGAGGACAATTATAGCGTACTTAGTTACTCTCCACCACAACCTCACCCCTCCTCCCCTTCCACCAATATAATAAAACTCTAATTTTTCGCTCTTCGGACATTATGACAAAATGCAAAATAACTTAAAGGACAAATATTTAACGAACAAATATTTCGGAAGACTTGAAGGATCCTGAATGGATTTTTACAAAATCCTGAAACTCCTTAAATAAGGAAAAAATCAGTCCCGGGGGTAGAACTATTTGATGTATAGCGCCTTAAATATGGGCGCTATACTCCTATGAATTATTAGTGTGCCAGTTAAGTCCAGAAGAATTATTGGTGGGCCCAACTTTTATATATAGTGCATATATATATATACTATGAATTAATTCACCGCGCTATACCTTAACGGACAAATGTGCCGTTAAAGTATAACGCGGTGAATAACCGTACTATATATATATATATATATATATATATATATATATATATATATATATATATATATATATATATATATATATTATGGCGCCCAGTCTTTTTTTTTTCCATTATGATCGCTCGAGTCCAAAAGATCCGCACTCGAGTTTGTTCTGTCACTTCTCATAAAGCTCAAACAGCACAGCTCCACTGCTAACACAGAACTTTCCAAAGAGAGCCAGGCGTGATGACTACACCTAGAGAAAGAGTCCGGAACCGAAATGTTATCTTTTTGGACTCAAAATACTTTTTTAGGTGGAAAAAAACTTAGTTATCAAAATATGTAAAACGCGATTTTGAACCGCGTTTTACCTTAACGGCCGTTTGGGACGTTAAGGTAAAACGCGGTTCAAAAACGGCACGGCCGTTAAGGTAAAACGCGGTTCAAAAACGACCGTTAAGGTAAAACGCGATTCAAAACTGCATTTTACAAAAACGCGATTAAAAATCACGTTTTACAAAAACGCGGTTCACAACCACGTTTTCTATTGTCTCCGTTTCCAGAGCAATCCCAAACAATCCAAGCTTACTTTGAGCATTTTCGGATAACGACATTTGCAATAGGAGATAGCTCAGGCAACCAGTTCTTGCCAGTGGATGAAGACCCCATCTCCTCTAAATCTTCATCAAGTGAACTCGGGTTTTTTGTCAACCATTTAAATGACCCATCTTTAACCAGATCCTCCAGCATAGTTCTGGTTTTGCTAACCATAGCCATTTAAAAAAAACCTCCGTTCTTAGATCATTTACCAATAGAAGGTCACCCACTTAAATGTCTACACAATAAATACTACCATCAGGATTTGTCTACAAAATTACTTCATTCACCGTTTGTGGGTACCGAGAATCAAAATAGCATAGTTAAAGACTAATTATTGAAACTCTAGCAAGTATTACAGCGATGTGCATCGATTTCTTTGCTATGGGTCGACTCAATTAAGTTAAAGGGTTTAATAGAAACAAACCCTTGATAGATACCCCCAATAAACTCCCAAATCAGTGATAGACAGTTTGAACATCTAGTTGAGTAAGGATCAGATACCTGTAAAACAATAGAAAATGCGGTTGTGAATGTAATGAACTCAATTTGAATTAAGGAATTAAACTACAATAATGGAAATAGAATGATTTTTTGGGGCAATATTCCGTTATATTGATAAAGGAAAACTAACGATTACAACTGAAAGGAAATTGACTACTCTTAACTAGACTCCATAGCTGCAGATACCTGAAGGAAGAAGAGAAGAACAAGATCTGTTAGGAAGAAGAAGAAAAAGAGGAGAGTGAAAAGAGAGAAGAGAGAATCGAAGAGAGAGAAAGGAGATTACACTGATGAACGATGCCTTCTCTTTCTGCTGAAGGTGGTTATAACAACCTTCTAGCTGACGCGGCTAAATCTGGACCCTTGCAGCTTATTAATTCTAAAACTAATCTCGGCCGTTCATTTAAAATTCAATTAACTCCCTTCCTAGTTTCTGTTACAGCTGAGCTTCAGCTCCCACTTCGAACTCAGCTAGCAGCGGTAATATTTATGGACTTCATTGGATCATTACAGTTGAACAACGTTTTTGTAAAACATGGTTTTTAATGGCGTTTTTGTAAAAAATAATTTTGAACCGCGTTTTACCTTAACGTCCCAAACATACATATTTTGGTAACTAAGTTTTTTTTCACCTAAAAAAGTATTTTGAGTCCAAAAAGATAATATTTTGGTTCCGAACTCCCTAGAGAAACGAAAATATTGAATTTACTGAAAAGGGTTCAGTAGTGGCGTCATTTACAGAAACCTAAGAAAGATCCCGATGTAGCAAGTGGCTAAAACAGGGTCAAAACCGACTTTACACTGATGCTATCACCGGGTCAATATCGGAGTTGAAACCGGGTTCGGATCTTCGTCACCGATCAGTTCACGTGCCTTTGAAATTCCCTAATTTCCCTCCCAATTCCAAAATTCCCCATCACAGTTTACCCAAAAAAGAAATAAAAAAGAAAAGAAAATGTCGCAGCGACGCGATGATTATACCTCAATAGTTGAAGCCATGACTTTGATCAATCAGAAAGTGAATCTCATGGGCGTCGTCCTCGAAACTAGCTTTCCAAGGAAGACCAAGGGCACTGGTGAAAAGCTCCTTTAACAATTTCAAGTTGCTTTCTTTCAAGTCGTTGGTTGTTATTTGTAAAGATTTGAGCTTTTTCTTTCTACAGATTACTTCTGTTTGGTTAAAATCATTGATCAGTCATACCAAAGTCGTGGGCTTTCTGTTAATATCTTCACTGAGACGATAGAAAAACTGCCCTGGTACTCAATGCTGGTGATATTATTCTGCTTTTTAACGTTAGGGTAACTCTTCCATTTGAACTTTTACCTTTGAACTTTATTTTACTATGTTACTAAAAATCTTGACTTATTTATGGTTATTGCACTTTGTACAGATGAAAGTTCATAATTCCGTGGTTCATGCTGTGTTCAATAAAAATTTCTCTTCGTTTGCTTTGTTTGATGGAAAATATAGTACAACCTTCCTTCCCTATTAATGTTATTTGACTTATCTTCATAGGGAGCGAGACGAGAAACTTATACTCGGTTTAAGGAAGTGGTTGGTTGATCACTCTATTGTAGCAGGTACTCTCCTTTTCTGGTCTAAATGATCCATGAAAAGTTATGTACTTTTACATAGTGATTGCATGGTTGATATATTTAGGATACAACTTTGGAACCTGAAGTCTTTCTAAAATGTATCTTAGTCGGTGTGGAATCATCTGTTTCCATATAAGGATCAAAAGTAACATTCTTACCCTTCTCGTGCAGGGAGTGGAGTGAGAGAGTGCTAGATTTCGATTTATAACCATTTTAATTCAAAGATTTGACTCTTGATATGCTATAATTACCTTAATAAATTTCCAATCTTTGAAAGATATCAGGGAAGGAGATGGCTTCAATTTGGTTTGCAAGGTAATACTAGTACTAGTACTCTTTATTAGCATGGCCTCCATTAAATTTATTTGGAAGATCAATCAAGGAAACATGTTGCCGGTTGTTTGTTGTTCTCGAGTCTTGACTGTGGATGATTTCACTGAATATTTTCATTGCAAATTTTGATGGCATGTGCAAGATTCTTCGTGTAGTTAGAGAAGATGAGTGGATCCTTCTTGTGTGGGATGGAACTGACACTCCACCAGTTGCTATTAATGCAAGGTGACTGTTATATTTGTGCTTTTGATTACCATCACATTAGTTTTCTTTTAGAGGATAGTATTCATTATTTCCTTTTCAAGTGGAGGTACTTTGTTGCACAAGAAGTACTGCTATAGTTGTGAAGTAGATTAGTTTAAACGCTCCCTAACAAATTTTGCCTGCAATTTATATTTGAAGTAAGTGGACCTCATGAACTAATTGCATATCAGATTGAGCCATCCAACACTTGCTCAGCTGCTTTTCTTTAAGAAAATATTTGCATTTGATTATGAAAGCTTTGTAAGCATTTACATAGTTTTACGTGTATCTATGAATTACAGGTTAGAGGATGAACTGGAAACCCCATTTCCTTTAGAGTCAGTGCCAGTTTGTCTGCCAAGAGACATATTCTGCAAATTGCCACCTCTTGGAACTGTGCTGAGGGTAACTCTGAATTGTGGCAATGAGAAACTTGCAATGAACGTGCTCAGGACCAATAGATGGGTGAAATTTGATAACCTAAGATGTCAACTTCTTGACTCACTGTGGCATGCTGCCCACTTGCCGACTACTAGGTTTTGCTATTTGCGCGATGAAGATCACATTGTTTCACAGCGCATGAGGTTTTCTTCTCTGATATTTACATATTTTCTTGTAATTATGTGCTACAACATAGTGTGTATCGGGGGGGGGGGGGGGTCTGGGGTCACGTCAACCCATGTTTCCTAATGTTATACTTTATTAAAAGTACTTAAATATATATGTGTGCACCCAAGCTCAAAATATCATATGATCTGATGGTTATTGGTTGCACCTCTCTAAGCAAGGTTGGGAGTTAAATCTTACGTCTATCTTGTTGTTTTTTCTTTCTTTTTCTAGAATTTGGTGCACCCATTAGAGATGGGCATGTCTGGTGTCACTTCTTGCAATTAATTAAGTACTTTTTCTTTTGCTTCTTTCTTTGTTTGGTGTTTTCTCTCAAAATTTCCAAGTCTGATATATTGAGGAGTGTGTGTATATGTAAAATTTATATTCTGGATCCACTCGTAATAGTGTACCCATCTTCCCAGAATCCTGGATACGCCTCTGTCGGTAAGATAAGCATGTCCTGCATAGTTACTCCACAACCATGTAAAACACGTTATCTTGTAGCATTGTAACTAATGCCTATCGCATAATCACCAGAACATCCTGTTGCAGCTTGAAGGTGTCATGATGAGTTTCTTGTTCTCCATCCAGTGCCGTGTTTTGCATCTCCATTACTATTCTAACATCTACAAGTTGCATATCTATAGGGAGTATGATAAGCATATCAAATCTAAATGGGGGATGGATGCCTCTTTCAGTCTTACCTTGGCCAACTCATGTGACAGGTTTGATTGATGTGCTCACGATAGATCTCCATGTTTGATCTATAATAATATATACCAGCATTCGCCTAATAATACTTTGTTATAATAAACTTTCAGTGACCGACCATTCCGAAGTGCCTTTTGTCTCCTTGATGAGAGCTCTTGTGCATCCCAAGGTATCTTGCTGCTTCGTAAAGACATTCATTTATTCTTTTCCCTTTTTGCTTTCTACTATGTGTTAGAGAGTTGTATTTAGTCATTCAGTTCTTTTACGTCTCTTTGCGAATAATACATCTTCATGCCTGGTTGTTTCACTCAGGCGTTATCAGACTTTTTTTGCTATTGGACTTATTGCTGAAGGGCTGGAAATGCCCATGAATAGAGAATACTGATGTCTCATAGGGGATTGTATCCAACTGGGTGAGGTATTCCAGTTTGATCAGTTTGGATTTAGCTCTGTGTTATCTGTTCATTGCCATTTGCTTTCAGTGGCTTCTATTATTGTATTTGTTTGCCACTTTAAGTTCGATTTTTCAAGGCTCAGAATAAGGAGAATGAAAAATCCCTTTTTGTTGTCATCAATGCTGGTTAAGTTGGTACTATGTTTATGCTTGCACCAGCGATACTTGAAAGCAAAAAAAGAAAGGGGGGGGGGGGATTATATTTGCCAAAGCGCTAAACCTAAGGGGAGCTGTTCCATTTTTTTTTTTTTTTATGTCTTTGTCCATAAAGTTGACGGTTATAGGATGTGTAGTTTGAGATGATTTTGTAAATGATCATGTGTTGGACCATATACTTGACTTTGACATATTCAAAGTTATATCACTGAGCTTCTACCTTGTAGGTGGTAGGTAAATTCCACTGTGTCGTTCGAGTTGTGGCATCATTCCCTTGGTTTGTTGAGGATTATTGGTCCCCTACTGGCGTTTATAGGATCAGGCTAACCCTAGAAGATCCTACTGCCAGAATACACGCCTATCTATATGCTGAGGATGCGGTACCAATTTTCTTTGTGTATTCAGTTTCCTATTTATGTTGTGAATATCTCAGAATGCTTCACTTAGGCCTTTTGAATGTTATCCTAATGGAAAATGCTTTACGCTAAACTTCATTCCAGCTTATTTTGGTTGATATGTCTTGGACTATCTTTAACGAGAATGCTGATTAGGTTATAGATTGAACTTTTTGGTTGATTTGGCTTTATAGCCTGTTTGGCCAAGCTTCTCCGAACCTAAAAAAAGTGCTTTTTTTTCAAAGTTGAAGTGTTTGGCCAAGTTGCAAAAATCAGTTTATTTTGAGAAGTGCTTTTCTCAAAAGTACTTTTTAGTGAGAAGCAGTTTGTGTTTGGCGAATTAATTTGAAAATCACTTATGAGCAGCAATTAGTGTTTGGCCAATTTTTAAAAAACTGCTTCTAAGTGTATTTTTTTCAAAAGTGCTTTTCAAAAAAGTACTTTTGGAGAGAAGCTTGAACTTTCTTTTTCTGCTTCTGCTTCTGCTTTTCCTCAAAAGCACTTTTTTACTTTCAAAAGCTTGGCCAAACACCTTAATTTTAGAAAAAAAGAAAAAAGTACTTTTGACGAAAAAAAACATTCTCTCTCAAAGGAAGCTTGGCCAGATAGGCTTGTAGTTTTGGAGAAGCAGAAAAAATTAATTTCTCTCTAAAAACACTTTTTTAAAAAGCACTTTTGAGGAAAGTACACTTAAAAGCAGTTTTTAAAAGCTTGGTCAAACACTAGTTGTTGCTCAGAAGTGCTTTTCAATTTAATTAGCCAAACACAAGCTGCTTCTCAGCAAAAGTACTTTTGAGGAAAAACACTTCCTAAAACATGTTGACTAATAGCCTGTTTGGCCAAGCTTTTTTTGGCCAAAAGCACTTTTGGTCAAAAATTAAGGTGTTTGACCAA
The DNA here is from genome assembly GCF_001879085.1 of Nicotiana attenuata. Lineage (NCBI taxonomy): Eukaryota > Viridiplantae > Streptophyta > Magnoliopsida > Solanales > Solanaceae > Nicotiana > Nicotiana attenuata. Next base: position 368,745 of record NC_031992.1, read on the forward strand.
GTTTTTGGAAGGAAAAAAAGTGCTTTTGAGGAGAAGCAGAAGCAGTTTTGGAGAAGCAGAAAAAAGTAGCTTCTCTCCAAAAGCACTTTTCTGAAAAACACTTTTGAGAAAAATACACTTAGAAGCAGTTTTCAAAAGCTTGGCCAAACACTAATTACTGCTCAAAAGTGCTTTTCTAATTAATTAGCCAAACACAAACTACTTCTCACAAAAAGCACTTTTTTTAATAGTGCTTTTGAGAAAAACACTTCTCAAAATAAGCTGATTTTAGAAGCTTGGCCAAACAGGCTATAATAGCCAAACATGCTATTAGTCTACATCAACTTTTCCATTCTATAATATGCAAGGCAGTATATGTTTATTGTGCCTAGGCTGATAATTCTAACTTCCGTTTACTTCACTTACCCAGGAACAGTTCTTTGGTGGCTACCCTGCTCTCGATGTGCTTAAAAGAATGCGGAGTTTGTTGCTTGGAATTTGTGAAAGTGATGGTGATAGTGAAAGGAACGAAACTTGCAGAAATCCACCCTGGATAATGTGTTGCTTGAAATCCTATCACATTGATGAGAGATATATCTGGGGAAGCAGGAACTTTCGAATTTTTGCAACCACGCTGAAGATGTAAGCAAGTGAAAGTTGTATATTTACAGTGTATATGTAAATGTAAAGCACCAAACCTATTTTGGCTTGTTTTGTAAATGTGGTGCATGGTGCTGGTTTTTGCAAAACTATGTATCAGCCTTTTTTGCTCTAAAGTAACTAAGGGGTCGTTTGGTATGAGGTATAAGAAGGTATAAGGGTGATATAAAAATTTAATACCACCTTAATACTCTATTTGGTTAGTAAACCAAGTATAAGTTATCCCGGTATTAATTTTAACACTAGGATAACTTATACCTTATAAAAGGTGGGGTAATTAACACCGGTATAACTTATACCTTCTTCTTAGAAATTATGCAATTGTCATTCTTAATACAACATACCAAACAATGAATAAACAACAATCCCAACATAACTTATCCTAATATAACTTATATCGGCATAACTTATACCGGTATAAATCATATTCCAACCAAACGACCCCTAAGCGTATTTTGCTTTCTTGTAAATGTTAGCAGTTACCTTTTCTGTACAAGTACGCTTCAAAGTTACTTTGTAGTAAATATTTTGGTGCTGAACAATTCCACATTAAATTTTGTATCCAAATCGAAATGATTTTCTCCCACCATATTGGGTCATTTAGTCTTCTTTTCTGTGTAAACACTAAACATCATATACATGATTTTGCAATTTTTGCTTAGTTAACAAGTTAAACTTGGTTTATGAACTAGGACTAGGTAACTTTCTTTATGGGACCTTTAACTGCTGCAAATATTCACACTATTTTTCACCTAAGCAGGATAGCTTGTGAATTTTCCAACCAACTAATTTTCATTTTGACATTTTGTAATGTTGGTATATAAGATTGTTAATACCATTTAGTCCTACAAGAGAAGTTAAAACACTTTTCATTACATTTCTGAAGATAGTTTGCCATGACAAATAAGAACAATGAAGAGAATTCCCCACAAATCACCAAAATTTGAAAAAAAAACAAAGAAAACATGCACAACTTTGTTAAGTACTGGTTAGTATATAGCAGTAGATTTTTAAAGAGATGTGCATATCTAGAGTGCTAGATCATATGACAATGATAAGAGCAATTCACTTTTTCTTTTACATGAAAAAATTAACTCAAGTGACTAAACGGATTCCATTTATCAACTTAGTAATAATAAAATTATGCTACTCCACTGTCAAGAAAATAGAGTTCAAGATACAATGCATACCTAATCTTTAGTGTGAATTCGAATCCTTAGTTTTTTGACAGACTACTAATCTATTTAGTAATTACGTAAAAATTCCTTGTAGTAATATCTCGGTTAAAAGAACAATATTAGTAAGAAAATAATTTCAAACGGTCAGAATGAGTCCAACTTTGCTAAATGGAAAATTACTTAAATAATGTATTTAGTCATAGTATCTCGGTTAAAACAACAATTTTAGTAAGAAAATAATTAAATGTCCAATGATGCATTTCATTCAATATTACTAAATTGTAGTGGTTAATTAATATACATTATTACCTTAAATTTAAACATAGCTTCGGTAAGTCTTTAATTTTTATGCTCTTAATGGAAAATCCGAATTTGTCTTTGTATTTTGTTGAAAAAAAGGTATGGCATCTCCTCAGAAATAACTAAATACCAAAAGAACAGATTTTCAAAATTTAGACTTTTGCTATAAAAAGCCTTTTCCTCGACTTATTTTCTCCATTCTGATCTGTGTTATCTTGCATTCTTCGAAAAAACAAATCTCATTTTCCGGTAAGAAAATAGAATTTTCCTTATTTTTCCTTCCGTTTTCTTATTTTCTAATGAATTTCGAGCTTTTCTGTAAAAAAAAATTATGTTTTTTCGCGAAAAGAAAAAGACAAATTATTTGGATGTTAATAGTTTTTTTTTAATGCTATTCTTTTAAGCGTTATATACCTACTCTTATTTTTAGTGTTATTGATCTATTAAAAGTTTGATAAAATCTGCAGTAGTCATAGGGTTTAAGCTAAATTTTTTGATTTTTCTACAGTTGGTTTGAGTGAGGAATTCAGTTTGATCTAGGGTTAGATTTTAACTGGTTTTTGCTACTAAGAATCTGAGAAAAAATGACAACTTTCATTTGGTTCTCTACTCAGGTCAACTATGGAAAACACATTCAAAACGTCAGCATCTCAGACTAGCGGAGAAATGAACACAGAGCAGCTCGCCGCCGCCGTCGCTGGCGTCAATCCGCCGACTGTTTCTCCTGCGGTTGCTCAGAACACTCACTTGTCCTTCGCTTCGCCGGCGCCCCGTCCGTATCCGTCGGCGGAGGCAGCTACCGGTACCGGTGCTCAGGTTGCTCAGAACACGCAGTTGTCATTCGCTTCGCCGCTGCCCCGTCAGTACCCGTCGGCGGAGGGCGCTACCGTTACCGGTGCTCAGGTTGCTCAGAACAGGCGCTTGTCCTTCGCTTCGCCGCCGCCCCGTCCGTATCCGTCGGCGGAGGGCGCTACTGGTACCGGTGTTGCGCTGTCAAATGTGAACGTCAATTCATCTGAACGGGTGACAAAGAAGAGAGGCAGGCCAAGGAAGAACGGCTCAGATGGGTCTATTGCGTTTGGTCCTATGGCAGCTGCTTCGGCATCCGCCGCCGTAACTCCGCCGCAAGGACCGGTTTCTTCTGCGGCTGCGCAGCCTGTATCTGAAGGGGGACCGTCGAAGAAACCCAGAGGCAGACCCCCTGGCTCTTGCGGGAAACAGCGACGTCGAACTTTTGGTAAATCCCTATATTCTCTCCTGTGTCAGTTCCTATTACTAGTTTAGTTTAGCACTCCGGTACAAAATAAGTGATTTTTTTGGATGGTTTTACCCAGATTAAGAAATCCATCTTTTAGCATTAATTAGCAAGAAATTGACCATATTAACCTTTATTATCTCACATAAACACTCCTAACACATACTCCAACATTATTTACTCCAAGGACAATGTAGGAAAAAAATAATTAATTCATTCTTAAAATCTGAAAAAATTACTTATTTTGGAACAAAAAAAATGTCAAAAAATCAATTATTTTGAACATGAGGGAGTATCAGGTTCTAATAAAAACATGCACACGTATAGACTAGAATGTTTGTTGGTTGGTTGACCAGTTTCCCTGTAGGGTTCAGTCCAAGTTTTGTCTTTTATCTCTCTTTTGTTAGTTTTACTTTCGAAATGGAAAAATTTGGTCCTAATTTATCATTTTTTAGCTGGTATAAAACATATATGGACGTAAAATATTGAGTATATTATATTAAATTATATGTTGATGACGGCAAAAACATAAGTAAAAGAGTTGGGCTACGTCAGCACTTACAATTTGAATGGTGCAAAAATATATTGTGTTTATACGAATCTCTTAAATGTAAAAATAAAAATATGATATAAAGAAAATGTAAAACTAAAAAGAAATTTGAAAAGAGTGATAAAACAAATAAAATCTATTTTTGCAATCATTTTCTTTCTTTTTTGATCTTTTTTTTACTGTTGAGAGTGACATGTCCCACATTTCCCATACTGCTTTGGTTTATCGAGCATTATTATTTTTACGACTTTTGATTTTAAAAAAATGTTTTTAATTGCAGGATCGGCAGGTTCTGGCATTACACTTACACCTCATGTTATCACTGTGGAAAAAGGAGAGGTTACTTCTTTAACCTTTTTGTTTTATTTCATTAATGCCATGAAAGTTATCTTGACCCTTGAATTCAAAATTTCTGCAGTAATATTTTTTGAGTTGTCATTTTAAGGGTAGTTCGAAGCTCGTTTAGTGCTGACTGCAGTAAATATGATATAATCTTAGCAAAATTTTGTTTATGCATGCACATGCTCTTGTGCGTCATGTTATAAATTAAAGAACCCAAAAGAGAGTAACTAATCAAAAGAAATACTCCCTCCGTTTTAATTTAGATGATGTACTTTAACTCGCCACGGAGTTTAGGAAAAAAAAAAAAAGGACTTTTAAAACTTGTGGTCTTAGAAGCGTAAGGGGTAAAAGCTTTGTGGAGCCATGATATTTATGTGGTTATAAAATCTTCTCTTAAAGGTAAAATGAGTAAAATGAAGAACTGAAAGTTGAATTATTTTCAAATTTAGAAATGTATCAAAGAGTAATTGGTCCTCATCTAATTCCAAATTTACATTGCATGCATTAATTATGATTTTACTAGTTTTAATCATCTTTTCTTTCAGGACATAGGAGGAAAAATAGTTTCATTTACTCGGCAAGCTGCAAGGAGTGTTAGTATCATGTCTGCCCATGGTGTTGTATCCAAAGTGGTGCTTGTACGTGCTGATGAAACTGAGACACATGAGGTATTGCCTTAACACTCATTGAAACCTTTTGATTTGTACTATGCACTTTAAATGGAAGTTCAACCTCATTGTAAATTTTTCATTCAATTGTTAATTAATACACAAAAAACAAAGTGGAATGAAAGCAAAAGATTTATATAGGCAATACCAACTAGTTGTGATTGAGTAATTATATATTCTAAGACGATTTCTTTATTCAGCTACATTCTACTTCTGCAATTTCAATACAGTTCATATGGATGTTAATCCAAATGTGTTCTCAACTCCTTTCTGTGTCCGAAGTTATGTGATGCATTTTTTCCAAATTGCACTTCTGCTGATTAAATGTGCATCATCTGTTTTATTCTTCCAGTATGTTTATCCTAGATAAATGCATAGACTTGAGTACGTATTATGTTTGCCTCTTGTAGGGACAGTTCGATATAGTGTCTCTATCTGGTTCCTTCAGGGAATCCATAATTGGCGATGAGGATAGCTGGACGGGTGCAATAAACATAGCTGTAACTAGAGATGGATTGGTGCTAGGTGGTAACGTGATCGGTGATCTGACGGCTGCATCACAAGTCGAGGTTTGCATTCTTTGAAGTCTTTATGAAGTTTCAGCTTGTGTTTACTATTTCTAGTGATCATCTCATAAAGCTCTAGCTACTACTAAATCTGTGTTAGTTGGGGCAGGAACTTACGTAGATTAGGATGGGAAGATTTTCTTGTATTTTCTCTACATTCCTTATCTTTGTGTCTTGTTCTTCTGTTTCTTTTCAAGTTCTGAGAATTATTCCTTTTTCACTAATGGAGTATTATTCTCTTCTTCTGACAAAGAAAGTACTATTTGCATGTGCATCCTGAAAAGGTTATATTTCTTTCCTGAGTAGTGACTTTTTTGTTGATAAATCAAATCCTAGAAATAGATATTGCCTTGACCTTACTGGATTTTAGGAAGTGCACTCAAAGTAGTAATGATAAGCATAATGCAGAGGCCAATGACATGGTCCTGGAATCAATTTTGCCATCTTGTTTATTACTTTATTCATGTTTTAGACGTATATAACACATATTTTTCACTTCTTTCAAATTTGAAAAATCTTGGAAAAATTTCTAGCTTTGTCACTGCATATATGATGCAGTTCTTGTTTGCATGAGCACTAATTTGATGGCTTCTGTCTAGATTATTCTTGGCACTTTTGTTGACGAGGAAAGAGCCAATAGCCCACCAGCGCATGGGACTTTTGGTGAGTCGTCCGGGCGCCAAGGCAGTCCTTTCAATCATGGAGATAACAATGCGAACATGCAAGGCATGCCAAGCATGCCTTAGAGAAGTGAGTGCGTTCTGTTCGTTTCAGATACTGGACATAAATGATGCATTCTGCATCATTTATCCTGATAATAATATGTTTTTTGACTTAGTTATTGATTTTTAATGTTTAGGTTGCCAACAAATGTTAAAGGAAGCGAAGTAGAAAGATTTTGAACTGAATTTGAAGAAACAGAAGAAGTTCTGCACGCAGGCCTGAATTCTCAACATGGACTTGGAAAAGAAGAGTTACCATTGAAAAGTGCTGGAGTCGTGATATTCACGGCTTGTTGAAGAGTTTCTTCTTTATTTTCTTCTTTTATGGATTCTTCTATGCTTTCTACTTCGGTTTTGTTTTGTTGACGTTTTTCGGCTAAGTTTTATGAACCTTTTTGTTGGATGATTCTTAAACAGTTCGTTGATTTTATTTATATAAATTAAATGTTTTGCAATATTTCATGCCCTTACTTCTTGTTTATACTTGGAAAAGATTTATATGTTTCTGGACAGCTAATTATCATCACTTCGGGTTAAGTTAAGCTATTAATTAATAGCTTGTTTGGCCTAGCTTCTTCAAGGTCAATTTTTTTTTTAAATGTATTTTTTCAAAGTTGGAGTGTTTGGTCAAATTCTTAGAAGAAAAAAAAAAATACTAATAGCCTGTTTGGCCAAGCTACAAAAATCAACTTATTTTGAGAAGTGCTTTTTCTCAAAAGTACTTTTTTGAAAAATACTTTTGGTGAGAATCAGTTTGTGTTCGACTAATTTATTTAAAAGTACTTCTGAGCAGCAATTAGTGTTTGGGCAAGCTTTTAAAAACTGTTTCTAAGTATATTTTTCTCAAAAGTACTTTTGAGAAAAGTGCTCCGGGAGAGAGGCTATTTTTTTTTCCTTTTTCAAAATTGCTTATGCTTCTACTCAAAAACACTTCTTTTTCCTTTAAAAGCTTGGCCAAACACTTCAACTTTGGAAAAAAAAGCACTTTTTTTTTGGGGACTTTACATAACTGTCACAGTTTAAAAGAAATATTACATATTTTTAGCATTAAACTCAATATTACAGATATGGCAGGAAAATATTTATATTTGTAGCACACAGTTCCATTAAAATAGAAATATTAACTATTAATCCCTAAACATAAGAAATTTGAATGGAAAGTTAATAATTATTTGTACAAAAATCATGTCTTTTTCTCTCTCTTTATCTATTAGCTTTCCTTCTTTTTCTTCGTCTTCTTAGTTTTGTTTTCTACCGAAGCCAATATATTTTTTAAATTTGTTCCATTCATTTTATTTTTAGTTATCTTTCTTAAGTTTCTCTTACTTCTTTCTTCCTTTCTTAATATAAAGCTCTTATTTCGATAATAATATACGTTAATATATACAATACATATATATATAAAAATATACTTTGAATTAACACATATAAAATATACAAAACAAATACATAAAAAATACATCTTCAATTAAGATGACACTCAGACATGTGAAATATACATAAAAATATATATCTTAAATTTAATTAAGATGGTATATAAATATACAAAAAATAATATATATATATATATATAATGACACTTGACATATAAAATATACTATACATTAAAAATACCGCTTAAAATAAGATAGCACTTCACAAATAAATATACAAAAAATATATACATAAATATACATTTTGAATTAAAGTGATACCTGATATACAGAGTATAAAAGATGATCAATACATCTTGATTTAGGTGGCATTGAGATATGCAGCAACTTTTCAAAATATGGAGTGAAGAAGATGAATATATGGAGTGAAGAAGATGAATGCTGTAAAGGGAAAATGAAGATGGACAAAAAAAAAAGTACTTCCCGTGATTAGTGAGTGAGTTAACTTATTAGATGTTGAGCTTAATTTTTATAATGTGCCATTAATGAAAAAAAAGTGCTCTTTATGGAATAAACAATAAATGGTGCTATTTTTATAAATAATAGTTAAAAAAGGATCAAGCATGTAAAAAACTCTTTTTTTTTTTTGAAAAAGAGGGCTTTTGGCTTGGAGAAACATGGCCAAACAAGCTATAAGTGCTGCTCAAAAGTGTTTTACAAATTAATTAATCAAACACAAATTGTTTCTCACCAAAAGTACTTTTGAGAAGTACTTTTGGCAAAGCTTTTCCTATCCTAGAAGCACTTTTTTTTCTTAATTTTTTTTCCCCAAAGTTGATGTGTTTGGCCAAGCTCTTAGAAGATAAAAAAAAAATGTTTTTAAGTAAAAACAGTAGCTTATCTTCAGAAACACTTTTTTGAAAAGTACTTTTGAGAAAAATTATTGCTCCAAAACGCACACACAAGTATACGTGGTCGACAAGTAATATAGGATTGTAAGTTCAGATATCGTACCCACAGGGACTTGTGATTAACTATCAAGTAAATTAAACCAAACAATTAATCTATTCAAGCGAATCCTAAAGTATGAATATATAACTAAAATTAATGTAGAGTAACAAATTAATAGATTAAAGAAAACACCGACAAGCTTAAAGATGGATTCAATGGGAGAAAATATTCTAGAGCTATGGGTTAGCTAACAATCCCTTTGAGTTTTCTACCTAAACTGTCTAATTAATTTATCTGATTTATTGATTGACGGGGTTAATATTGCTCGTAGCCTTCTCCCGAAGTACAACTCGCCTATTCAAGCTAACCTAACGCCTATATTCCTATGGAATTAGGATTAACAAGAACACATTTATAATTCCCATATAATAACCAAACAAAGCGATTAGGTATATTCCTATCCTAACCGCAAATTCGTTCCCGATACTCGAGTTCAAGATCTTGCTCTACTCAATCTTATATGCAATCTAGAATTTTCTCTCCCGAGTTCAATCCTAGATTCGTAGATAGTATTTATTTGGTGATCAAGCAATCAAATAATTAAGTGCAAGATTAAATAAATAAATCAATATGATAAAATAATAAGAACAATTCAATGTGAATCCTAGTCCAGTCCCTTTGGGTTGCAAGGGAGTTCTCTTTCAGTGAATGAGTTTCTTGAGTACAACGTGAATGGTGTGGTTTACACTAATGGCTCAGTTTCTATGTCACTCGTTTCTTTTTGATACAATGCCTCACCAGTATTTTTTTCTCTTTCTTCTCTAATTTGTTACACAACAGATCTAGTAGAGCTACAATATTTGTTTGCAGTAGAACAATGAGAGGGTATTTGGTTCGATCAAAGTATATCTGTCTAAGACTTAAGGATGTGTATAAATACTTTGTAGGAGACCGTTGTTGAAGAGATTTGCCAACCCAAGAGATTTGATCCTTGGAAAGAAATTGGTTCTTTCCAAGAATAAGGTTATTTGCCATTTCTCTTCCTTGATGAGAGAACATTAATAGCTTTCCTTCTACAGGTCTTGATAGCATCAGATTTTCTCCTCGATTTTGGTTCTTCCAGTAATAGCAGCTTGATCGATCATCTTGCAAGATCTTTGATGCTTCTTTTTCGCTTCAATCAATCTCTGATTGATTTCCTTGCCGAATCTTTAGTTGTTTGATTGATTCCTTCCTTTTGATTTCTTCGATCTTGGATGCTTTCCTTGAGTCCCTATACCAAAAGCAATTATATTATTTTTCATCATTAAAACTAAAACCTTACAATCTCCCCCTTTTTGGTGATGAAAAAATAATATATGTAAACATCAGTTGACTTTCCTGTATTTACTCCCCCTCAATAGGTGTTGTTGAGACTATTTCCTTTAGTCGACTGCTTTTGCAGGAGCTCTGACTCCCCCTCAAGAGGTGTCGAGACTTCTTTAATCAACTTCTCCTGTAGTATCTATAGTCGACTTCCCCTGCAACGGATGTACCTGCACGAATATATATATATATATATATATATATATATATATATATATATATATATATATATATATATATATATATACTGTTCTTCTTTTAGTCAGCTTCTCCTGTAGTATCTATAGTCGACTTCCCCTGCAATGGTTGTACCTGCACGAATATACATATATCCTTTCTCCCCCTTTTTGGCATCAGCAAAGAGGGGATAAGATAACAACACACTATATACTAAAACACGATTTATAGCATGATATGCTTGCAGAGTTATGGCAAAACAAAATATATTTTCTAAACAGCACAAACAAAAACAAAAAAATCATCCAACGACTGGTTATCCGGTCCAAAACAACACAGCAAAAATATTGTCTAAAACATCCACATTAACGACGTAAGAAATAGGTAAGAGTGTTGCAAATCGCCCCCTTCAGTTGATCAAAGCTGGCATTGGCTGAGACAGTCACTCCATCAAGCTTGTCGTGTACCTCCTTGAATGCCTTGACTGCGTTTTCCCTAACTCTGAGAACTGCAACTCTTATCTTTGAAACATCAAACCTGTCTCTTTGGAGATTGCATGAATATCTCCAACAATGGACTGAGTAGCAGTAAGAAGATCTTTGAGGGCGGACAGCTGATTGTCAATGGCAACTAGTTTCTCAGCAAGGTCACGGACACTAGGACTATGATGGGAAATAGAAGGTTTGGATTTTGGATCAGGTTGAGCATGTTTGACCTCACCTTCTTGTTTCTTAACCCATGAGCCCTTCACACACATATACCCCATACTCGCAAACGCTCTGGAATTGTAAGATTTTGAAATAGAGATGAAGGGATATTCAAAGATAGAAATATTATGAGCTTCCAGAATGTGAGTGATGGCCATGCCATAAGGTATACTGGTGGGATATCAACACTTTCAATCATAAAATTGATGACCCAGGAGGACAGTTTGATCTTGAGTTTTGTCACAAGACAATAGACAAGAAAGGTATCTCTTCGAGAGAAGGTGGAGAAAGAGCCAGTACGAGGAAGCAGAGTAGTTGCAACAATGTGGGCTAGAACACGAGTTTCAAAGCTAACATCACTTGAACCTAACTGGTTTGGGAGAGATTCAGATGGACACTCAGCAATACACCGCTTTTCTTGATCAAAAGTGATTTCAAAATCATCAGCCCAGAAATTTTTGAAAAGCATGGGAAAACTAGAACACTTGCACTGGAAAATTGAATCAAACATGGCACAATCAAGAACAATGCGCTTCCCTAACACTAAGGATTCCAACTTATCAGACTTACTAGAGCGAAGATTTGCATAAAACATTTTTACTAGGGGTTCATAGACTTTAGGAGGGGGAACAGAAAAGAATTTAGACTAGCCCTGATGAACAAACATATCTTTTACCTTACAATTTAGGGCTTCCATGTCATCAAGGTCGACTACTCTCCCCTGAGCAATTGGCTTGTCTTTCAAAGCAATGAAAAAATCCATGTTTGGAGAATTCCAGAAATTTAGGTCGGACTCTAAAGAACTAGAGAGATCTATTTTCGACTTCTTTGGAGTAAAGGATTCAGGCGGTTCTTCCATAGGTCTTTTTCCTAGGACTTTTTCTCCTAAAGTATGAGAATGATCTGAGAGGTCCACTTGAGAGGAGGCAAAACCTTCCGAATGGTCGGACCCTAGGTCTACTTGTTCTGGAGGTCGAGATGGGGTTTTTGTTCTGGAGCGAGTACTCTTCCTGGTAGAAGCAGAAGGATTTTTTGAGTGTTTGGCCATGGAAGTGCTTTTGGTGAGAGAAAGTTTTTGGAGAGGGTTTCTAGGCGATGGGGACGATGGAGACTGAAAAGGGTTTTCAGGTATTAAAAGAAGGGTTTCTGATGGTTGAGTACAGAAAAGGAAGGAGTGTCAGTTAAACAGACGTGATGATTGGTTTTCCTTCTTTGAACTCTGTAACTGATGTGAAAAGAGAGGAAAAGAGAGGGAATTCGGAGGCGCAATTAATGATTAGAAAAAAACAACAAAGTTTGAACATTAGGCATACAAAAAGTAATAGTAACATATAGGTCCTAATATTAATGATTAATGCAAATAATACCAAGTAATTCTCTTAAAAAGCAAAATCTGTCCTCTAGTAATGGCTTAGTAAAGATATCCACTAATTGATAAGTAGTTCCAACAAAAGATAGTTCTATATTTTCCTTAAGAACATGATCTCTAATAAAATGATGCTTGATGTCTATATGCTTTGCCCTAGAATGATGCACAAGATTTTTAGAGAGACATACAGCAATAGAGTTATCACAGAAAATTGGAATGGGTTTAAAGAATAATTCATAGTCACCCAATTTATGAGACATCCATAGTAATTATGCACAACATTGTCCAATGGCGATATACTCTGCCTCAGTTATGGATAATGCGACTGATCCTTGCTTTTTACTGTTCCAAGATATCAGTGCCTTTCCAAGTAATTGGCATGTCCCACTGGTGCTTTTTTTGTCTTCCTTATCACCTGCAAGATCAGCATCTGAAAAACCTTCTAGTTTAAAATTGTTAGATCGTGGATACCATAATCCGTGAGAAACAGTTCCAATGAGATATGAATAATTCTCTTTACTCTAGTCAGATGTGATTCCTTAGGAGCTGACTGAAACCTGGCACATTTACAGACACTAAACATAATATCCGATCGACTAGCAGTTAGATAAAGAAGTGAGCCAATCATTCCACGATACTTAGTTTCATCAACATGATTTCCCTATTCATCTTTGTCGAGACTTGTTGAAGGACTCATTGGTGTGCCAATAGCTTTAGTATTGCTCATACCGAACTTTTGAATCAACTCCTTTGTATATTTTATCTGACATATGAACGTTGAATTTGAAGTCCAAGAAAGAACGTTAGCTCTCCCATCATACTCAGTTCGAACTCACTTTGCATAAGATTGAAAATTCCTTGCACAGAAGAGGATTAGCACTACCAAAAATAATATCATCAACGTAAATTTGAATAATGAGATTACCTTCTGATGATCTTTTAATAAACAGGGTGGTGTCTACTTTACCTCCTGTAAATCCGTGATCATTAAGAAATGAGGTAAGTCTTTCGTACCATGCCCGTGGAGCTTGTTTCAGTCCATACAGCGCTTTGGTCAGTTTATACACATGGTAGGGAAACTTGAATCTACAAATCCAGGAGGTTGTTTCACGTATACTTCCTCTTCAATGAAACCATTCAAAAAGGCACTTTTAACATCCATCTGGAATAGCTTGAATCTTTTAAAGGATGCATATGCAAGAAGAATTCGTATAGATTCTAGTCGAGCTACTGGAGCAAAGGTTTCGTCATAGTCGACTCCTTCTTGTTGTGAGTATCCTTGAGCAACTAATCTGGCTTTGTTTCTCACAACTTTTCCATCCTCATTCAGCTTATTTCTGAAAACCCATTTTGTTCTAATTACGGGAGCATTTTCAGGCTTGGGCATCAGTTTCCATACTTGATTTTTGTCGAATTGGTCTAGCTTTTCCTGCATTGCTTGCAACCAGCTTGAGTCTTTCAGAGCTTCCTCTATTTTCTTTGGTTCAATCTGAGAAATCAATGCTATGTTTGCTTTCTTCTTGAGAGCTCCCATGGTTTTCATTCCTTCGCTTGGATCTCCTATGATGAATTTTTGAGGATATTCAGGTTCACTTCTCCATTTATTTGGACGAACTGTATGAATAGTTGACTCCTTCAGAAATTCTAGTTGACCATTGCTGATCTCATTAGTTGACTCTATCACACCGTCAGATTTATTAGTTGACTCTTGAGATTTGCTTGTCTCTTGAATTTCTTGAGTTTGATCTTCATCACTTGCAATAATTCTTTTCTCAGCCGAAGTGTTATTATCATCAAATATAACATGTATTGATTCTTCCACACACAGTGTGCGTTTATTATAGACTCTAAAGGATCTACTATTTAATGAATAACCCAGAAAAATACCTTCGTCACTTCTTGGATAGAATTTTCCAAGATTGTCCTTACCATTATTGTGAATGAAACACTTGCTTCCAAACGGATGAAAGTAACTAATATTGGGTCATTTACCTTTCCACAATTCATAAGGAGTCTTCTTCAAAATGGGCCTTATGATACATTGGTTGAGAATGTGACATGCAGTACTTACTCCTTCTGCCCATAAGTGATTTGGCAACAAATATTTTAGTATCATAGTTCTTGCCATATCTTGCAAGGTCCTATTTTTCCGCTTAACGACTCCATTCTGTTGGGGTGATCTTGGGGCAGAGAAGTTGTTGGTGTATCCTTGATCATTATAGAAATCTTCAAATGCTCTACTTTCAAATTCTCCTCCATGATCACTTTGGATTGTTATAATCAGATACCCCTTTTCTCTTTCAACCTTCTTACAGAATATCTCAAAAATTTTCAAAGCTTCATCTTTATGAGATAAGAAAATCACCCAAGTAAAACGTGAGTATCATCAACAATAACAAAAGCATATCGTGTCCCTCATATGCTAGCAATTCTAGTAGGTCCAAATAAGTCCATATGAAGCAATTGCAAAGGCTTAGAAGTAGATACAATATCCTTATTTTTGAAAGAGTTTCTAGTTTGTTTTCCATTTTGACAAGCATCACATATATGATTTCTAGAGAAATTGAGTTTAGGCAAACTAATAACTAAATCATGCTTGGAAAGTTTTTCTATCAAATGCATGCTTGCATGACCAAGTTTCTTATGCCATAACCATGGATCATCAGATATGGATGTTAAACAGATATGACCATCTATATTTTCAAATCCATCAAGAATATAAACATTTCCATACCTTTTACCTGGGAGGATTATTTTACCTGTCTCATCTTCAATAGCACAACCTGTTTTCTTGAACTTTACTTCATACCCTGAGTCGCATAGCTGACTTATACTCAGAAGATTGTAGTTAAGTCCGTCAACAAGATAAACCTCAGTGATATCACAATTATTATTGAAAGGGACTGTTCCGGTACCGACTATTTTTCCTTTTGAATCATCACCGAACTTAACACTTCCTCCATCTATTTTTGTAACTTCCTTAAACAGGTTTTTGTCACCTGTCATGTGACTGGAACACGCACTATCTAAGTACCATTTTCCTTTGCGACTCCTCCTGTGGTGTTCCTACAAAACATAGTTATTACTTTCTTTTAAGTACCCAAGCTTGCTTGGGTCCTGGTTGGTTAGTATTACTCGACTCAGGATTTTTGGGTTTCCAAATCCATCCTGAAACATTTGATTTACGAAATCGACAAAAGGAATATTTATGTCCACTTTTGTTACAGTAGTGACACGTAACTCCTGATCCATTTTTGGATCTTTCATTAGTGTTAGTACTAGTTAACTCTGTTCTGGCTGATCCTTCTCCAGTTGTCTTGTAAGTCGCCTGGTTTGACCTGACAGAACTATGACTGGTGGATTTGCGCATGCCATTGAGTTGCATTTGCAATTCCTCAAACTCTTCTTGAAGTACTTCTTTTTCAATTTCACATACTTCATGTTTGAGTTTCCAGTCTTTTACTTCTTTGTTGAGTCTCTTTAGTTCATTCATCTTTTTTTGAGACTCTTTCAAAGTAAGGTCAAGAATATCCTGCAATTCATTACACCTTTCACAGTTATAAGATCTTACCTCGCTTGTTTCACCTCGTGCCATGAAACAGTTCTCATTGTCATCTTTGCATTCATCGTCTGAAGTGTCCTCATCTGTCCAGCACCCTGAGAGTTTGTTCATGTCGTTTTCCAGAATTGTCATGAAGCAAAGATTTGCTATCTCTTCGTGTTCTGAACTGTCTTCATCACTCCAGCTTCCAAATGATTTGTTCTTGTTGAAGCCTCTGGAAATTTTTCTTTTTAGATCAGGACATTCAGCTTGAACATGTCCAAATCTTCCACACTCATAGCATTTGCCATCATTTTTGTCTTGTTCATTATATTGCCTGGATCGCCTGGGTGGCATCCTTCCTCTTCTCGCATTCTTGTATCTCCTCATTAAACCATCCATGTTCCTTGACACCATGGCAACCTCTTCTTGAAGAGCTTCAGGGTCATCATCGATATCATTTTCTGCTTTTTCAGTTGTGGCCTTGAATGCAACTGTTTTCTTCTTTTCTTCCTGGTTTGTTTTCTTCAGATGAGTTTTCTCGAAAGTTATGAGTTCTCCTCGAAGTTCATCATATGATAGCTTATTCAAATCCTGTGATTCAAGTGTAACCACTTTTGTCTGCCAAGTAGTGGGTAGACTTCTAAGAATCTTCCTAACTTGATCACCACTTGAGTATGGTTTGCCAAAAGCTTTTAGATCGCTAATAATTTTGCTAAATCTGGCAAACATCTCTTCAATAGATTCTCCTTCTTTTATCTCGAAAAGTTCATGGTCATGAACCAACATGTTGATATGGGTCTTTTTCACTTTACTGGTTCCTTCATATGTAACTTTAAGTTTATCCCACGTCTCTTCGGCTGTATCGCAACTAGAGATTTTCTCATACTCCTCACCACTTATAGCATTATAAAGCAGATTCCCAGATTCCTTGCCTTATTGTTAACTTGCACAACTGCTATTTGCTCATCTGTATATGAATCTATATCTTCAGGATCAGCAGGTGGTTGAGCGGCGGCCGACAGAGGGTAGTTCCCCTTTTTGATAACTCTCCAGACTTTGACATCATAGGCCAAATTTGTGTATATTTCCATAGGCACTTTACAGTGAGAGAAATTTTGTCCATTGAAATACGGTAGCCTCACTTGCGATGTTCCTACTTGGAAGAGCGCTCCGATAATAACTTGATTTGCCATGATCTTTTCTCACAAGCTGTTAAGCAAAAGAAAAATGTGAGCCTCGCTCTGTTACCAATTGAAGTACAAGAGAGGGGGGGGGGGGTGAATTTTTTATTTTTATATTTTAATCACTACAAGTTGACTAGTTTTCTAATTAGTTGACTAGATGTAATAACGAGATAATAGTAAGAGCAGAATTTGAGATGCAGAAATAAAGTGCAGGAATTAAAGACACCGGAATTTTTATGGTTTGGATTCAATGTGAATCCTAGTCCAATCCCCTTGGGTTGCAAGGGAATTCTCTTTCAGTGATGAGTTTCTTGAGTACAACGTGAATGGTGTGGTTTACACCAATGGCTCAGTTTCTATGTCACTCGTTTCTTTTTGATACAATGCCTCACTAGTATTTTTCTCTCTTTCTTCTCTAACTTGTTACACAACAGATCTAGTATAACTACAATGTTTGTTTGCAATAGAACAAATAGAGGGTATTTGGTTCGATCAAAGTATATCTGTCTAAGGCTTAAGGATGTGTATAAATACTTTGTAGGAGGCCGTTGCTGAAGAGATTTGCCAACCCAAGAGATTTAATCCTTGGAAAGAAATTGATTCTTTCCAAGAATAAGGTTATTTGTCGTTGCTCTTCCTGCAATAGAACAAATAGAGGGTATTTGGTTCGATCAAAGTATATCTGTCTAAGGCTTAAAGATGTGTATAAATACTTTGTAGGAGGCCGTTGCTGAAGAGATTTGCCAACCCAAGAGATTTAATCCTTGGAAAGAAATTGATTCTTTCCAAGAATAAGGTTATTTGTCGTTGCTCTTCCTTGATGGGAGGACTTTAATAGCTTTCCTTCTACAGGTTTTGATAGCGCTGAATTTTCTCCTTGGCTTTTGGTCCTTCCAGTAATAGCAGCTTGATCGATCATCTTGCAAGATCTTCGATGCTTCTTTTCCGCTTCAATCAATCTCTGATCGATTTCCTTGACGAATCTTTAGTTGTTTCATTGATTCCTTCCTTTTGATTTCTTCGATCTTTGATGCTTTCCTTAAGTTCCTATACCAAAAGCAATTGTATTATTTTTCATCATTAAAACTAAAACCTAACAATTTTGACGTCCAGAATTGATCATCGACCCCCGAACACGATCTCGGCTTAATCTCTAAGGCCCCAGAAAACTTCACTATGTAAATTAAGGTTTTGTAGTGTCAAGGTAGGCTAATATCTTGTATTTTCAGAGTTTTGGGTTGAACAATGCGTTGGGGAGTAGAAATTTTAATCACAGCTAGATTAGGCTTTAAGCTGGTGAGGCCTGGATAAAGCCAGGCTGGAGCAGGATTTAAGCTAGTGAGGTCTGGATAAAGCCAGGCTAGACCAGGCTTTAAGCAGGTGAGGCCTGGATAAAGCCAGGCTAGACCAGGCTTTAAGCAGGTGAGGCCTGGATAAAGCCAGGCAAGGCCAGGCTTTAAGCTGGCGACGCCAGGCCTGTAGCCCGGTCCGAAAACTTTGGACTATCCATTTTTCTATCCTTATAACCCGACCTAACTTCTTTATATACACGCAATGTGTCATTTTTGATGAAAAATCTGATGCTTTAGAGTGAGAGAGTGAGGCCTAGAGTGAGAAAGTAATCTTCATCAAATCTTTCTTCAATTCTTTCTCAAATTTTGAAGATTAACAAGGAAAACACACTAGAATTTCATCCTCGAGGTAAGTTTCTACACCCTAACCCTTAATTTCGAATTTTAGCTAAATATGGGTAATTAACAAGTGATTTCATGGGTATAAAGGTTGATTATCTGGCATGCATATATGATAAGAGGGTATGAGGAGATTGTGAGCTAAAAATGTAACAAATGGGATGTAGGATGATAGAATCTCTCACAAAAAGGTCTTAAAATCATAATGCACACTTAGTGCTTGATAATGTGCTCAAATGAGCTAGAATCTTGATTGTCTCTCTAATTTTTCGTTCAACTTGTAGAAATTGAGCTCCCTTGGTGTCCATGCAAATGTTGTAGGTTCCGAAATTTGATTGGTGTAGTGCTTGCTATTTCAAAAGAAATTGGTGTTGCAATAATATATGTGAAAGGTGTGTCTTAATATTTTCAATATGCTATTTTTGGTAAATTGTGAAGAATGAGAACCATGTGCTAAAATGCCTAGATTTCAAGTCAAGTTTAAATTGAGATTGTTGTGCCAAACTATGTGAAATCCTCTCTATGCTTACAACTTGAATTGCTCTTGTATGTGCCTATTATCTTAAATTGCAAGGTTAATGTTGAAAGTGAAAATGATGTTAAATGTGGGGGAAAAGAGTTTGAGTTATGAAATGTGGCATAGTGCCAAGTAAGATGTGATAATTGTGGCCCCAAGTGCCGATGAACTGATATATGTGAACTAAAGATTGAAATGAGATGATTGATGGAAAAGGAAAAATATCTTGGTAAGACGGCCTAGCCGATCGGGCCGTGATCGGACGCCATGCCGCACACATATTGGAATTGTGCTGATATTGAAACCAGAAAGTGAGAATGAAATTTTGACTGAGGTACATGTCTCAAATGAGGCAACCTAGCTGATCGGGTCGTGATCGGACTCCGTGCAAGAAAGCGGTGGTATTGTGAATGATGATGTAACAGTATTAAATGTCCCAACCTAAAGCTATGGAAATTGTGTGAAAGCTATGTGATCCCTTATTTGATGATGTGGTGATTGTTTAAAGCTTTGTTGATCCTTATGATTTCTTTATTCTTGTATGGTTGTTCTTTCTAATGAGATGGTGTTTAGTTATACATACTAGTACTATTCCACGGTACTAGCGTCCCTTTTGCCGGAGTCGCTACATCTTTAAATGGATGTAGGCGGTTCCATAGCAGGCAGTGTTGGTCGCAGCTAGTGACGCATCTTCCTTTCAGCTGACTTGGTGAGCCCCATTTCATTTTGGGGTCCTGTATCGTTGTTTATCATGTACTTTATATTTTGAGGTATAGTCGGAGCCTTGTTGCCGGCATTTCCATATTACTCTTCAGTTGTATTTAGAGGCTCCGTAGACAGGTTGTGTGTAGTGTTTGATGTCGGGAATTGTATTGGTAATGTTGGTATTTGGCAAACATGTTTTTCAATAAATCTATAAACTTGTACAATTTTGGAAATATTGAATGATGTGTTAATGGGAATGAAATGGAAGTGATTAATGAAATCTTTTCAGTATTTGATTAATGGAGTACATCTCCTTTTTATTTAGGGATGAAATTGGGTAGCATGAAATCTAACAGGCTTGCTCAGTCGGGTTCACTCGGTTGAGCGCCGGTCGCGCTCCTCGGTTTTGGGGCGTGACAAATTTGGTATTAGAGCCTAAGGTTTTAAAGTGTCCTAGGATGTCTCGGAGCCGTGTCTAGTAGAGTCCTTCTTATCGGTGTGTTGTCGACCACATCTATATGTTGGAGGCTACATGGACATTTAGGAATGTTACTCTTCTTCTACACTTCATATCGTGCGATAAAGCTTGACTATGAGATTGTCTTCTAACTCGTGCGTTGAGATTCACGTCAAGTTTAAACGCTCTTTCGTCTATTCCAAGTAATGTTCTCATATGACCTGACAAATGGGCAATGGCCTGAAAATTAAGGAGATGGCACGTGTATCTTGTTGAACGAATGGTATGGACAGATAGGATAAGTATGAAGTACCATGAATATACTTTAATTGAGAAAATATGTTAAAAGTGACCACCCACCTCAAGACGTTGACTTGATAAATAATAAGTAAGCTTGAACAGCACACGTGAGTAGTGTGGGAAGCATGTATATGATCCTAAGGTGTAAAAGAAAATTTGTTATACAAGTACGTGATGTATGGAAGACATGACCATGAGATTAATGATGGGAGTGCAAGTCTCTTCCAGGAGACAAGAAGTTATGAAAGGAGAGTCAATAGAACCCTTAATGAGAAGACCCTTGTACTATGAATTTAAAAAGAATCCAGAAATGTACGAAGTTGTATTATACTATTAAAGGTTATTGAAATGAGGAATTGGAATTTCAAACCCATATGGCTGGGTAAGAGTAGAGGACTTATGAGGTTAATACCGTGGCGACTTAAATGTCCCTAATAGTCGAACATATATATATACGAGGGCTAGACACATGAGGCATATGCCCCTGAAGTTGCTAAATTCAAGACTTGTGTCGAAATCCGGGACGTTCACCGCAAGTAAGGGAGGAAGGACCACAATGAGGACACTTAAACACCATGAAACAAGAGTAAGACCATGTAGCTATGATGTTTGACTAATTCGTTGAGGACATGGGTAGTATAGAAGAGTGATAATGAGTAACGTGATTCTCTGAAAGGATATGCTAATAATAAGCAACTAGTACCCCATGAAGGTGGAAGGTTAAGGAAGGTGAATTCTTCATGCATGGCTATGTGAATGATAGGGCCAACAATCCTAGGAAATAGGAGTAATGTTTGTAAAGGGGATTTTATTCTTGTTAGAGGGTCGGGAACAATAGACCCAAAGAAGTACTATAGATCNTCCTTGTTCCTATAAATGTCACTGCACCACTAGATAATGTAGTATATTAGTATGTTACCAACGTGCGTTAGGGATGTTTAGTCGAGGGGCATCGATAAATTTATTTCCCTATAATCCTAAAGTCGTCAAGTAAGTCACTCCTTAGTATATCATTATGAACAACACAAAATTTTACTTGATATACATGTACATCCATACTGAAGAGTTCTCATAAACATGGACTTAACAAGATGTTGAATCACGAAACATTGCATGCACCTACTCTTTGAACGAAACCTATTATTCGTGAATCCACTCTATCACAAATTCTCTTATTTTACACCCTTTTGTGGAATTAAGTTTTATATTATGTCCTTGAATTGAGTTATAACCCTAGGATTAATACTTCTCACTCACTTTCCTAAATTCTCAACAAGGGACTATACCCGATGAATTTCTTACAGAATCTTTTTATTTAAATGGGCAACATCTACTCGCTTGTGCCTATACATGCACCATCGTAAAGTTTACCTATGTGGTGTCAAGTTCCATGTAGAGCATCCCAGTATTGCGATCCTTCTCGAGTCACTCTTTTTTCTCACTGGTATATATGGCTTCTATGATTTGAATAGTAACTCTACTCTCTTGCGAGTATCATCATGAAACCTTTTCACTGTCTAGTAACATGAGAGCATATCCCACCTCCAATCATATGTGTACATGTCGATTGAAGTGGTCGCTTGTCTGTATAGAATTTCTGAGAAATTTGAGATTTTTACAAATCTATCACAGGAAAATCTTTTGTTTGCCCATCTCAGTATGACTTTCATGTCCACTAAGATCATTCCTCAGTAAGAAGCTCACTTTGTTCCTAGTGTTGTGGTTGCCCGTGACGTGGTTGTGTATTGCAGTTTAGGAGTTAGTATAGCAGAAGCATGTCATGCTCATAACAAATGATTATCTTCTCTTTATACCTACACAACATGCGTTAATTGTGTTCCTGAGTTAGTGAATTCATTGGGCTAGTTTCCCAACACTTGTTCCATAACCATGAGAGAACGTGTCCTTCTATGTGTCACTATAACACTTCCTTTCTCATAAGGACCCTTAATAGGCTCTCTGTCAAGACCCAATGCACCTTTGGAGGTTATTATAGCAAAACGCCTACTTCTCATGTTCTCCTGTCGTTCAGTAGCATCTGGGTACTTCTCAAGTCCGAATCCATGGAGAACTCATTATGAACATCTGTAAACCTTCCATGATTATTTTATACTGTCTTATTGAGTTCCGTTGTCTTTACACACTCGACTTCTAGAATCATTAACTATGTTATTACCATGTGCGGGGAGTTTTTCTATCCTTGGCATTCCACCTCCCTATGTGGATAGGAGTTTTAGTTGTCTTTCTCCCTGGAGCATCATGTTAACCATTAGAACCCCCCTAACCAATACATGATTTTATCTCAATACTAAGATGTCCTAGCTATGTGTTTCACTCGTGAAAGGTTGAGATTAGATGCTTTCAGATTTTTGCACATATCATGAGCATATCGATTGGGAAGACAAGTTGTCGTATCTTTAGTTCTCTCATATAGGATCAATTATCGGGAAGGGTTAAGCTGTTTGAATTATGATAATCTCATAAGTGTTCAATTTTTTTTCCATCCTCATGGTCATGTGGCATAGATTCCTTGTGTCAGTTAATGTTAGGAGTGTAATTCAACTTCATGTATTTTGAAACCCATATCGCATTCAAGGTGCCAGAGTATTCTCATTTTTGATAAGCTGATCTTCCCCTACACTCCAGGAGACGACTGGGTCGCGTACTTGAATATTCCTCCTTAAAGATTTCTATTTCCAATATATTAGTTAACTCTCTGCCCCATTTTGTCAAACCAATAATGTCATCACAGTGAACAATCATGTCAGCGCTATCAGTAGTAAGCATCATGACTCTTAGGGTATATAACCTCACGAAATACTCTACTCAGCACATTGATGGATCCTTGAATAATTCCAGCCCAATCTCAGACCTCATTGTTCCTACTTATAGTAATGTATCGAGGGTGTACGTTCAAGCATGTAAAAAGGGAAGCATCATTCCATGATCAATCATATTGGGTAGGAACTCTATAGTCATATTCATTCTAGCCCATCATAGAATAATGGTTGAAGGTCGCCAAGGGTTTAATTTGGGTATCCGACATAGATATTTAGAGTTAAAGAAAGTGAGCAAGTTGTTCTCACGATTTTCTCCTTGAGGATACTATGTGAAATGCTAATAAAGGTGAAGTAGGTGTAATGCACTTTGGGATTTGTGGAAACATTAAAGGAGTAGGCCGAACTATGAGTATGGTGTTTCCCCTATTATTGCCCTCCGTGTACCTCGTGTTTTCATGTGCCTATGTCTAGGGAAGGTAGTTGGAGATACTTTGTGTATAACACCCCCCCCCCCCCCCGGAAACTACTGAAGGTGAAGTTAATGGATAATTGTCTTATGAAGGGTATCTATTTGTCATCCTTGTTAAATAAGTCTAGGAGTTGAGATTGTTTCCGTGAATGTGTTATGGAGAGGTCTGTAAGTCGTAGAAGCCACCTTGAGGCCGAAAGTGTTGTGGAAAGAAAATATTTCCGCTTGATTGTATAGCAATTGGTTTTGATTTGAAAGGTACCCTCTAGGTGTTATGATTTAAAAATGTGCTGCGCATGTCCATGTATAATTATGATAATGTAGTGCTTGTAATGCTGAGATTAGTGTGATTCATATATAATTGTGGTGCTTTGTTGAGTTGTGGATGTGTTGTTGGGATGGTTTTGTTGGTTCTCTGGCAGGTAGATAGGCCTAGTTACAAATGTGACGCTGCCAAAATTTCTGAAAAAATTGGGGGTTAGTCAAAATTAGGGACTTGAGGTATGTGAGAAAAAAGGATATATTATGTTAAGTGTTTGGAGGCGGATTCTACTCCTCATTCGAGGACGAATGATCCTAAGCATGGGAGAATGTAAGGCCCCGGAAAACTTCACTATGTAAATTAAGGTTTTGTGGTGTCAAGGTAGGCTAATATGTTGTATTTTCAGAGTTGGGTTGAACAATGCGTTGGGGAGTAGAAATTTTAATCACAGCTAGACCAGGCTTTAAGTTGGTGAGGCCTGGATAAAGCCAGGTTGGACCAGGCTTTAAGCTGGTGAGGCCTGGATAAAGCCAGGCTGGACCAGGCTTTAAGCAGGTGAGGCCTGGATAAAGCCAGGCTAGACCAGGCTTTAAGCAGGTGAGGCCTGGATAAAGCCAGGCTAGGCCAGGCTTTAAGCTGACGACGCAAGGCCTGTAGCTCGGTCCGTAAACTTTGGACTATCCATTTTTCTATCCTTATAACCCGACCTAACTTCTTTATATACAGGCAATGTGTCATTTTTGATGAAAAATCTGATGCTTTAGAGTGAGAGAGTGAGACCTAGAGTGAGAAAGTAATCTTCATCAAATCCTTCTTCAATTCTTACTCAAATTTTGAAGATTAACAAGGAAAACACACTAGAATTTCATCCTCGAGGTAAGATTCTACACCCTAACCCTTAATTTCGAATTTTAGCTAAATATGGTAATCAACAAGTGGGTTCATGGGTATAAGGGTTGATTATCTCGCATGCATATATGATAAGAGGGTATGGGGAGATTGTGAGCTAAAAATGTAACAAATGGGATGTAGGATGATAGAATCTCTCACAAAAAGATCTTAAAATCATAATTCTCACTTAGTGCTTGATAATGTGCTCAAATGAGCTAGAATCTTGATTATCTCTCTAATTTTTGGTTCAACTTGTAATTCTCATAAAATTGAACGAAGTTGCTGAGAATTCCAGAATTATTGTAAGAATTTAAGGAAAGCTCTATTGAGGTATGTATGACTAAAACCCACTCTTCTTAGAAATTAAGCTCCCTTGGTGTCCATGCAAATGTTGTAGGTTCCGAAATTTGATTGGTGTAGTGCTTGCTATTTCAAAATGAATTGGTGTTGCAAGAATATATGTGAAAGGTGTGTCTCAATGTTTTCAGTATGCTATTTTTGATAAATTGTGAAGAATGAGAACCATGTGCTAAAATGCCTAGATTTCAAGTCAAGTTTAAATTGAGATTGTTATGCCAAACTATGTGAAATCCTCTCTATGCTTACAACTTGAATTGCTCTTGTATGTGCCTATTATCTTAAATTGCAAGGTTAATGTTGAAAGTGAAAATGATGTGAAATGTGGGGAAAAAGAGTTTGAGTTATGAAATGTGGCCTAGTGCCAAGTAAGATGTGATAATTGTGGCCCCAAGTGCCAATGAACTGACATATGTGAACTAAAGATTGAAATGAGATGATTGATGGAAAAGGAAAAATATCTTGGTAAGACGGCCTAGCCGATCGGGCCGTGATCGGACGCCATGCCGCACACATGGTGGAATTGTGCTGATATTGAAACCAGAAAGTGAGAATGAAATTTTGACTGAGGTACATGTCTCAAATGAGGCAACCTAGCCGATCGGGTCGTGATCGGACTGCGTGCAAGAAAGCGGTGGTATTGTGAATGATGATGTAACAGTATTAAATGTCCCAACCTAAAGCTATGAAAATTGTGTGAAAGCTATGTGATCCCTTATTTGATGATGTGGTGATTGTTTAAAGCTTTGTTGATCCTTATGATTTCTTTATTCTTGTATGGTTGTTCTTTCTAATGAGATGGTGTTTAGTTATACATACTAGTACTATTCCACGGTACTAACGTCCCTTTTGCCGGGGTCGCTACATCTTTAAATGGTTGTAGGCAGTTCCATAGCAGGCAGTGTTGGTCGTAGCTAGTGACACATCTTCCTTTCAGCTGACTTGGTGAGCCCCACTTCATTTCGGGGTCCCGTATCGTTGTTTATCATGTACTTTATATTTTGAGGTATAGTCGGAGCCTTGTTGCCGGCATTTCTATATTACTCTTCAGTTGTATTTAGAGGCTCCGTAGACAGGTTGTGGGTAGTGTTTGATGTCGGGAATTGTATTGGTAATGTTGGTATTTGGCAAACATATTTTTTAATAAATCTATAAACTTGTACAATTTTGGAAATATTGAATGATGTTGTTAATGGGAATGAAATGGAAGTGATTAATAAAATCTTTTCAGTATTTGATTAATGGAGTACATCTCCTCTTTATTTAGGGATGAAATTGGGTAGAATGAAATCTAACAGGCTTGCTCAGTCGGGTTCACTCGGTTGAGCGCCGGTCGCGCTCCTCGGTTTTGTGGCGCGACATAATCCCTTGAGCTTTTACTCAGACTTCAAAGCTCCAAATAGCTCGAATTAGTTCCACAACATCTACAAAGCTTAGAATCACTCCTACAAGTTATAAAACACAGAATAAGTGCAAAACACTAGCGATTAAAGCTCAAACACAATAAAAGTGAAGTAAATTAGAGCGCGATAAGCGACTAAAATACGTAATTATAGCCTACTATCAAAAATACACTTAGAAATACCTTTTTACAGCTGCTGCTCAGAAGTATTTTTTAAATTAATTAATCAAACACAAACTGGTTCTCTTCAAAAGTACTTTTGAGAAAAGCACTTCTCAAATAGTCTATTTGGCCAAAATTTTAGAAACTTGGCCAAACAGACTATTTGAGAAGTACTTTTGACCAAGTTTTCCAATCCTAGAAGCATTTTTTTGGAAAAAAAAGTTAGTTTTTTTTCAAAGCTGATGTGTTTGGCCAAGCTTTTGGAAGAAAAAAAAAGTTCTTTTGAGGAGAAGCGGAAAAAAGTAGCTTCTCTCCAAAAGCACTTTTTTGAAAAACACTTTTAAGAAAAATACACTTACAAGCAGTTTCTAAAATCTTGGTCAAACATTAATTGCTGATCAGGAGTGCTTTTCAAATTAATTAGCCAAACACAAATTGCTTCTCACCAAAAGTACTTTTGATAAAAACACACTTCTCAAAAAGCTGATTTTTGCAGCTTGGTCAAACAGGCTATAAACTCATCACAGAAATATTAGAATTGGACAAGTTTACGGTGTCGTTAATTAGATTTGGCTAATAATTTGGAGATTCATCACCTTAGGTTGTGTAGCCCTGCAATTTCCACCAACTCTATCTGTTTACCCTTAAAATGGATAACAATTAAATTTATATGCGGTTTTAAAGATATGTAGATTGATTCAACACAAATAATCAAGAACGTTAGATAAATGAGTTAAAGACACTATGAATAGTTAAACCAATCGTAATGCTATGGCCTTCCTTGAACTTGGATTGGGAAATAGTTTCTGCCCTCGGTTGGATCTTCGGTTCGAAGCCAATCAAAAACAAAGAGCAAAAGTAAAATAAAGAATTTTCAGTAGCTAGAAAGCAGAGAAATAATTTTATATCGCCTTGGTATGCGTGTTACAATGTCCCTATTGAATAAAAAGCTTCCCCTTTATATAGTAGGAGAGTTTCATCCCAGTACAGTTCTAAAAATGGTAAGAAATCCTCCTTTCCCGTCAATTACTGATATACTACCGACATCGAACGAGATCCGCGCCGTAATATCCGGTTGGGTGCGGATACCACGGTCCTCTGTCAGTCATGTGCAACCGTTTGTAGTGCTTTCCGATGTCTTGGAGCTCGTTCTGGGTTCGAGGAATGTTATCTTGTCGGGCCCGATGACATGTACCCAATTCCAGCCTCGATCTAAAGAGTTGCCAACTTCGATCTCGATCTCATACATTCATATACTTACTTCGTTTGACTTACCGGCAAGTCGGTGTGTGTTGCTAACCCCGAGTTCACCATATACACTATCTTTACTGTTTTTAGAGATTTTTAGACCGACTAACATTATTCTTTGCGGGTGCAATGCTGAACTCATCAACCAAGTTATATTTGCAGACCAGTTATTCTTTTTAGGACTAGAATTGGACGTGATAAGTTTTCACCGAATATGGAGGCTGAGTGCTATTCTATTAATTCCAAAGGACTGACTTATTTTTAATATTGTCATGCAGAAACAAGGACCATAGAAACTTTCTGTCATGATGATAGAATTAGTGGAATGCCAGTTTGATTTACTAGTGATTCTGCAGTTTTCTAAATATGTTTATCTTTTCCTTTAGGTAACCATAGGATAGGATGTTACTATCCAGTTTTATTTTAGTTGTTGTAACATAGTACTTTGATTATTGAAGGTACTGCAATCTTGTATTTTGGTCTCGTACACTTGTTATTCTAATCACAGTCCAGACCCTTCCATATTTTGGTTACATAGCGGGAACCAGAATCCAATTGTCATTGGTGCAGGGTCATTAGTATAATGACGACAATAACAACAACGATCCAGTAAAATCTCATTAGTGGGGTCTGGATTATTGAAGGTACTGCAATCTTGTATTTTGGTCTAGTACAGCTGTTATTCTAATCATAGTCCAGACCCTTCCATATTTTGTTACATAGCGGGAATCAGACTCCAATTGTCATTGGTGCAGGGTCACTAGTATAATGACGACAATAACAACAATGATCCAGTGAAATCCCATTAGTGGGGTCTGGAGAAGGTAGTGTATACGCAAACCTTACACCTACTCCGAGGGGTAGAGAGGCTGCTTCCGATAGACCCTCGGCTCAAGAAAACCATGGTCTCTAGTATAATGAATTATTAGAAAGTACTATTTTTCCCTTTTGGAAGCTCTATCCTTGCACTCGAACTACTTAATAATCAGGACGAAGATAACACCAAAATACAATTATGTCTCAATCTCCAACAAGTTAGAGTTGACTATATAAATCCTCATTGACCATGTCGCTCCATCTAAACACACTCTGTCCAATATAATACAAAATAAAGACATAGTCTCTTGAGACGACTAAAAAACCAACATTATACAAAATAAAGACATAGTCTCTCTTTAGACGACCCAAAAAAGGAGAAAAACGTTGTAGGTATTGAAAGGTATCATAATTTCTCAACTTGATATGATTGCACTTACATGTTTCATAGCTAAAGTCGACGAAAGAAATATGATAACCCTACTTTTTAGCTCTCTTCAGCAGAAATCTTAGGGAAAATACCCCCATAGCAAATGTCTGCCAAAACCATGCTTTTGCATTTGCAGGATCTACTGTTTTTGCAAGATTCCATGCATATATAGCTTCACCTGCATGTGCTATAGTTGCTAGAACAAACATCACTTTCAATGCCAACATAGAGCGAAAGAAGAAGAGGCCAATTGCTCTAACAAAGGGAATGGGTC
Organism: Nicotiana attenuata; assembly: GCF_001879085.1. Taxonomy (NCBI): domain Eukaryota; kingdom Viridiplantae; phylum Streptophyta; class Magnoliopsida; order Solanales; family Solanaceae; genus Nicotiana; species Nicotiana attenuata. The sequence goes on from NC_031992.1 coordinate 398,396, forward strand.
CATAATCCGGCAAGTATGCAGCACCAAACAACGATAACATTCCAATCACACAAAACAGCCATGTCCATATTGTAGGTCCATCCAAACTCCTCCTTTTTCTTTCTTGCCAATATGCGATGGTTGCAGCCATGCCCTCCTTGGAACTCACCAGTGGAACGTATCCAAGTTCCTCCTTTGCTTTTAGGAATGAGAAGTAATGAGTGACACCAACCTAGCACAAGCAGAAGACCAAAAATCAGCTAGAATTCTACCTCTTATACAATCCTAGAGAAAAATGCGTGTCCATGACAGAATTCACAATTGGCGGACAAGTTTGAAACAAGGTGTCGACATGGGTGTAAACAGGCAGGGGTCACCCAAAAAAAAAAGAAAGTCTAATGAGAAAATTGGGGAATGAGAGAGAATCTAATGAAAGAGGAAACTATAAGCATGTCTTTTGGTAAACTACTTGAAATTATAGGACTCATTATCCATCAATCTAAAAGGAAAGCAAAGTAGAAAAGGTTAATGAAACCTCTAGCCAGAAATATTAATGGAAGTAAAGGGGCCCGTCATTTAACTCTTGGAAATATGTTGGCAATAAAAGTCCTGATAAAGGTGTCCGGGGAAAAAAGACAACAATCAATCGTTCGTTCTTTAAGAACAGGAAGTCATTGCTTTTGCTTCAGCATAATTGCCATAACAAGAAAATGGCCCATCCACAGGTCTGTTCATAGAATAAAAGAAGCAATAGTGGACTCAAAGATGAAATACTAACCTTATAGATTTCAGCAGGAAGGATCAGAGGTTGAGGAAGCCAGCTACGATTTAACCAAGGATGCAGGATGGAGTAGAAGGCCCAGAAAAAATTTCCCAGAAGAAGAGCTTGAGAGACAGTTAGTGATGTCTTTGGTAGGTCGTAGTCCAGGCTTTTCAGTAAAGGGCGAAGGAACTCAAAACTGTTGATCGGAGACCCTGCAACAGAAGATCAATGAAGTAGGAAGGTGATGCAGCAAGTAACAAATGCTCTGCTCAGAGAAAAATTTGTACTCTGATAAGCAATTAATTGGTCCAAGATCCATGCTTAAGTCTGGGGAGATTCCCGAAGTCATAATCCTAATCAATAATTACACCTCTACTAGGTCCAAGACTTCACAATCCTACAGAACAAATATAAGACAAAGAGTAATTACCATCTGATATAAAATAAGGTTGACCAGCAGCAATTGGATGCCCTTTTCTGCCAGGGATGTCATCCAAAAGTCCCATGCTAGCCAATAGAAGTGCCAATACAAGATTGTCCACATACACCCAATCTGATTTCACATTTGGTGAACCGATTTTAAACGGAAGCAGACCTAACTTTGCAAGAGTTATTATCCTCGGCAGGTGCCTTTCTTCACCTGGCCCATATATAGCAGCTGGACGAATTGCACAGGTGTAAAGGCATTTTCCATTCTTCTTACTGTGCAATGAATACAGAGAAGAGAGAAAACAGCCATATAAATTATGTCAATACAACTTGAAGCTTCAGTTCTAGGTGTGAACCACCATAAATATGCGAAAACACACACATTCTACACAGGTAAATAGACAGAGATGCATGTACAAAAGTTACATATTTCTTTTCTTTTAAAACTTGGTCGTACTATCCAATAGGAAGTAAGTGAAGATATGTGGAACCGATTATGAAGTGCTTTTAATAACCAAAAAGAACGCCTTTGGAGCATGTTGCACTTTTTTTATTGTATGTATCGTACCAAAACATTGCAGAACACAGAAAAGTAAGGAATTAAACAAATGGCATTACTGCCATACTTTGATTACGGAACCAGGAAACAGAATTGAAATAGCCAAACAGCTCTTGAGCGGTTACAAGAACCATTCACAAAATTGTTTTGGCAGCTTTCTGCCTTGCATGTTTGCACTGGGAGAAACTGATTAAAAAAATGGCAGAGGAAAAGCCGATGAGGTTTTGCAACTAATTTGCCAACACATCAGCTATCATCGATCGTATATAGCATGTGGTTTAACGTGATAGTTCAGTGCAGTCAATTCTGAGGGAAATAGAAGAGAAGTGTGAAACTTCAATGCATCCAGGGAAAGGGGATGACTTATATGTGTAGTTCCCATTCCATTGTACAGATAAGAGTGAAGTTCAACTGCATAAGTTGACAGGAAATAGGAGAGTGGATTGTGAATGATAATGTTCCTGCAAATTTTACTTACTTGAAGGGACGACCATTACTCTTTAGGACTAATTGTTCAGCGATGGATTTGCTACGTCCATATGGATCAACATGGTCATCGATAGGGAAATAAGGTAGGTTTTCATTCCCATTAACAATTTCCTTACCACCATAAACGACATTACACGTGCTCACGTAAACAAGCCTCTTAATCTGATGCTCAATGCAAGCATCAATAATGTGGCAGGTTCCATTTATATTAACCTCATCAACACGACTATATTGGAGCATTTCTTTCCCCGACATGCCATAGGAAGCAAGATGGAAAACACAATCTGCCCCTCGTAGTGCTTTCTGGACATCTTGTTTGGCTGTTATATCCCCTGAAATTTGAAAATACAGCAAATTGAGCTGCTGCAGAAAATATTTCACCGAAACACAAACACTACAAGCGGACTGTAGACTAGTTTTCAATTTTAAAACGCAGGCCAGTTCCTTATAATGAATCAATCAATTATCAATTATGCCTCACCAAATAAATTTGGGATAAACTATCTCTGAGTAACTGTATCGATTTTGCTCTATTTCATTCAAATACTCGTAAAAGCTGGCATCTTTTCACTAACCCATCTCCTTTCTTGATCCTTTTATTACTTATATGTTGATTGGAATTGAGAATTCAGATTGGCCAAATTATACTAATCTTAACAGAAACAACTATATAGATAATCAGCAAAGAAAAAGGGAATTTCTTTTAGCAACAATCAGATGAATAAGACGTAAAACAACAGCTTTGACCTTCAGAATCAATCACCCAAATTGGATAAGAAAAGTTGACTCATTTACCTTGGATGAAATGAACCCCATTTTGGCGGAGTTGAGGGGACCAAGGAGAATGGGTACGAAGATCAAAGGCCTTAACAATACGAGCACCCCTTCTAACGAGCTCAAGACAAAGTGCGGAGCCAACGAAGCCCAGTCCACCTGTCACTACGAAACTATTGTTCTCTATCCCTTCGTTCTCGCTCAGATGCATTCTCTCTCTTCTGCTAATTACTTACACCCAACTACTACAATTACAAAACTACTCCACACCGCTTTCCAAATTCCCTTTTTTCCCTTTTTTCTGTGTCTGTTCTTGTGTGAGTGTTATGATCCCTGTATTGAGCTGAATTAATTAGGCTAAATAAGTAGCTACGGGAGGGGTTTTGAAGAAAGAAGCTGAAGATTTAGCAATTGAAGATGAACGATCCAGATTGTAAGTGGATTAATGAGCTTCGAGGGTGGAGATTGTGCCAACTCAGCTGGGCCGACCCCATAATCCAAATTCCCTTCTTTCTCTCTTCTTCTTCTTCATTTCTTTTCTAACAGCAATTCCCTTTTCAATTCTGTACATCTTAGCCATGCAATGAAACATTATAGCTTATCTTAATTTCAGTTACTTAGTTAATTCAATTTTGTAATTGCATTTCAACTAATGAAAATTACAAAAAATTGTCCCAAAAACTCATTTTCTTTTATTGTTTGATTGAGAAATTCAAATTACAAGTTAGTTCCTGATATTTGGTATCAGAGCCTTCATGCCTGCGACCTGTGAATCGTTAATGGTTGAAGGTACGAGGATGCAGATCATGGACGCGAAGATCACTCACCACGAGGAGGTGTTAGCTGAGCTCACCTCTGGGCAACAAACCTTACAACAGACGCAGTTGGACATTCAAGGCACCTTGGAGCAGATTTTGGATCATTTGACCATGTTGGAAAGACCACCAGCAAGGGCCCCAGATCTGGGCGATGGCTTGCTTCCTCTGCCAGCACATGAAGCAAGGCTCAACAGACAAGCTGGGTTTCCTATCCCCCCCTCCCAAGTGGGAATTACCCAGTTTTGAAGGCAAGGAACCAAAGGTATGGCTTCGAAAGTATGAGAGGTATTTTAATTTGTTTAAAACTGTCGATAACTTGAAGTTGAGGCTGCTGCACTTTATTTGAATGGTCTAGATGAAGTATGGTATAATTCCTTGACGTTAAGCAAATGAGTAGTAACTTGGGGTGAATTTAAGTAAGAATTATGTATTATATTTGAAGAAAATCTGATGGAGGATGTGGTAGAGGAGTTTAACAAACTCCAACAGACAGGGACAATAGAGGAGTTTTTGGGCAAGTTTGAGGACCTTAAGGCTCACATGCTTATAAGAAATCCTATTTTGAATGAGTCACATTTTCTGTCCAGTTTTGTGGGGGCTCTCAAGGGGGAAATTAGGTATGCTGTTAAGTTGTTCAAACCTACAACCTTAAGCAGTGCCATAGAACAAGCAAGGTTGCAGGAAAAGGCTCTAGAGGCTGTGCAAATGAAGGATAAACCAATGGCCAAATCTGGCCCGTCCCATGCTAACTCTTCTACTTCTAGGACCTCAGCAACTCCTAATCATGCACCTGGTACAGTCCTTAATACTAGGAACAACAACCATCTAGCCAGTAGGAACAACACTTATAGGTTGAGTCCTGGAATGTATGAGTACAGGAAGGCCAATCAGTTGTGTTCCAAGCGTGGGGGAAAATACACTCCTGGGCACAGGTGCCACAACCGACAATTGAATTGTATAGTTGGGGAGCATAAAGAACCTGCTGAAACCATAAATGAAGTAAAAGATCTACATAATGTGATGATAGAAGGAGAGATTCAGCAGGAGGTACTGGAAGCTGTGTGTCTAAGTGCCTTATCTGGTAATTCCTCAGGAGTGAATTCAATACTAGTTAGGGGAATCATTAAACACAGGAACCTCACTATTTTGGTGGACTCAGGAAGCACTCACAGCTTCATTGATGAGCAAGTTGTTAAGGATACTAGCTATGCACCACATTATAGCAGCCCAATGAAGGTCACAGTAGTTGATGGCAATTATGTCATGTGTCACACTATTTGTACTGCCTTTAGCTGGAATATGTAGGGCAAACCCTTCAAGGAAGATCTGAGAATTATCAAGCTAGGTGGGTGTGATATAGTGCTGGGCAATGACTTGATGAAAAAGTACAATCCTACCAAGTTTGACCATGAGAAAAGATGTGTCACCATTGGGAGGAAGGGCAATAAGACAGTGTTACATGCCATTCCTGAAGAAGGTAATCTAAGCATGATCAGTGGTAGCTCAATGGGAAGATTGATCAAGAAGGGCCAAACTATACTAGCTCACTTGTTCATGGTCAGGGTGATCCATTCATCCGATCAAGAGAAAGTGGTTGTGCCTATTCAAGAAGTGTTGAACTAGTATGAGGAAGTTTTTACTGAACGAAGGACCCTCCCTCCTATCAGAACTCTTGACCATGCCATTCCCTTGAAAGTTGGAGCCTCACCTGTGAGTCTAAGGCCTTACAGGTATAACTACTATCAGACAGGAGAACTTGAGAAGCAAGTCAAAGAGATGCTGCTCAATCAGGTAATACAACAAAGCCAGTCACCCTTCTCCTTACCAGCCTTATTAGTAAAGAAAAAGGATGGTACATGGAGGTTTTGTATGGACTATAGGGGTTTGAATGAGATAACTGTTAAAGACAAGTATCCAATTCCCATTGTAGATGATTTGTTGGATGAGCTTCATGGGTTTGAAATATTCTCTAAAGTGGACCTAAGGGCTGGGTATCACCAGATAAGAATGAAGGCAGAAGATGTTCACAAAATTGCTTTTCGAACTCATATGGGCCACTATGAGTTCAAGGTAATGCCATTTGGGCTTACAAATGCCCCTGCAACTTTTCAGGCATTAATGAATCAGATGTTTCAACCCTTCCTCAGAAGGTTTGTGTTGGTTTTCTTTGATGACATCTTAATCTATAGCAAATCATTGGAAGACCACTTGATACATTTGTCTACGGTGTTTAAAACGTTGAAGTAACACTCCTTATATGCCAAAAGGTCCAAATGTTCATTTGGTCAGTCTAAAGTAGAGTATCTTGGTCATGTGATAACAGCTGAAGGGGTGACCACTAACCCTGACAAAGTACTTGCTATGGTCAACTGGCCTAGACCTACCACTGTCAAGGAGCTATTTGCAGACCCGTAACTGACTTGCTTAAGAAAGACAACTTCAGATGGAACCCTAAAGCTGAAGCAGCATTTGAAGCTCTCAAAAGGGCTATGTCTGTCACACCTATGCTGGCTTTACCTGACTACACTAAAGAATTTGTGATTGAAACTGATGTTTGTCACTCAGGAATAGGAGCTGTACTTATGCAACAAGGTAGACCTATAGCTTATTTCAGCAAGGTTCTAGCCTTATAACATAGAGACAAGTCGATATATGAGAAGGAGTATATGCCACTACTTAATGCCATTGATAAGTGGAGGAATTACTTGCAATTCAAGCACTTTGTGGTGAGGACTGGCCACCACAGCTTGAAGTACCTGCTAGAACATAAGGTCACATCTACTATTCAACAGAAGGGTCTAACAAAATTATTAGGACTTGATTATGAGATACGATACAAAAGAGGAGCAGAGAACCGAGTGGCTGATGCCCTATCAAGACAATTTAAGGGAATACAGACTCTACATGATAACCTCCCAAATGCCCAGGTTCATGCTATCAGCTCTTCGGTTCCAGCTTAAGTGTTAGAAATCAACACCAACTATGAAGGAGATCCTCAAGCCACTGATATGATCACACAACTAGCAGTAGCTAGACAAAGGCCTCATCTCTAGCACTACAACTCAGGTATTTTAGGAGAAAGGGAAAAATTTATGTGGGAGGTACTGGCAACTTGAGACAACAATTGATCCAAACCTTTCATGATTCATCTCTTGGAGGATACTCAGGACAGTTGGGAACAATCAAAAGACTGGGCTAACTCTTCTACTGGCCTCTCATAAAACAAATGGTGATTCAGCATATGAATGAGTGTGAGGTTTGTCAGAGAAATAAAGATGAAAATGTGGCTTATCCTGGACTTCTCCAACCTCTTCCAGTCCCAGATCAAGCATGGAGACACATAAGTATGGATTTCATAGAAGGATTACCAAAGTCACAAGGAAAGGATGTCATTTTTGTAGTGGTAGACAGGCTAACTAAATCAGCTCATTTCATGACTTTAGCTCACCCTTTCACTGCCTTAGAGGTAGCTAACAAATTCTAGAAGAGGGTCCATACTTTGCATGGCAGTCCTGAGACCATTGTGTAGATCTTAGCCATGCAATGAAACATTGTAGCTTATCTTAATTCCAGTTAATTAGTTAGTTCAATTTTGTAATCGCATTTCAATTAATGAAAATTACAGAAAATTGTCCCAAAAACTCATTCTCTTTTATTGTTTGATTGAGAAATTCAAATTACAAGTCAGTTCCTGACACTGAGTTGGAGACTCAAGAATGTTTTTTTTTGTTTTTACACGAATATTAATCGCATTCCCAAAATACGATCTGTAAGTCGCATTTATCAAGATTTAAGCAAATGGATTTGTAATAAATCTTATTTGGTAAAATGCGACTTATAACATCCAACATGGATTCATAGTTCGAAAGCCACATATGGCCATAAGCCACTAATGGTCCAATTCTGATTTCTGTTTTTGAGTACGTAATTAGTTACTGCAAAAAATTAATTTTTTATTTATAATTCTTCACTAGAGGATGACTTATGAAAAGAATAAAAGCTTTTACTTTGATGATAATCCCTTATATAATAAATAGTTATCATTTTTTAGTATATATAAAAATTCCCTCATGCATATGAGAACTGAATGATACTTTATCAATTGAATTTTTTAAGGCTTTTAATAAATGTGTTATGCTAACACATTATTTTATATTGGAGAAACCTTATTTTTTTGGAAGTTATTATCTATCAGAGAACTACAAATGAAAAGTTAATTTTTATCCATTGAAAAATTGCTATCCTAGAACTACTGATTCCTAGATTTTAACGGATCTAATTTTGGTATTAAAGCAACCAAAAGGCTTAAACTAATAAGCATAAGTAATTAACTATGTCATCGAAAATTAATACTTTATGGCTAAGAATAATATTACTGTACCAGGTTAGGGCTGGGCATATATCGGGTATAACCAATATCCCGCACCGATATAATACTGTATACGGTTAAAATCGGGCCTACCCGATTTTACTATTTGATCGAGACCAGAGAGTTGCATCGAGGGCCAGCCTCGTAATGGAGTAGATCAAAGTGATGAAGATAAGGTACCGAGTTCGAGAATCGAAGTGCCTGCCGAGATCATGGTCGGCAGCGATTGAGACCAAACAAGGCAGACTTCGAGCAAAGCACAATAACAGGAAAGCAAAATATCCGTGACTGGTCGAAGATCATGGCGGGAATCTCGGAATGGATCAAATCAAAGGCAGTTGTTTAGGCTAATCATAGGATTTACTTCCGTAATTAGAATTATACAATAGATAGGATTCCTCTACTATATAAAAAGGGCTCTAATCATTTTGTAAGGACCTTACACTCTGAGACATCAAAGCAATATAACGCCTTTTCTATAATTCATATTCTTGTTCATCAGCTTGTTATATTTTAACTGTTCTTGCACAAATTAGTTCGAGGGTATTCAAGCTCGAGGGCTGAATTCTGTTCAAACACTGGTTTGCTTTATATTATTGTTTATTTCTATTATTACTCTTTGCATTTATCAATTGGTATTAGGTGAAATCACGTATCCTTAAACCACATTATAGGTTTAATTGTTATCTAATTTTAAGGGTAAGCAGTTTGGCGCCCACCGCGGGGCTAAGGACAATAGTGATTACCTGTTATTAATTCTCGTAACACACACTACTTTACGTTTGTTCTTATGAGTGTTTTTGATTTCAGGATAAACATGTCTAACTCGCAAGAAGTACCCACTCACGCCGATGACGGCCTCGGTTTCCATGGAGAAAACGATAATGTAGTCGCCCCAGGGATCGAAGTGCCTCAAGCTGGCCACGAGGGAGTACCTATCGCAGACCCCATCAATGTCAGTTTGCACGTCACCCTAAATGCAAATCTAGGTGTCGACCCTATAGTGTCCGCAGAGATGCCCGAGCAGTCGATCAGAACGCACAGAGCGGTGGAGAAGGCAGAATTAGCCTTCGAATGATTTTCTAAATGTTGCAAACTCAACAAGTTGCGATAGCGCAACTCCAAAATCAGAATCGAGCACCAAGCAGAATTGAGCTAGAAACATCACAAGAAGTTATTCATAGAATCGAACATGTACCGGGGAAATCGAAGGCCAATGAATCGGGGACTGATCCCGCCATTATGAAGATACTCAAGGAGCTCACTAAGCGGATCGAATCAGGTGAAAGGAAAATTGAGGCTAATGACAAAAAGGTAGACACGTACAACTCACGGGTTGACTAAATACCGGGGGCACCCCCGATTTTAAAGGGTTTGGATTCGAAGAAGTTCGTGCAGAAGCCTTTCCCTCCAAGTGCGGCTCCGAAGCACATTCCTAAGAAATTCCGTATGCCAGAAATCCCCAAATACAATGGGACCAACGACCCTAATGAGCACGTCACTTCTTACACATGCGCAATAAAGGGGAATAACTTAGAAGACGATGAGATTGAATCTATTCTATTGAAGAAATTTGGAGAAACTTTATCGAAGGGTGCCATGATATGGTACCATAACTTATCACCCAACTCTATTGATTCGTTTACTATGCTCGCAGATTCTTTTGTGAAAGTCCACGTCGGAGCCATTAAAGTTGCAACAAGGAAATCAGATATCTTCAAAGTAAGATAGAAGGATAACGAGATGCTCAGGGAATTCGTATCTCGGTTCCATACGGAGAGAATGGACTTGCCACCAGTCACTGACAACTGGGCTGTTCAAGCTTTTACACAAGGTCTCAACACTCGGAGCTCCATAGCTTTACAACAGTTGAAGCCAAATTTGATCGAATATCCAGCTGTCATTTGGGCCGATGTACACAATCAATATCAGTATAGGGTCGAAGATGATCAACTGAAAACTCCAATTGGTTCTATTTACCCCCAACAGGCCCGTGGATAGTGTTAAAAAAAGACGTCGATCGGGAATCACGTTCGAATAGAGATAAATACCAGCCATACAGTGGAGATCGGAGAAATAACGGGCCTGGACGCAACCCCTCACGGAATGATAGAAGGAATGAACGGGGACGGAGTTACCGGGGGATTATGAGCAAAAGTGGTTTTGATAGGGATGCCGGATCCAAAGAGGCACCTTGACTGTCAGAATACAACTTCAGCATCGATGCATCAGGTATTGTATCAACCATTGGTCGGATTGAGGATACTAGATAGCCCAGACCCTTACAGACCAATCTAGTGCAAAGGAACCCTAATTAGATGTGCAAATACCATGGTACCCATGGTCGTAGAACCGAAGACTGCCGACAGTTGAGGGAGGAGGTAGCCCGTCTATGCAACGAGGGTCACCTTCGAGAATTCTTAAGTTATTGGGCTAAGAACCACTTCAAAAATAGAGATTCGAACATGCAGAACGAGCAGGAAGATCCACAGCACGTAATTCATATGATCGTTGGTGGGGTCGATATCCCTCAAGGACCGGTATTCAAACGCACCAAAGTGATAATCACAAGGGAAAAGCGAACTCGGGACTACTTACCAGAAGAAACCTTGTCTTTCAATAATGAGGACGCAGAAGGGATCGAATAACTTCACAACGACGCACTGGTAATATCTATCCTTATGAATAAAATTCAAGTTAAATGTGTGATAATTGATCCAGGTAGCTCGGAAAATATTATTCGATCAAGGGTCGTAGAGCAACTCGGCCTCCAAGATCAGATCGTGCCCGCAGCTTGGGTACTTAACGACTTCAACATGGCAAATGAAACCACCAAAGGGGAAATCATTCTGCCAGTAAACGTGGCCGAGACTATACAGGAAACAAAGTTCTATGTGATCGAAGGCGACATAAGGTACAACGCGCTGCTCGGAAGGCCTTGGATTCATAATATGAGACCAGTGCCCTCGACGCTTCACCAAGTCTTGAAATTCCCAACATCAGAAGGAATCAAAACGGTGTGCAATGAACAACCCGCTGCCAAAGAAATTTTTGCAATAGACGAGGTTACCAGTATCGGTGCTGTCATCAACAAAGGGATCGGAACCGAAGGGAAAATAAGAAGTCAAATAACAACCACAGTCGCCCGCCTCGGCCCGATCGGAGGAGCAAGAAACTTTCGAGGAAGATGGTTATATGATACCCCGAACCTTCGTAATCCCTGATGATTCCGATGCGATGAAGTTAACGGTCGAAGAGCTAAAACAAGTCATACTGATCGAGCATCTGCCCGATCGAAAGGTATACATGGGCACAGGGTTAACTCCCGAGCTCAGGAAAAAACTCGTTCAATTCCTTTTAAATAACATGGATTGTTTTGTTTGGTACCACCTAGATATGACAGGGATCCCACCGGAGATCACTACGCATCGACTAAGCTTGGACCGAAGTTCCGCCTGGTGAAGTAAAAGAGAAGACCTCAGTCCGAGGTAAAACATGCATCCATTAAGGACGAGGTAACAAAACTTCTCAATATAGGATCCATTCGGGAGGTAAAATATCCCGAATGGTTAGCAAACGTAGTTGTCATCCCTAAAAAGGGAAACAAACTTAGAATGTGCGTAGATTATAAGGATTTAAACAAGGCATGCTCTAAAGATTCTTTTCCTTTGCCAAATATCGATCGCATGATCGATGCCACGACCGGCCATGAGATCCTTAGTTTTCTCGATGGCCTACTCCGGTACAATCAAATACAGATGAACTCGGAGGATCAGGAAAAGACTTCGTTCATCACTAAGTACGACACCTATTGCTATAATGTAATGCCGTTTGGACTAAAAAATGTTGGTGCTGCCTATCAATGCCTAGTAAATCGAATGTTCGAAGAACAAATAGGTAAATCAATGGAGGCTTATATTGATGATATGCTAGATAAGTCCATGCGAGCAGAGGACCATTTGAGACATTTGCAGGAGACCTTCGACATACTGAGAAAGTATAACATGAAGCTTAACCCAGAGAAATGTGCGTTCGGGGTAGGCTCAGGAAAGTTCCTCGGTTTTATGGTATCAAATCTGGGGATCGAAATCAACCCCGATAAAATCAAGGCAATCGAAGACATCACAGTTGCTGACAATGTCAAGGTTGTACAAAGGTTAATAGGACGCATAGCTGCCCTGGGTCGATTTATTTCGAGGCCCTCAGATAGGAGCCACCAGTTCTTCTCACTGCTTAAGAAAAAGAGCAATTTCACATGGACCCTGATGTCGCCCAAACTCACACCACAAATTTATAGATAGTGAGGCGGTCGAAGCAATAATAAAAATCGAACGCAAGTCGGGGTCGAATCCATAGGGAGTTGGAATTGGGATTAGGTATATATTTAGTGTAATTGTATGATGTGACTCAAATTACACTTCCACATTCTTATTTGTTGTTTCTACTTCTACTTTAAGCTTTTGCTTGCAATTATACAATTAGAAGATAATATTTTTGGCTTTGGTTGTTTTTCAAATGATAAAAGATCTAGGGTCGTGACTTCCACCTAGGTGGTTGATAACTAGGGATTTTGATGTGTTTCATGCTCCTTCTTGCTTACGCTTTGATTACAAATTCTTACAAAATAGTCCCAAAAGGCTCATAAGTTGTGCTTGATTGCAGGTTTGATCAACAAAGTGACCAGATGTCAAATATCAGCTCAAAAGGAGTGAAACCTGCACAAGTATCAAAGACAAAGACAACTCAGGACAAACTAGCCTAGTGCGGCCGCAGTCCATTCTATGCGGTCCGCACTAGGGAGATTCAGAGACTGGTTTTTCAAGGCATCAAAGCAGTGCGGCCGCAGTAGATATTGTGCGGCCCGCACTGAAGACACCGCGGCCGCACCACCATTCTGTGTGGTCGGCGGAAGAGAAGATCAGAGATGTAATTTGCCAAGGTTCAAGCAGGCGCGGTCCGCGGTCATGTTTGTGCGGACCGCATTAGAAACCTCCGCGGCCGCGGTCCATCCTGCGCGGTCCGTGGAGCCTGAGTTCAGAGAGCCAAGATTTCATGTCCAAGAGCCTAGTGCGGCCGCAGTCCATTTTGTGCGGCCCGCACTGACCCCGCAGGGGTATTTTTGTCCAGTTTTTCCAGCTTAGTATAAATAGAACCTTTTTCCATTTTTAGGGAATCAGACATTTTAGCACTGTAGCTGCGCTCGTGAGAAGACCTTTCTTAGCTATTTTTGGGCATTTTAATGTAGTTTTAGCAATTGAAACTTTGTATTTACTTTAGTAATCAATTAATATGTCTTTCTCTTCATCTATTTCTCTGATTTTCTCTTCAAGCATGAGTAGCTAGACACATTAGCTAGGGTTGTGGCTCAACCCTAGTGTGGGTAATTGATGGGTGTTGTAATTTAAGGTTAGATTGATTATGGGTGTTTGTTATTTGGGTCAATTTTATGGTTTAATTTATGAATTAGTGGTTGCAAACACTAGTTTGTGCTAAGTTGACTTGGACTCTTCTTGAGAAAGTGAGCCTAAGTCTCCAAAATTGACTCAACAAGGAATTGGGATGGACTCAAGGGATTTGATAGTCCCAATTAAAGGGTTAAACCTCGAAAGAGTAATTACCCGACTTGAACCCTAGTTGCTCGGGCAAATATGCATACCCAATTGGTCTCGAGAGAGTTAATTGGGCAAAACCATTCTTTCTACCGAGAGGTGTAGAGTGGGTAGTATTGAGCAACGGTTATAACATATTTTCCCAATCATGTCGATCGTGCTTAGATGCAATTACCCGTCAATTAACCACCTAGGTGAAGGTCACTACCCTAGTGCCTTTTTAAACCATTAGATACAACTTGTAGCAATTCTCGTTTAGCATAATCTAGCTGCATTTATAATTAGTAGTTGATAATAGTAGAATATAAAGAAAATACCAAAAATGATTGGAAGTGATATTTGGAACAATTACACAACTCCACTCTAGATAGATACTCGACTCCCTTCCTAGCTCCGTGTGGAAATCGATCCCGACCCACAAATTGGGTAAAAGTTATTGCGACCCTCTCTCGCTACTTTTTAGTGGTGCGGAGTTGGCAGCGATCACGTGCCCCACAAGAAGATTGTATAAGTGTGGAATGTAGTCACTTGATTGATTGAAGATTTAAACCAAGTATGAAGACGGTGGTGATATCATTAATTTGAGAATTTATGCCTGGAGGGCACTCGACTTATTGGGTTGTGGACCGTGGAGGATTGCGCCGGTTATGATGANTACTCTTCAAGATTTTGATTTGGAAATAGTGGACCGGAAAGGTAGTGAGAACCAATTTGCGGATCATTTGTCCCGCTTGGAGGAGGAAGGAAGGCCGTGTGATGGCCTAGAGATCAATGATACATTACCCATGAGCAACTACTTTCTGTGTCGATGTGTGATATGCCATGGTTTGCGGACATTGCTAATTTCCTTGTGACTGGCATCATCCCGTGTGAGCTCTCTTCTAACCAAAGGAAGAAGCTCAAATGGGATAGTTTGGACTTCTATTGGGACGAGCCATACTTGTTCAAGATTTGCACCGATGGAGTCATCCGGAGGTGTGTACCTGAGGAGGAGCAATTTAGCATTCTAGAGGCTTATCATGCCTCCCCCTATGGTGGCCATCATGGAGGGGCGAGGACGGCTTCGAAAGTTCTGAGTTGTGGTTTTTATTGGCCAACCTTGTTCAAAGATGCTAGTGATCTAGTAAAAAGATGTGATCGATGTCAACGAGCGGGCGGGATTTCTAAGAAAGATGAGATGCCTCTAAACACCATTCTTGAAGTTGATCTCTTTGATGTATGGGGTATCGATTTTATGGGCCCTTTTGTAAGCTCATATGGAAACACCTACATTCTTGTGGCGGTTGATTATGTCTCAAAATGGGTCGAGGCCGTGGCCTTGCCCAACAATGAGGCTAGGAGTGTGGTGGCATTTCTGAAGAAAAGTATTTTCACAAGGTTTGGTACACCTCGGGCAATTATTAGTGATGGAAGATCGCATTTTTGTAATAGAGCTTTTGATGCCTTGCTTTCCAAGTATGGTGTCAATCACAAAGTGTCTACGCCTTATCATCCTCAAGCAGGTGGCCAGGTTGAAGTGTCTAACAGGGAGATTAAGAGCATCTTGTCCAAAACCGTCAATGCCAATAGGACCGATTGGTCTAAAAAGTTAGATGATGCTCTATGGGCTTACCGGACCGCTTACAAGACCCCAATTGGTATGTTGCCATACCGGTTGGTGTTTGGGAAACCATGTCATCTACCAGTGGAGTTGGAGCATAAGGCCATGTGGGCCTTGAAGAAGTTGAATCTTGATTGGGATGTAGCTGCTAATCTTCATGTTGAACAACTCAATGAACTTGATGAATTCCGGTTCCATGCATACTCTAGTTCGTCCTTGTATAAGGACAAGATGAAGTACCTTCATGATAAATATACTCGTGGAAAGGAGTTCAAAGTTGGTGATTTGGTGCTCTTATTCAATTCTCGTCTAAGGTTGTTTCCGGGAAAGCTTAAATCAAAATGGAGTGGACCGTTTGAAGTTGTGTGTGTGACCCCCTTTGGTGCTCTTGATTTGAAGAACAAAAGTGGTGAAGTTTTTAGAGTGAATGGGCACCGGGTCAAGCATTATCTTGGGAAGTTTGATGATAGCCATGTGGTGGCTGTTGTTCATTTCAAATGATGTGATGGTAACCTGCGTCGTGCCGCGACGTTAAATCAGGCGCTTCTTGGAAGGCAACCCATGTGTTTTTCTTTTTGTTTTCTTTGATTTTCTTTGTAGTATAGGATTTATTTTTGGGCTAACTGGTTGTGAGATGTTGCTGGGTTATGTTGATGCAGTGTAAGGCTTGATGGAAAAATATACAGGTCTCTGAAGTTTCCAGTGCAGCCGCAAAGTCCATTCTGTGCGGACCGCACTGGTGTGGGTAAGATTAGGCTTCTCTGAAGTTTGCCACCACGGCCGCACTACATTTTATGCGGACCGCGGTGGACCTCTACGGCCGCGGTCTGTTTTGTGCGGACCGCAGAGGTTGCCTTCTCAAACTTGTTCTAAACAAAGCAGTGCGGACCGCGGTCCATTTTGTGCGGTCCGCACTGGTAGGTGAGGCTGGGCCCCAGGGGCTTCTCTATAAATAGACCCCAAGGGTCTCCTTTTACCCTTTTCGAAAACTTGAAACTCAGAGAGCCTTAAACACTGTTCACCCTTCTACTTTGATCTTAACTGCTTATTTGCATTGCTTTGCTTCATTTCATCTCTACAACTGGTACATTAATTTTCCTTTTAACTTTTTAATTTTGTCCTTTACATTTAATTTTTGTTTTCTTAGGGCTTACTTTCTTCTCCTCTCATATTTCTTCAATTGTTAGATTAGGTTAGTTTAAAGATTGGATTCATATGTTCGTTGTTAGTTAAATGTATTGGGTAATTGAGTAGGGACCTTAATTAGGTAACAACGTGAACTTAAAAGCAAAATTTAGGAACCCTAACTCAGTGCCAAGTCTGGGCACCCTCTGCGGACCGCGGTCATGTTTGTGCGGTCCGCGGTACCCTAGTGCGGTCCGCATTACCACTTTGTGCGGACCACGGTGTTGAACTTCTGAAAGGTGACTCTTGCCCAGTGCGGCCGCACTATATTTTGTGCGGTCCGCACTGGCCCAGTGCGGTCGCGGTTGGTTTTGTGCGGTCCGCACTGGTGAGATTCAGAGACCTTGTTATTGGAACCCTATACCTGTACTGACCGCGGCCATTCTTGTGCGGTCCGCGGTGGCCTCAGTGCGGCCGCACTACCATTTTGTGCGGTCCGCACTAGGAACTTTCTGCAACTATCTGCAACACTGTGAATCTGTATGCAATTTGTTCTGCTGCAATAACTTGAACTGCATTGATTAATACTAACAAGCTATTTGAATTGTCTTTGCAGACAATGGTGAGAAAAGGCTCAAAACAACCGGGAAAAGGAGAACCCTCCCGGGGAGGGAAGAAGAAGATGGTAAAACTCACTCCCTAAGCTCGGGAGAACATAAAGAAGACCATAAATATAATCAAAGCTGCAGACAGAGCTGCTTCACATTCCTCGGGGAGTGAGTATCAACCGTCAAGGGACATTTCTTCAGACTCCATGCCAGAGTATGTTGAAGACTGGCCGGAGAGGTTTAGGTTAAGAGACACCCCTCCACCACCAACCACTGCCCAAGCACTAGAGCATGTTCCCATTGAGTCGTCTGAGGGCTCAGCAGCCGGCAGTGGTGATTGCTCCACCTCTCCCACGGCTTCATTATTCGGGGAGGGTGCAGACGGGGGTGAGGAGGAAGTACAAGGGGATGAGGGGATAGCTGAGAAAGCCTGAGGTTTGGAGAGATAGGTTCGTGAGTGAGGTAGCGTACCACAAGTTTAGGGAGTGGTGGCCGGTGAGAAAGTTGATACCGGAGCGGAGTTTCATTGACAGAGATTTATTATCCCACAACCCTGACGTGCAGAGACAGTTCAGAACTAGAGTGGGTTGGGAGTACTTCTTAGATGACTGTGTAGATGCTAATGAACACATGGTCAAGGAATTCTACTGCAATGTAGCCCACATCAAAAAGGGCTCCAAAGTGACCAAGGTTCGCAACAAGAAAGTGTTGTTTGATGGGAAATACCTCAACGAATACTTGGGTTTCAATGAGGAGGATGAGACTCTATATATGGCGAAGTTGGAGATGGGCGAGGAGGTCCGTCCATGGTTAGCTCAGTACCTAGCAATCCCAGGTACCGTTCCTGATTGGTTGGCTGCTGGGGTAGAAATATTGAGGAGGACCCTGAACTTTGAGGCTAGGGGCTTGGAGACCTTTGTTTGCAGCCGGTTGGACCCTACTACACATGATAAGACCCTTCCTCTCCACCGGGCTGTGTTAGTTGCTTCAATTATGGCGGGATACCCCATAAATATGGGGAATGTGATGTCCCGCATTATCTCGCTAGTGGGAGCAGAGCATGAACATAACTACCCTTTCCCGAGTACCCTCACTATGTACTTTCGAGACTTGGAGGTGGACAAGAAGCCCTATGACGTCAAGGTCAAGGCGACAGCCCCGTTCTCCTGGTATAGCTTGAAGGGGAATGACAACCCCAAGGACAAGAACTACAAAGCCCCTACTTCTGCCCCAACTGGCCAGTCTGAAGAGCCAGTTGTGGTAGACGGTCCCTGCTGAGCCTACCTCTATTTCTGCTGAGATGCCTCCCGGACCTTCCACTTCTGCAGCCATTCCTCCTGGCCCTTCCACATCAGCAGGCCCGGAGATTCCATCTAGTCGGCCGACTCCCACTCACTGCCCACCGACCTGAGCCAGGCTCTTGCTAGTATCAACAACTGGATGTCCACAGCGTCATCTAAGTTGTCCACATTGACAGCTACTGTAGCAGCTCAGTCAGCTCCCCCAGCCCCACAGGTACCCCAGTCAATCGAGGATGTGCTCAAAAAGATACTTGAGAACCAGAAGAAGATCCTCGACACTCAGGATGCGCTCACAAAGGCAGTGGATTCACATAGCAAGGCTCTCAAGGAGCTTGCTAAGGAGCATAGGAAGTTGCGGAAGACACGGGCCTCCAAGGAGTCCGTGAAGGAGCTGCGGGCAGATGTTGATAGACTGAAGGCAGATCAGCTGCCTTTGGACCTATTGCTTGATGATCTAGTCCCAGCAGCTCATCCACAACCGGAGCAGACCTAGAGGCCTCCGAAGAGGAGGAGGACGATCCCTAGAGCAGATGATGCAATCATCCAGTTGGCGGACCCACCAGAGGCTTCCTCTAGCCAGCCACAGGATGTACCAGTTCCAGAGCTTGTCCAGGTCCAGGTTCAGGCCCAGGTCCCAGTAGCAGCAGAGCAGACCACCGGGAACCAGTCTGAGGTTCCCGAGCACACACGAGGGCCCGACGGGACCGACCCACTGATCCTACTG
>NC_031992.1:417860-432486 GCF_001879085.1 Nicotiana attenuata
TTTTTGAAATTTGCAATAAGCCTTTGGTTTTCTTAATGCCACGGTTCTTTCCAAAGGTGGAGTGTTGTGTGAACCGGGTGGCTCTTCCCAATGATAGATGGCGTGACAACCTTCTTAAGGGTTTGAGTCCGTTTTTCTTTTTGTTTTTAGTAGTTTGTAGTTAAGGGTACCTCAAGCAAAGCTTCACTTGGGCCTAGCACATTTGCCTTTGATCTTATGGTCAAAAATAAATTGTTGTGTTTAGGATGGTGAAAGTCGTGGCCTTGAGACTCTTGTGTTGACCGATAATCATCAAGTGGTTTTTCGGAACCATTGTGTGCTCAAATCGTATCTAAGGTAGTTGTGGGCCCCCGACTCTATATTTTTAGCAATCCCTTAGCTTGTGTGGTGAGTAATTGAATTGCAAGTCCAAGTCCCGAGCCATTGGTCTAGAACTTGCCCTGAATGTTTGTTGAGGCGAAATCCTAAGTGAATTTTGACTTGAGACGTGATTATAGACGTCTCACTAGATCCAAACTGAATAGATTGAACAATTCCATAGCCTACCAATGATAAGATCCCTAGTTAACCCTTTTGAGCCTTAGACCTTTTTCTTTCAAGAACCATGATACAAGCCTATACCCGTTCTAAAAGATACCCTCTCTTGGTACCCAAATATTTCCTTTAGCACATGGCAAAAGTATAAGTTTGGGGGGAGAGACGAGGATTGCAACAAAGTGGTAAAAAGGCACAAAAGTGAAGAAAAGGAAAGGCAATGAAAAAGAAAGAAAAACAAAAAGATAAAAAGAAAGTTCAATCTGAAAAAGGATAAAAAGGGATTCAAGAAAAGCAATGAAAAAGAAAGAAAGGTGTGAAAAGTTGAAAAAGGAGAAAAGGTTTGAAATGCATAAGAAAGAGTGACAATGTGTCTCTCTAACCCCTTAGAAAGAAGTGAAATGACTCAAAGAGTCAAGTGAATTGTGCCAAATGAATCAAAAGAAGTGCTTAAGGGAAGATGGAACCCACTTGAACAAAAACATGACCTACCCTAAACCAAAAGCCTTCACAATGACTCCACAAAAGCACTATATGATCTTGAGTTGAATGAAGCTTACATTAGTGGATACTTACATAAGGGGCAAGCATATGTTACTTAGAGCCGGAGTTGTGACCTTTCCTTGAGAGAGATGAGTGAATTTCCATTAACCTCGTTTTGTGTGCCACAATTCTAAAGGTGAGGTTTGCTTAGGGAGAGTTGAGGATGTGTGAGTTTGGGTTCCACAATGACCAAAGTAATTGAAAGAGTTCTTTGATGTGTTGAGTCAACTCTTGATGCTCTTGTGTCGCACTTGATCCATGGTTTTTCAAAGGTCAAATGTTATTAATGATTCATTTGTATTGAGGGCAATTGTTAGTCCCAATTGATGCTAGTTGAGGTTACTTTAGGATAGCTGAAAATTCTTGGATTTTACCTCAAAGGGGTGGGTCTTATTTTGTTTGCTTGAGGACAAGCAAAAGCTTAAGTTTGGGGGAGTTGATAACTAGGGATTTTGATGTGTTTCATGCTCCTTCTTGCTTACGCTTTGATTACAGATTCTTACAAAATAGTCCCAAAAGGCTCATAAGTTGTGCTTGATTGCAGGTTTGATCAACAAAGTGACCGGATGTCAAATATCAGCTCAAAAGGAGTGAAACCTGCACAAGTATCAAAGACAAAGACAACTCAGGACAAACTAGCCTAGTGCGGCCGCAGTCCATTCTATGCGGTCCGCACTAGGGAGATTCAGAGACTGGTTTTCCAAGGCATCAAAGCAGTGCGGCCGCAGTAGATATTGTGCGGCCCGCACTGAAGACACCGCGGCCGCACCACCATTCTGTGCGGTCCGCGGAAGAGAAAATCAGAGATGTAATTTGCCAAGGTTCAAGCCAGCGCGGTCGCGGTCATGTTTGTGCGGACCGCATTAGAAACCTCTGCGGCAGCGGTCCATCATGCGCGGTCCGTGGAGCCTGAGTTCATAGAGCCAAGATTTCAAGTCCAAGAGCCTAGTACGGCCGCAGTCCATTTTGTGCGGCCCGCACTGACCCCGCAGGGGTATTTTTGTCCAATTTTTTCAGCTTAGTATAAATAGAACCTTTTTCCATTTTTAGGGAATCAGACATTTTAGCACTATAGCTGCGCTCGTGAGAAGACCTTTCTTAGCTATTTTTGGGCATTTTAACGTAGTTTTAGCAATTGAAACTTTGTATTTACTTTAGTAATTAATTAATATGTCTTTCTCTTCATCTATTTCTCTGATTTTCTCTTCAAGCATGAGTAGCTAGACCCATTAGCTAGGGTTGTGGCTCAACCCTAGTATGGGTAATTGATGGGTGTTGTATTTAAGGTTAGATTGATTATGGGTGTTTGTTATTTGGGTCAATTTTTATGGTTTAATTTATGAATAGTGGTTGCAAGCACTAGTTTGTGCTAAGTTGACTTGGACTCTTCTTAAGAAAGAGAGCGTAAGTCTCCAAAATTGACTCAACAAGGAATTGGGATGGACTCAAGGGATTTGATAGTCCCAATTAAAGGGTTAAACCTCGAGAGAGTAATTACCCGACTTGAACCCTAGTTGCTCGAGCAAATATGCATACCCAATTGGTCTCGAGAGAGTCAATTGGGAAAAACCATTCTTTCTACCGAGGTGTAGAGTGGGTAGTATTGAGCAACGGTTATAACATATTTCCCCAATCATGTTAATCGTGCCTTAAATGCAATTACCCGTCAATTAGCCACCTAGGTGAAAGTCACTACCCTAGTGCCTTTTTAAACCATTAGATACAACTTGTAGCAATTCTCGTTTAGCATAATCTAGTTGCATTTTCAATTAGTAGTTGATAATAGTAGAATATTAAGAAAACCACAAAAATTATGAGAAGACCAATTAAGAACACACACGCAATCCTAAGCTAGATAGATACTCGACTCCAATCCTAGCTTTTACCCGATTTTGGATTCGATCCCGACCCAAAATCGGGTAAAAGCTATTGCGACCCTCTCTTGCTACTTTTTAGTAGTGCGGAGTTGGCAGCGATCAATGGTTACCTAACGGGTTGTAAACTCTAGGGCAAGTTTTATTGGTCGGGGTTGTAATATAGCAATCACACGTAATTACCCACTCTACACCTCTCGGTAGTTTGAGTGATTTTGCCCAATTTGGATTTCTCAAGTCCAAATGGGTATTGCACAAAACAAGTGATATAAGCTCAAGTCGGGTCTTAATATCTCTAGATTTGACTCTTTAATTGGGGCTATCAATTTCTTGAATTCACCCAATTTAAAGCTTTCCTAGACTTAGTCTCTCTTTCTCAAGTAGAGACTAAGTCAATTAGGCATGAATCAATGTTTGCAACCATTAATTCTTGAATTCAAGCAAGAACTAGGCTAAATATCACTAACCCAATCACAAATAAGCCCTAAATCAAACACCCATTAAGTACCCACACTAGGGTTGGGACACAACCCTAGCTAGAAATTTAGCTACTCATGAAAAATGAAGAAATTAAGATAGAATGCATAATAATTGATTAGGGAAAGAACATCTAATTCTTAGAAGCTAATCTAGTACAATATTACTCAAAACAGTAAAGAAAATAGCTTAGGTGCTCTACAGTGATACAACTTAACCTAAAAATGAAAAAATATTTTATTTATACTAAGCTGAAAATATCTAACAAAAATGCCCCTACGGAGGTTGTGCGGCCGCACAATTCTGTGTGCGGTCCGCACTCTGAGCTTGACTGGTCAACTGGGCCTTCTGCAGTAGCATAAAAGTGGGATGCGGCCGCACTTTATTTGATTATGCGGACCGCACAATTCTGAGTGCGGCCGCACACTTGAACTTGGACTGGAACATGGCTCTCTGATTCTTCTCTTCTGCGGACCGCACAATTATGAGTGCAGCCGCACTTGACATCCTGCGGTCACACTTCTTCATGGCCCAAAAATACAATTCTCTGAACTTCATCTTCTACGGACGCACTAGAATTGTGCGGTCCGTATTTTTCCTTGAAACTCTGTCAAAGATCGCCCTTAGGTTCTGCGGCCGCACTCACTTTTTTGCAGTCCGCACTGTGCCCCTTTTAGCCTTGTTTTGGTCCTTGTCCAAATTTACTCCTTCTTGAGTTGATTTTCATTTCTTTGGCTCATATTGCAACACACCTGTATGAATTATCAACAAAGCAATGATTTGACTTTTTGAGTACAATAATTCTAATGTGACACTAGAGCATCAAGAGTTGACTTTACTCATCAAGGAAGCTCGCTCTTTCATGTGGGTCATTGTGGATCCCAAACTCCTCCTCCTTTACTCATCGTTAGCAAATCTCACTTTAGAATGTAACCTAGAAGCAAGGATTGTGAAAAGTTCGCTCATCTCTCACAAAAGAATGTCACAAGTTCGGCTTTAAGTACCATAAGCTTACCCCTTATGTAAATCACCACTAATGCAAGCTCACTAAAATTGAAATCATGTAGGGCTCTTTCGGGATGTAACGAAGGCTTTTTGGATCAAGGTAGGTCTTGATGAAATAGAATGGGTTCATCTTTCCTTAAGCACTCCATTTTCTCATTTTGGCTCATACTTTGTCGTCTTCTTTTAGTCAATTTCTTTTTCCTTGGGGGAACTAGAGAGACGTAACGTCACTCTTTCTTGTTCATGACATTCATTTTTCTCCTTTTCTATTTACTCCATGCCTTTCATCATTGTTTTCTTTGAATCCCTTCAACTTTCTACCTTATTCACTTTCTTTTTGGCATTTTTCTTTTTGTTCTTTCTTTCTTTTCTTTGCCTTCCCTTTTCTTCATTTCTTTCTCTTCTT
Source organism: Nicotiana attenuata (assembly GCF_001879085.1). Taxonomy (NCBI): domain Eukaryota; kingdom Viridiplantae; phylum Streptophyta; class Magnoliopsida; order Solanales; family Solanaceae; genus Nicotiana; species Nicotiana attenuata. The sequence continues at coordinate 422,700 of NC_031992.1, forward strand.
TGTACCTTTTATCACTTTCAAACTCCTTGTCTCTCCCCCAAACTTATGTTTTTGCCAATTGTTTCCCAAGAATGCTAAGGAAAAATCGGGTGCCAAGAGAGTGTCATTACAAAATAGATAAAGGCTTGTAACGTGGTTATTGAAAGAAAAATGGCTTAGGCTCAAGTGGGTTGACTAGGGATATCGCATTGGTAGGCTATGGAAGATTTCGAATTTCAAATTGGATCAAGGAGAGCCTACAACCATTTCTCAAGCCAAGCTACACTTTGAATTTCGCCTAGAAAAACATTCGGGGAAAGTTCTAGACTATTAGCAAGGGTACTTGGACTTGCAATTCAATGCCTCACCTCTGACGCTGCTGGATTGCTAAAGAAAATAGAGTCGAGGGCCCACAACAACCCTAGTTAAGATTGAGAATCACAAATGGCTCGACTGAACCACTCGATGACTGTTTAAGTCAACATAAGAGTCAAAAGGTCACAACTAGAGCTATTTTATGCCAACAACTTTGTTTTTAACCATAAGGTCGTAGGTAAATGTGTTGGTACCAAGTGAAGCATGCTTGAGACCCTTTTATTCATTGCTACTATATTTGTCTAAATATAAAAGAAAACAGACTCAATCCCTTAAGAAGGTTGTCATGCCATCCATCATTGGGAAGAGCCACCCGGAAACCAAAGGCTTATTGATCACTCAAACGTAAATAGAAGCTAACAAATCCAAAAGAAGCTACTAAAGTGAATTAGAAGTTATACTACTAAGAAAGACAAACTAAAGAAGCTACGAAATAAACTACGGAAAGCAAGATAAATGAATATACAAACCGAAATAAAATGAATATATACATAAGGGAAACTGAATATCTACATCAAACAAAAAGGAAGAATATATACATACAAAAGGGAAAATAAATAAAAGAAAAATTGTATAAGAGGTATTACAGGCCAATATCAATGTCAATCAATCAAAATAGACCACCCCACGGAATAAAAATAAGCATTGTCCCCAATGCTTAACAAAAATAAGAACAAGGAAGGGTAGAGAGTTAAGAGAACTCCCTATGTGGTCTCAGTCTGGATGGGATCCGCAGCACCCTCTATCTCCTCTAGCTGTATCTCATCATCACCTGGCTGAGGGACAACAGGGTTGCTGAGCATCTAGATCATCTCCTCAACAGTGTGGGCAGTGGCAATCGGCTCCTCAGACTGGCCGGCTGCTGCCTCTGGTGCCTTGGGTACTGTTGGTGCTGCCTGTGCTGCTGGGGCTGCTGGCTCCATAATCAGGTCCAATGGTAGATCTCCGACAGATGTAATCTTGGCAATCTCTTTTCTCAACTTCTCCACTGACTTCTTCGATGCCTAAGACTTCCGCATCTTCTTCGTTTGCTTTCCCAACTCCTCAATGACCTCCCCATGCGCCACTACGGTCTCCATAATGGTCTTCAGGTTGTCCATAATCTTCTTCAATATTTCCTCCACTGACGGAGGTACCTGTGGTGCTGCTGGGGCAGAGACTGTACTGCAACAACACTAGATATGTCAGATAGCTTTGAAGTAGCTGCCTGCATCCAGTTGTTGAGACTCGCCAATGCTTGGGAGACTCATAGTGTAGTCTGTGGATAAGTGGATGAAGCTGGCACTGATAATGGAGCTGATGGTCTAGCAGAAGAAGGTGGTGGCATGGCTTCTGTCCCGATGGAAGGACTGGCTGCTCTAGAAGGCATGACATTTGTGGAAGGCTCAGTAGCTGAATCAGTAACTACTACCGTTGGCTCTTTAGACTGGCCAGCGGAGGTAGTTGCCTTAACCTTGAAGTTCGGGTTGTCAGCACCCTGCAGGTGGTACCATGAGAAAGGCTTCTTGGCCTTCACTTCTGTATCATATTGTCTCGGCTCCACCTTTTGATCTTTGAAGTATTCTGTGAGGAAGTTTGGGTACGGGTAAGATCTTTCACCCTTTTGGACACCAAGAGTGATGTAGGTGGACATGATAGCACCCACATTTATCGGGTACCCAGCCATAATTGAAGCCACCAAGACTGCTCGAGGAAGTGGGAGGTTGTTCTAATTTAGGCACGGATCAATACGGCTGCACACAAAGGTCTGCCACCCTTTTGCTTCAAAGTTTAGGGTGGCCCAGACTATGGGAACCTGCTGTGAGCCACGGAGGTGGTGGTCCTCGAGCTACCAAGATCTTAGCTAACCACGGGCGAGATGCATCACCCATAGCCAGTTTTTCCAAGTATTGGACTGCCTCCACTTCTTCAAATCCCAAATATGCGTTTAAAGCACAGGAGTCGAATCTGACTTTCAAGTTTCTCACTTTTGTAACCTTGGTGCCCTTCTTAATGTGAGCTACATTGGCATAAAACTCTTTAACTAGGTGTCATTTGCATCAATAATACTGTGGGTGAATCATTTCCAGCTCTTCCGCTCCCGAAATTTTCTAACGACATCAGGGTTGTGAATGTCCAAATCCTTCATCAAGAATTTTTGCTCAAGTGTGAGCGATCTCTGGGGCCACCACTCTCTGAATCTGTTGAAGTCAGTCAAGTGGATGAATATGTCTTCCCACATCTCTCTTCTCTCGACCTCTCTAAACCCCCCATTGCAGTATCACACCCTCTACCATCGTCCAGAACATCATCATCATTATCTATATTGATTGGTGCAGTCGGGGCATGTGAGGAAGAGGGCTCAGAATCTTGGCTACCCTCTTCCGAACCTTCAGAAAAACTAGCAGCGAAAGATGACTCATCTACCAAGTGGAATCTACCTGGGACTTATTGTGATTGTGCTTCCGGCTGTGCTTGCACAGAGTTACCCTCAGAAGCTTCCCCAGATGGGAGATACTCACTGGTCTCGGAGGGTTTAGGAACTCTGTTGGCGGTTGCTTTCTTGCTGATGGCTCTCTGAATGGCAAGTGGTAGGTTACTTTTGCCTCGACCTCGACCTAGGGAGGGTTCTGCCCTCCCTTTTGATGTATCTCCTCTACCACGTGATCTAACCATTGTCTCCAATTCATAGCAATAAGAATCAGTCAGAGTTCAGGTTTAGAGGACACAGATACATGCATGACAATTGCAGGCTAGTTGTGGAAAAACAATCTCAGAAGAGGCAGTGCGGACCGCACAAAAGTAAGTGCGGCCGCAGACTGCCAAGTGCAGACCGCACAATTTCATAGTGCGGCCGCACAATCAAAAGTGCGGACCGCACAATTTTGAGTGCGGCCGCATAGCCCAGGTTCAGACCGCACAATTTTGCTGCGGACCGCATAATTTTACCGCGGACCGCATAATTTTGAGTGTGGTCCGCACAATCAATGCACACATATGCCCTAACATAGATAATTGTGGACCGCACAAAAGTGTGTGCGGCCGGCTAATTTGAATTTACGCAGCACTACCTTACGTGACATGCAATTTTCTCACAGGTTACACAAGTTTTGAGCAATTAAACATGATTATCTACTTACCCAGGCCCCAATTAACATTTAAGATGCTACCCACATGATTCTAAGCGAGAATGACTAACTATTGACATTTTTAGGCATGAAATTAACCCTAGATAAAAGAACAAAACTAAGAAAAGATGAAAAATCTAAAGATGAAATTAACATACCAGTAATGAAGGATTCAGGTGAGAATCTACACAGATGAAATGCTTGAAGTTCAAGAAATAATGCCGTATGCACTCTGTTTGCTTAGGGCTTGAGAGTTCAGAGAGTGTAAGTGTGAATAGTTGTAAAAAGCCATATTTATAGGTTGATCTGTCGGGCCCAAAACTTACCTGAGTGCGGCCGCACAATTTTGAGTGCGGTCCGCACGCCTTACCTGTACCTTTGAAGAATTGTTGCGATCCGCACAAAAGTGAGTGCGGCCGCAGAATTTGTGCAGACCGCACAATTTTGTGTGCGGTCGCAAATTATTAAGGAAATTTACAGGCTAAACTTCAGAGAGCATGCACTTTTGGTCTTCCAGTTGTGCGACCGCACACATAATTGTGCGGCCGCAGAGTGATTATGCGATCCACATAATTTTTGTGCGGTCCGCACTTTTGTCACACTTAGCCAATTTTTCTTGCACCGTCCCTGCAATGCACACCCATTCCTGCATATACTTCAAAACTAGTTAGCACAAAATAAAGCCTATCTAATCTAAAGAAGAAAACCAAGAAAAAAGAAAGACACATGGGTTGCCTCCCAAGAAGCGCCTGATTTAACATTGCGGCACGACGCAGATTACCCATTATTTGAAATGAAGAATCGCCACAATGTGGCCATCATCAACCTTACCAAGATAATGTTTAACCCGGTGCCCATTGACTCTAAACACCTCATCGTTTTTATCTTTCAAATCTAGAGCACCAAAGGGGGTTACATTTACCACTTCAAAGGGGCCACTCCATTTTGACTTCAACTTGCCCGGAAACATCCGTAATGGTAATTGAACAATAGCACAAGATCACCTTCTTTAAACTCCTTGTTGTGGATGTACTTGTCATGGAGGTACTTCATCTTCTCCTTGTAAAGGGACGAACTTATGGAGGCATGATACCGGAATTCATTAAGCTCATTCAATTGTGCCACTCTTAGGTTTGCAGCGACATCCCACCCAAGATTCAACTTCTTCAAGATCACATGGCCTTATGCTCAAGTTCTACCGGAAGATGACACGCCTTCCCAAATACCAATCGATATGGAGACATCCCAATCGGTGTTTGTAGGCCTTCCTATAAGCTCAAAGTGCATCATCAAGTTTTCTTGACCAATCCGTCCGGTTGGCATTCACAGTCTTTGACAAAATACTCTTGATCTCCCGGTTGGAGACTTCTACTTGTCTGCTTGCTTGAGGATGGTAGGGGATCCAGACTTTGTGAGTGACACCATACTTTCTGAGTATGGTATCAAAAGCCTTCTTGCAAAAATGCGAATGGCCCTTAGGGTACCAAACCTCGTGAAGATGTTCTTTTTCAAGAATGACACCACACTTCGAGCTTTGTTGTTGGGTAAAGCCACGACTTCAATCCATTTTGACTCATAGTCCACATCTACCAAAATGTAAGTGTTCCCACGAGAGCTCACGAACGGTCCCATGAAATCAATACCCCAAACATCAAAAATATCAATTTCTAAGATGGTGGTGAGGGGAATCTCATTCTTCTTAGAAATCCCACCGGCCCTTTGACATTCATCACAGCGCTTGACTAGATCACTAACGTCCTTGTAGAGAGTAGGCCAATAGAATCCATAACTCAACACTTTATTAACCGTTCTCGCTCTACCATGGTGACCACCGTACGGTGAAGAGTGGCAAGCCTCAAGAATTCCCATTTGTTCTTCCTCCGACACACATCGTCGGATCACACCATCGGTACATATCCAAAAAAGATACGGCTCATCCCAATAATAGTCAAGACAATCCCGTTTGAGCTTCTTCCTTTGGTTTGAAGAGAACTCATTTGGTAAAATGCCGCTCATAAGATAATTGACTTAATCGGAAAACCACGGCATCCCATTCATTGAAACGGCTAGGAGTTGCTCGGGAAATGAATCATTGATCTCAAGGCCGTCATGTGGCCTCCCCTCCTCCTCCAATCGGGACAAGTGGTCCGCCACTTGATTTTCACTACCCTTGCGGTCTTGAATCTCTAAATAAAACTCTTGCAATAGAAGCACCCACCACATTAACCTTGCCTTAGAATCTTTCTTGCTCATCAAATACCAAAGCGCCGCATGGTCGGTGTGAACAATCACCTTTGTACCCATCAAATACGGGCGAAACTTCTCCATAGCAAAAACAATATCAAGTAGCTCTTTTTCGGTCATTGTGTAGTTGACTTGGGCATCATTCATGATCTTACTTGCATAGTAGACCGGATGGAAGATTTTGTTGATTCTTTGCCCCAATACCGCTCCAACCGCCACATCACTAGCGTCACACATGAGGTCAAAAGGCAAGCTCCAATCCGGTGCGGTAATAATGGGAGTAGTAGTCAACTTGAACTTAAGCAATTTGAATGCCTTCATACAATCTTCATTGAAGTGGAACTTGGCATCCTTCTCCAAAAGTTTTCACAATGGGTTTACCACCTTGGAAAAGTCCTTGATGAATCGGCGATAGAAACCCGCATGAACCAAGAAGCTCCTCACTCCCTTCACGGATGTAGAGGGAGGGAGTTTGGAGATCACCTCAATTTCAGCTTTGTCGACCTCAATACCACGCTTTGAAATTTTGTGGCCGAGGAAAATGCCTTCCTCGACCATGAAGTGACACTTCTCCCAATTCAACACCAAATTTGTCTCCTCACATCTAGCCAAGACCCTATCCAAATTGTTCAAGCAATCTTCAAAAGAATTCCCAACCACGAAAATCATCCATGAAGACCTCAAGAATATCCTCCACCATGTCGGTGAAAATAGCCATCATACACCGTCGAAAAGTCGCCGGTGCATTACACAATCAAAATGGCATCCGCGAGAATGCAAAAGTACCATAGGGAAAAATGAAAGTGGTCTTCTCTTGGTCCTCATGATCAATAAGGATTTGATAGTAGCCGGAGTATCCATCAAGGAAGCAATAAAAAGCACGTCCGGCCAACCTATCAAGCATTTGATTTAGAAATGGAAGCAGGAAATGATCTTTCCGAGTGACTTTGTTGAGCTTCCTATAGTCCATGCATACTCTCCACCCGGTGACGGTTCTTGTGGGGATCATTTTTTCTTGTCATTTGTTACCACAGTCATGCCCCCTTTTTGTGGGACACATTGTACCGAAGAGCTCCACGACCTATCAGAAATGGGGTAAACAACCCCAACATCCAACCACTTGATTATCTCCTTCTTCACCACCTCTTGCATTGCTTTATTTAGCCTCCTTTGATGTTCAACGGAGGGTTTGGCACCCTCCTCCAAAATAATCTTGTGCATGCAAAAGGCGGGGCTTATGCCCCGGATATCCGCCAAAGTCCATCCGATTGCTCTTTTCCTCCTTTGTAGCACCTCCAATGTGGACTCTTCCCACATGTTAGTTAAACAAAGAAGAAAGAATAACCGATAAAGTAGAAGAAGGGCCAAGGAATTCATACCTGAGATGCAGAGGCAATGGCTTTAACTCCAAAGTGGGAGGCTCCTCGATTAAGGGCTTTGTTGGAGGAGTATTCTGGTTTTCATGATCCAAAGATAGCTTGCGGGGCTCATAAGTGTACGAACCCATGCCTTGCAATGCATTCACACACTCCACATAGCCTTCTTTCTCCTCATCATCATCAAGATTGAGCAAAACGGCTTCCAAATTATCCTCAACATTCATTGTGGCACTAGCATCATCAATAATCAGATCGGTCACCAAATCCACGAACGAACAAACTTCATTACTATTCGGTTTCCTCATAGATTCGCATACATGGAAGAGCACCTTTTTGTCACCCATCCGAAAAGTGAGCTCACTGGCTTCCGCATTAACAAGAGTCTTCCTCGTAGCAAGGAAAGGTCTACCCAAAATGATAGGTACCTCATAGTCCACTTCACAATCAAGAATCACAAATCTGCCGGGAGGATGAACTTGTCAACTCAAACCAACACATCATCAATAATGCCCAAAGGTCTCTTCATTGTACGAACCGCCGTTTGCAACCTTATAGATGTGGGTCTTGGTTTCCCAATTCCTAAAGTTTTGAACACCGAGTAGGGCATCAAGTTGATACTCGCCCCTAGATCACATAAGGCTTTGGCAAAGTCGGCGCTCCCAATAGTGCAAGGGATTGTGAAAGCGCCCGGATCTTCCAACTTAGGATCCATTGAGTGCACAATTGCCTCAACCAACCTTCATGAACTTTGCATATCCCGGCATTTGTTCCAATGTCTCAACCAATGACACATTAATAGACAAACTCTTTATCATATCAATAAACTTTTTGAATTGGTTCTCACTATATTGCTTTGCAAGCCTTTGAGGGTATGGAGGAGGAGGCCTTGGCATTGGTGCCTTAGCCTTTGGCACTACCGGTTCCGGCATGTCAATCACGTGTTCCCTATACAAGTTCACTTCTTCTTCCGTCTCCTCCACATTTTCATCAATATCAATTCTCACTTCTTCATTAACTTGAACCACATTGCTTGGGATTTCATCTTCTTGAACCACAACATCATCATCCACAATTCTTCATTGATTTGAGGTGGTTGCATCTCCATCTTTTCCACTTCTTGTAGTCACGGACATAGCATGTCCCGTATTATTCCCACCCTTCGGGTTCACCACCGTATCACTTGGTAGTTCCCCCTTGGGACGAGTGTTCAAAGCTTGCGAGATTTGGCCAATTGTACTTCCAAATTGCGGATTGAAGTATTGTGAGAGGCTAATTGAGAATCAGAGTCGTCATTCCATCATTTGTTTAAACATGATCTCAATTCTACCCATCTCATTGTTAAAAGAGCTCAGACCTTGAGAAGGATAGGGAGGTGGATTGCTCGGTTGTTGGACCATCGGGGGCCTTTGAAAACCCGACCCCTGGTTGTTGTTGTTGTTGTTCACCCTCCTTGGCTATTGCCTCCCCTATTGCTTTGATTGTTGCCACCCCAATTGCCTTGATGATTACCTCCCCAATTTTCTTGGTTACCTTGATTATTCCAATTGCCTTGATTATTGTTACCACCACTGCAATTGCCTTGGTAGCCTCGGTTGTTCCAATTTCCTTGTGACCGTCATTGTTGTTGATTTTGTCCTTGAGCATTGTTTCTTTGGCCTTGATAATTGTTGACATATTGAACTTATTCTTCTTGCTCATTGAACGAACCACCTTGATCATAAATACTATCATCTTGCATGAATTGTTCCAGACGGCTTTGCATTTGATGACCTTGTTTCCGTATCTTATTCATCATCAAATTTACACCTTCCATCGCTTCAGTTGTTTTGGCCCTTGAATTTGTTGAAGCTGAGCTTTGGCCAATTGATTCATTGTGGTTGTCAACTCGCAATAGCTTGCCCATGATCATGTAGTTCCTTGTGTAGGTGAATAACATTTGGGTCACCTTGAGGAACATTGGCTCTACTTTGCCATGCTGATGAGGTATCCCCCATCTCATCAAGAATTTCACATGCTTCAGCATAAGGCGTGTTCATAAAGTTCTCACCGGCGAGTTGATTTACCACACATTGATTTATTGTGTTGATCCCCCTGTAGAAGGTTTGTTGGATCATGGCCTCGGTCATATCATTATTCGGGCACTCTTTAACCATGGTACAATATCTTTCCCAATTCTCGTGCAATGGCTCATTGGGTTCTTGCTTGAATGCAAGAATCTCATCCCGAAGTGTCGCCATATGTCCCGGAGAGAAGAATTTGGCAATGAATTTCTCCGCTAACTCATCCCATGTATGAATGGAATGATTGGGTAATCTCTCTAACCAGTCCAATGCCTTTCCCCGTAGAGAAAAGGGAAATAGCCTCAACCGCAGCGCATCCTCGGAGACATTTGTTTGCTTGCTCCCCCAACAAGTATCGACGAACCCTTTAAGATGCTTGTAAGAGTTTTGACTCGGAGCCCCGGTGAAGAATCCACGTTGCTCAAGTAGTGTAAGCATCACATTGGTGATTTGAAAATTGCCCGCCCTAATGCAAGGCGGGATTATAGCACTTGCATAACCCTCGTTCGGTAACTGTCGGTGAGCTGCTAATCTTGGTGGAGGTGGGGGAGGGACGGGAACGTTGTCTTGAGGCGGGAGACCTCGTCTATTTTCTTGAGGTTCAAGAGGAACCTCATCAACTTGGTCATCATCCATGTCCTCC
>NC_031992.1:432531-455468 GCF_001879085.1 Nicotiana attenuata
TGACTTGTCCCCAAATTAAAAACGGTTGTGGTTAAGTGTTATTACTCACTGAGCTAGCGACTCATTCCCCGCTAATTTTTTTTTACAGAGACAGCAGTTGACGTAGGCGAGGATTTTGTTAATTAGAGGTCACAGGTTGAGAACTCTTGGTGAGCCTCGCACTTGTTCGCGTGGGCGGAGATTTTTATCAATTTTTATGGTCTTTCTTTAAATTATTAGAGTCGCTCCATAGTCATTATTTTAGTGTCGTGAGTATTCTTTTGTTATTATAGTCTTATGTTGAGTATCGTCCTTTATTACGAAAGTTGGAGGTAGATTAGTATTTCTGGTTGTTAGTGTGTTGATTAGTAATGGTGGAGACTTATTTTGGCTAATTGGTAAGTTGTCAATTGTCAGTTGAATTGCTATTAGGTTGTTTGGTTGCTGATTTGAGACAGGAAATTTTTGGGATGGTCCAAAAACAGGGGAAACTCTGCCCGATTTTCTGTAAAATTACCGATGAGGTTTACTTGGTAGCACTTGCTCCTAAGCGCCGGTCACGATCCTATATTGGGTCGTGACACTTTGTGAGTGACACCATACTTGGTGAGTAAGGTATCAAAAGCCCGATTGCAAAAATGCGAACCCCCATCACTAATAATGGCCCTTGGGGTACCAAACCTCGTGAAGATGTTCTTTTTCAAGAATGCCACCACACTTCGAGCTTCGTTGTTGGGTAAAGCCACGGCTTCAATCCATTTTGATACGTAGTCAACAACTACCAGAATGTAAGTGTTCCCACAAGAGCTCACGAACGGTCCCATGAAATCAATACCCCAAAAATCAAAGATATCAATTTCCAAGATGGTGGTGAGGTGCATCTCATTCTTCTTAGAAATCCCACCGGCCCTTTGACATTCATCACAACGCTTGACTAGATCACTAGCATCCTTGTACAGAGTAGGCCAATAGAATCCACAACTCAACACTTTTGTAGTCGTTCTAGCTCCACCACGGTGACCACCATACGGTGAAGAGTGGCAAGCCTCAAGAATCCCATTTGTTCTTCCTCCGGCACACATCGTCGGATCACACCATTGGTACATATCCGTAAAAGATACGGCTCATCCCAATAATAGTCAAGGCAATCCCGTTTGAGCTTCTTCCTTTGGTTTGAAGAGAACTCATTCGGTACAATGCCGCTCACAAGATAATTGGCTAAATCGGCAAACCACGGCATCCCGGTCATTGAAACGGCTAGGAGTTGCTCTTCGGGAAATGAATCATTGATCCCAAGGCCGTCATGTGGCCTCCCCTCCTCCTCCAATCGGGACAAGTGGTCTGCCACTTAATTTTCACTACTCTTGCGGTCTTGAATCTCTAGATCAAACTCTTGCAATAGACGCACCCATCGCATTAACCTTGCGTTAGAATCTTTCTTGCTCATCAAATACCAAAGCGCCGCATGGTCGGTGTGAACAATCACTTTTGTACCCATCAAATACGGACGGAACTTCTCCATAGCAAAAACAATAGCAAGTAGCTCTTTTTCAGTCACTATGTAGTTGACTTGGGCATCATTCATGGTCTTGCTAGCATAGTAGACCGGATGGAAGATTTTGTTTATTCTTTGCCCCAAAACTACTCCAACCGCCACATCACTAGCGTCACACATGAGCTCAAAAGGCAAGCTCCAATCCGGTGCGATGATAATAGGAGTAGTAGTCAACTTGAACTTGAGCAATTCGAATGCCTTCATACAATCTTCGTTGAAATGGAACTTGGCATCCTTTTCCAAAAGCTTAAACAAGGGGTTCACCACTTTGGAAAAATCCTTGATGAATCGGCGATAAAAACCCGCATGACCCAAGAAGCTCCTCACTCCCTTCACGGATATAGGGGGAGGAAGTTTGGAGATCACCTCAATTTTGGTCTTGTCAACCTCAATACCATGCTCTGAAATTTTGTGGCCTAGGACTATGCCTTCCTCGACCATGAAGTGACATTTCTCCCAATTCAACACCAAATTTTTCTCCTCACATCTAGCCAAGACCTTATCCAAATTGTTCAAACAATCCTCAAAAGAATACCCAACCATGGATAAATCATCCATAAAGACCATAAGAATATCCTCCACTATGTCGGTGAAACTAGCCATCATACACCGTTGAAAAGTCGCCGGTGCATTACACAACCCAAATGGCATCCTTGAAAATGAGAAAGTTCCATAAAGACATATGACAGTGGTCTTCTCTTGGTCCTTGGGTGCAATAAGAATTTGACTGTAGCCGGAGTATCCATCAAGGAAGCAATAAAAAGCATATCCGGCCAACCTATCAAGCATTTGATCAAGGAATGGAAACGGGAAATGATCTTTTCGAGTGACTTTGTTGAGCTTCCTATAGTCCATGCACACTCTCCACCCGGTGACAGTTCTTGTGGGGATCAATTCATTCTTGTCATTTGTTACCACAGTCATGCCCCCTTTCTTTGGGACACATTGCACTGGAGAGGTCCACGAGCTATCGGAAATGGGGTAAACAGCCCCGGCGTCCAACCACTTGATTATCTCCTTCTTCACCACCTCTTGCATTGATTCATCTAGCCTCCTTTGATGTTCAATGGAGGGTTTGGCACCCTCCTCCAAAATAATCTTGTGCATGCAAAAGGCGGGGCTTATGCCCCGGATATCCGCCAATGTCCATCCAATTGCTCTTTTCCTCCTTTGTAGCACCTCCAATGTGGACTCTACCTGCATGTTAGTCAAAGAAGAGGAAAGAATAACCGGTAAAGTTGAAGAAGGGACAAGGAATTCATACCTGAGGTGCGGAGGCAATGGCTTTAACTCCAATGTGGGAGGCTCCTCGATTGAGGGCTTTGTTGGAGGAGTCTTCCGGTTCTCAAGATCCAAGGATAACTTGCGGGGTTCATAAGTGTAAGACCCTATTCCTTGCAATTCATTTACACATTCCACATAGCTATCATTCTCCTCATCATCATCAAGATTGAGCAACACGGCTTTTAATTTTTCTCAACATTCATTGCGGCAGTAGCATCATCAACAATCACATCGGTCACTAAATTCACTAACGAACAAACTTCTTTGCTATTCGATTGCCTCATAGATTTGCACACATGGAAGACCACCTTTCCGTTACCCACCCAGAAAGTGAGCTCACTGTCTTCCACATCGACAAGAGCCTTCCTCGTAGCGAGCAAAGGTCTGCCCAAAATGATAGGTACCTCATAGTCCACTTCACCATCAAGAATCACAAAGTCCGCTGGGAGGATGAACTTGTCAACACGAACTAACACGTCATCAAAATACCCAAAGGCATTTTCATTGTACGATCCGCCATTTGCAACCTCATGGATGTGGGTCTTGGTTTCCCAATCCCCAAACTTTTAACCACCGAATAGGGCATCAAGTTGATACTTGCCCCGAGATCACATAAAGCTTTGGCAAAGTTGGCACTCCCAATAGTGCAAGGGATTGTGAAAGTGCCCGGATCTTCCAATTCGGAGCCATTGAGTGCACAATAGCACTCACTTGATGTGTCATCTTGATAGTCTCACAATTCATCGATCTTTTCTTGGTCACCAAGTCCTTCATGAACTTTGCATAACCCGGCATTTGCTCTAAAGCCTCAACTACCGGTACATTAATAGAAAAACTCTTCATCATATCAATAAACTTTTTGAATTGGTTCTCACTATTTTGCTTTGCAAGCCTTTGGGGGTATGGAGGAGGAGGCCTTGGCATTGGTGCCTTAGCCTTTGGCACTACCGGTTCCGGCATGCCAATCACATTTTCCCTAGACGGGTTCACTTCTTCTTGTGTCTCCTCCAAGCTTTCATCAATATCAATTCTCACTTCTTCATTAGCTTGAACCATATTGCTTGGGATTTCATCTTCTTGAACCACAACATCTTCATCCGCAATTCTTCTTTGAATTGAGGTGGTTGCATCTCCACCTTTCCACTTCTTATAGTCACGGTCACAGCATATCCCGTATTATTTCCACCCTTCGGGTTCACCATCGTATCACTTAGTAGTGCCCCCTTAGGATGAGTGTTCAAAGCTTGCGAGATTTGGCCCAATTGAACTTTCAAACTGCGAATAGAAGTGTTGTGAGAGGCTAACTGAGCATCGGAGTCAGCGTTCTTCTCCATCATTTGTTTAAACATGTTATCTATTCGGCCCATTTCATTGTTAGAAGAGCTCGGACCTTGAGAAGGATAGGGAGGTGGATTGCTCGGTTGTTGGAACATCGGGGGCCTTTGAAAACTCGACCCCTATTGTTGTTGTTGTTCCACCCTCCTTGGTTATTGCCTCCCCAATTGCTTTGATTGTTGCCACCCCAATTGCCTTGGTTACCTTGATTATTCCAATTGCCTTGATTATTGTTACCACCACTCCAATTGCCTTGGTGGCCCCAATTTCCTTGTGACCGCCATTGTTGTTGATTTTGTCCTTGAGCATTGTTTCTTTGGCTTGATAATTATTGACAAATTGAACTTCTTATTCTTGCTCATTGAATAAATCACCTTGATCATAACCACTATCATCTTGCATGAATTGTTCCGGACGGCTTTGCAATTGTTGACCTTGTTGTCGTCTCTTGTTTATCGTCATATTCACATCTTCCATTGCATTCACTTGTTTCAGCCCTTGAACTTGTTGAAGTTGAGCTTTGGCCAACTAGTTCATTGTAGTTGTCAACTCGGGAATTGCTTGCCCATGATCACGTAGCTCCTTGTGTAGGTAAATGACATTTGGGTCACCTTGAGGAACATTGGCTTGAATTTGCCATGCCGATGAGGTATCTGCCATCTCATCAAGAATTTCACAAGCTTCGACATAAGGCGTGTTCATGAAGTTCCCACCAGCGAGTTGATTTATGACATATTGATTCGGTGTGTTGATCCTCCTGTAGAAGGTTTGTTGGATCATGGCCTCGGTATCATTGTTCGGGCACTCTTTAACCATGGTATGATATCGTTCCCAAATCTCGCGCAAGGGCTCATTGGGTTCTTGCTTGAACGCAAGAATCTCATCCCGAAGTGTCGCCATATGTCCCGGAGAGAAGGATTTGGCAATGACTTTCTCCTCCAACTCATCCCACGTATGGATGGAATGATTGGGCAATCTTTTTAACCAGCCCAATGCCTTTCTCCGTAGAGAAAAGGGAATAGCCTCAACCGCAACGCATCCTCGAAGACATTTGTTTGCTTGCTCCCTCAACAAGTATCGACGAACCCTTTGAGATGCTTGTAAGCACTTTGACTCGGAGCCCCGGTGAAGAATCCCGTTGCTCAAGTAGTGTAAGCATCACATTGGTGATTTGGAAGTTTCCTGACCTAATGCGGGGCAGGACAATAGCACTTGCAAAACCCTCATTCGGTAACTGTCGGTGTGCTGCTGCTCTTGGTAGAGGTGGGGGAGGGACGGGAACATTATCTTGAGGCGGTCGGCCTCGCCTATTTGCTTGAGGTTCAAAAGGAACCTCATCAACTTGGACATCATCCACTCGTACCCCCCCCCTACCCCCCCCATTGGAAAATTCCCAATGGGCTCGTTGTTGAGAGCTATTTTCGTACCTAAAATCAATTCAAAAACAAAGTTAGTGACTCGGAAGGAAAAGAAGATAAATCACACAAAAACTCCCCGACAACGACGCCAAAAATTGATGTCGCCCAAACTCACACCACAAATATAGGTAGCGAGGCGATCGAAGCAATAATAAATACCCAACGCAAGTTGGGGTTGAATCTACAGGGAGTTAGAATTGGGATTAGGTATATATTTAGTGTAATTGTATGATGTGCCTCAAATTACACTTCCACATTCTTGTTTCTTGTTTTACTTCTATTTTAAGCTATTGATTGCAATTATAAAATTAGAAGACAATATTTTTGGTTTTGGTTGTTTTTCAAATGATAAAAGATCTAGGGTCGTGACTTCCACCTAGGTGGTTACCTAACGGGTTGTAAACTCTAGGGCAAGTTTGATTGGTCGGGGTTGTAATATAGAAATCACACGCAATTACCCACTCTATACCTCTCGGTAGTTTGAGTGATTTTGCCCAATTTGGATTTCTCAAGTCCAAATGGGTATTGCACAAAATAAGTGATATAAGCTCAAGCCGGGTCTTACTATCTGTAGATTTGACCCTTTAATTGGGGCTATCAATTTCTTGAGTTCACCCCAGTTTCTTGTTAGCCAAGCTTTCCTAGACTTAGTCTATCTTTCTCAAGTAGAGACTAAGTCAATTAGGCATTAATCAATGTTTGCAACCATTAATTCTTGAATTTAAGCAAGAACTAGGCTAAATATCACTAACCCAATCACAAACAAGCCCTAAATCAATGTAACACCCCATAGTTTCTTATGTGAAAGTACATCGTAAGTCAATTAACGTAAGCTCTGAAATGAGATCATCTCTGAAAGTAAAAAACAGTAAGTTAATCATGTTATCATGGAGTTGAAAATATTTAAGATCATGGACTGTAATTACCAAGAGGGTTGGAAGGCTTAGAAGCTAAACAAATTGCAGACAAGTTGGGAATGTTATAACATGTACTTTTGGGGTGAGACTAGGGTGCTCAAAATGATAAGGAGGTTATGTTATGAGCTATTTTTGTCTTAGGATAGTCGTGTGTTATGTTTTTAAGTCAAGCAAGTTGTGGAACAAAAGTTGACAAAGATCATCACAAGTTACATTCTTAACAATACTGGAATTTAGGTCAAATATAGCTAAGATTTTCTCCCAATATGCTTGGAACTAAGGGATGATCTACCTACCAAATTGAAGATCTATGATTCTATTTCCTAACGCATTAAACCATTCATTGATACGACATAGGAGTAGAGAGATATTTGCAGTTTCGCGAGACTGCGCAGACATCATAAGTGACAAGTAGGTGTGTCACTGAGGCTTTTTGAGAAATACATTTAATGAGTTATATGAGGTCTTATTGGGACATGTTATATACCAATTTTAAGGTCATGGAACTTAGTTTCCAACGCTCTTAACCGTTCATTCATACGACATCCGGATAAAAAGATATAAGCATCGGAAGATGGGCCAATGCGAGGGTGCCAAGCTAGCACCTCTTTGACTTTTCAAAAGATTATATATTGGTTTTTGCTCGTCTCTATCTTCACTTTTACATAGAGCCCGACCAGAGAACACCTTAAAAACCTATCCTTATGCTCTCCAAAGGGTTTCAAAGAATACTAACATCCGGTGTACGAAATCAAGAAGCGATAACACTAGAACGATCCCTATGACGTAAGTATCGCTATATCGCCTCTCTTTTTCTTTATAGTTTGAGTTTTGGAACGTACTTCATAGTTAATAAAACTTCTAATTTCTGTATTTAAGCTTTAAATATCAAGGAAGGTTGATAAATTCATTTCCTAATAGTTAGAACTCACGGGACAGTGATAGGAAGCCGTGAGTTCGAGTTATTCGATTTATAGTGGACTGTTTTTGGGGGCTGTTTCGAGTTGCTTTTGGGCATGATCTAAAGTGAAACGAACGTAAACAATACGCTATTTCATAATGAATCTACTCCTAACAACTAAGGTTGTCCATGTTGTTCTTTCCTTACAAAGTTATTCTAAGAAAGTATGTATGATCCTTGAGTCCTAGTGAAGTTCATATTGATGGTATGATGTCCATAATGATAATTGAAGGTGCAATGACCTTATGTTACTGCAAAAGGTTTAGAACGTGATTCCATGAGGCAACATGCATTATATATGTATCTACTTTACTCTACCGCGCCGTATAGTCAGCCGGGTATGGCACCTATTGTGCAACCACTGATCAGTTGGATTTACCGAGCTCCACATGGCCGGTTACGATTCTACCGAGCCTTATGATGGCCGGGTATATTTTTACTAAGTCCTCTTCGAGGCCGGGTACGATATGATGGTGATGATTCCCACAGAGGCGGATGTTTTTAAAAGATTATGTACATATATGTATCACGCATTTCATGTCACTATCTCGCGTAGGCACTCAGATGCTACAGGTTGTATCTCCTACATCTCTCTTTACATTTATGCTTTTCTGCCTTACATACTCAGTACTTTATTCGTACTGACATCCCTTTTGCCTGGGTACGCTGTGTTTCATGCCCGCAGGTCCCGATAGACAGGTTGACAGTCATCCTAGTAGGCTATCAGCTCAGCGGAAGGTGTTGCTGCACTACACTTGCTCCGGAGTTGCCTATTTGGTCAGTATGATTGGGACATATATTGACTGGTATGGCGGGGCCCTGTCCCAACCTTTTTGATTTTATGTACTCTTAGAGGCTTGTAGACAAATGTCTGGTATATGGATACTTGTATGGCCTTGTCAGCCTATGGTTTGAGTTTACAAATAATTATGTCAGCCTTATACGCACGTATGTCACATGTATAAGTTTCTATATCATATTGTGTCATCCTATGTCTAGTATTCCTTTATTTTTATTCTGGTTATCTCATGACGGCCCTTTTGGCCCATTTACCCATGATAGTATGATAAGAAAGATAAGTTACGTTGGTACTCGGTTGAGTAAGGTACCGGGTGCCAGTCGTGGCCCTTCGGTTTGGGTCGTGACAGAAGTGGTATCAGAGCAGTTCTGTCCTAGGGATGTCTACAAGCCGTGTCTAGTAGAGTCTTGTTTATGGGTTAGGACTCTCACTCTTTCATCTTGCTCTAGATCGTGTGGTAGAGCTCAGTTGTAAGAACTCAATTTCCTAAATTCTGTCTTATTCATAATACGGCGATGCCTACATCTAGAAAGACGGTTGGTAAGAGATTGCTATGTGGCTGTGGAAGAGTTGAGTGAGAGGAACTCAATTTTGCATCATGCTTATGATGAGTAAATGTGAGGTCTTCAGCAGATCATGTGTGTACAAAGATGTGTTAGTTTCTTAATAAGGAGCTCTAAGGCAATAATATCTATCTACCCATATGGTAAAAAGCAATAAAAGAATCAGAAGGTGGATACAAGTTTCAACAAGTAAAAGAAGCAAGATGAAGAAGGGTACGAGGCGCCCAGTTAATAAAGATTGTCAGTATTTAGGATTCAAGCAAAGAAATATAAGCATTTTAAATTACCTTCAATTGTAACAGAGGTATGTACAATTGGCCACACCCGCCTCAGTTACGCTCCATGGGAGCCAACAGATATAGTTAAGAGAAGGACGGGATATCAGGATCCAGTTAGGGTTAAAGTAACCCAAAATGTTGGATGGATTGTTTGCGTTAGTTGACATTTCCGAAGGATATTGCCGATGTGCTAATAGATCTCCTTGTGAGACACCTACATGGTGCACCCTAAATAGTACGGCTAGTTACGAATACTAGAATGTTCAAAGACAGGCACTGGAATCCTGGAAAGAATAAATATTAACTTAGTGTTGCATTCATCCCTAGTAGAGAGAAAATGTTAGGCAACCCGAAAAGCCAGTGGATGGAGCAAGGGGAGCTAAAAGCAAAAGAATGTCTTGTTGGAGTTTTCAGAATAAAGTGATAGACATAAATGTTAGCATGGAAATAAGAACAGAGTTAATAAAGCATTATGAGTAATATGTGTTACGTGGATGACAATGGTAGATAAAAAAAATGACAGTATTACCGAATCTATAGTTAAGGGAAGGAAAAGATGAGAGGTAACAGGCCTTGAGGCAACAAAAGAGCATAGGTCATAAAGTCACATCCTCATTTCGAGAAATAAGTTCGTGACTCTAACGTGATTGCCAAAGGGAAAAGTTAGACCCCAGAGTAATAGAAATCAATATGGGCTGGTGAACAAGATAAACTAAAAATAAATTACAGATCGAAGGAATTGGTAATAGTCGGCATCGTTTCAAAGATTGTGTTTCGACAATAATAGAATGAACAATAGAGGAATAACCTTAAAAGTTCATTCACGGAGACTCTTTCCTAAAGTATGCACTATGAATAGAATTAAGCTTAAGGGACTAAATGTGCCAGTTACACCAGGTGTCACCCTTGTGAGTAAGAAATTCAATTATCCCTGGTGTAGAAGGGTTACCGCAAAGCGAGTAATATGTCAGTGAAGATGTAAAAAAAATCCAAAGATGAAGAGGTAACTATCGAATGGTAAAGGAAGAATGCAGTAAAAAGGTGAAAGGAATGAGATTGCATTTATTCAGATCCTACAGGTATAATATGACTCCAGAACATTATGCAAGCATGATGCCGGAGATAATCAATAAGGGTCTCGCACTCGATGATATTGATAAATAAGTGCGAATGAACACTTGATACATCAGGAACCAGTACAAGAGGTAAGTTAAGACAAAGGAAATAACCCAAGAGAGAGTACAAGAAATATAGATATGAGAATGGACGAACAAGTAGTTAGTAGTTGATTTAGGAAGAGCCTAGTTATGGCTACACAAGAGGATACAGACAAATCAACAGATTATGCAAGATAAACGTAGTGAAACCTAACATAGTGAATCACTCTCGCAGATATGACGTTGTAACCTTTGAGAAATATTCAGATAGGAGTTGGGGTAATTCAAGGTACCTTATAAGTGTTACAGAAATAAGAGAGAGTGCCACAAAGGAGACAATCAAAATTTGAGTTCAGAAGTAACCCTACGAGCACAAGGGCACGGAGGTATGTAACTAAGGTTATTTGTAGGCAAATAAGAACATCGAAAATTCCTTCCGGTATATTGTATAACAAGCTCGCAACTTTACAAGAGCCAGAAGGTCTCCTTAAGTACTACAAAGAAAGACTAACTGAGGAAATAAGGAAGGAGGCTTCAACCTAAGCATAGTAACTTGAAGAAGAAATGGTCATGTAAAAACAGTCTCACTACAACATTGTATGCACTCCCTAAGAAAGTGGCATCTATCGTGACTAATGAACAGGAAGTAAGTGATATGGTATCATATGGGTTACACGGGATTCTTGTATTCGTGAACGCCAAGATAAACCAAGTATGCACGCAACAAAGGGCAGAAAGACCAGGAAACGTAATAGCTTACGTTTAAAGTAAGCTGAGAAGGAACGAAATGAATTATTTAACAAATGATCCAGAGTTAGTTACGTTATGAACGCACTTAAGATTTCAGAATATTATCCATGCAGCATATATGTTGACAATCATACAGCCATAGAAGACTCCAGTATAAGTTAAAAGAAATAATTGACTCCAGGTCATAGACAAAGCGTTGAATTATGGTATCACGTATATTCCATAGCTTCCATGAAAGGCAAAAGTAATAAATAATACCATGAGCCGCAGATCGGAAGATGGCATAAGCCTACATAAAGGCTGATCAGAAAGAAGAGGAAACTAAAGAGATACATCAACTAAGTAAATAAGGAGACAAATTATTGGACCAAGAAAATTATAGACCTCATGATTGAGAACATTGAAGGATCACTCTTAAATATCAGAGCTACAAGAGAGATAGTACAAAAGCCATATTCTATAATGGCTCTATGATAAAGCCAGTTAGAAAAGTAACAACCTCATAAGATATAAAGCTCCCACCGGATTATGTATGCACCAGAGGTGCAAGTATTATAATAGAGCTTCAAGTTGTGAATGTGAATTATACCTATGTGGAAGTGAGGTCATGAAATAGGTAGAAGATGTGATACGAGATTTTAAGGTAAGTAAGGTAAAGGTGAACAACGTACGAGATTCTCAAATGTAGAAGGTTTTGAATAGTCCATACTTTGGATTTATTCACAGAACAGTTGGCTAGATGGCAAGGACAGTATTAAAACCATCCGTAAGAGCTATTAGTGCACCAGTCAACATTCGAGGACGAATGTTCCTAAGGGGGGAATGATGTTACACCCCATAGTTTCGTATGTGAAAGTGCATCGTAAGTCAATTAATGTAAGCTCTGAAATGAGATCATCTCTGAAAGTAAAAAAACAATAAGTTAATCATGTTACCATGGAGGTTGAAAATATTTAAGATCATGGACTGCAAGTACCAAGAGGGTTGGAAGGCTTAGAAGCTAAACAAATTGAAGAAAATAAGTTTCATCGAAAGTCGACAAGTTGGGAATGTTATAACATGTACTTTTGGGGTGAGACTAGGGTGCTCAAAATGATAAGGAGGTTATGTTATGAGTTATTTTTGTCTTATGGTAGTCGTGTGTTATGTTTTTAAGTCAAGCGAGTTGTGGAACAAAAGTTGGCAAAGATCATCACAAGTTACATTCTTAACAATACTGAAATTTAGGTCAAATATAGATAAGCTTTTCTCCCGATATGCTTGGAACTAAGGGGTGATCTACCTACCAAATTGAAGATCTACGATTCTATATTCTAACGCATTAAACCGTTCATTGGTAAGACATAGGAGTAGAGAGATATTTGCAGTTTTGCGAGACTGCGCAGACATCATAAGTGACAAGTAGGTGTGTCACTAAAGCTTTTTGAGCAATACATTTAATGAGTTATATGAGGTCTTATTGGGACATATTATATACCAATTTTAAGGTATTGTAACATAGTTTCCAATGCTCTTAATCGTTCATTCATACGACATCCAGATAAAAAGATATAAGCATCGGAAGATGGGCCAATGCGAGGGTGCCAAGCTAGCACCTCTTTGACTTTTCAAAAGTTTATATATTGGTTTTAGCTCGTCTCTATCTTCACTTTTACATCGATCCCGACCAGAGAACACCATAAAAACCTATCCTTATGCTCTCCAAAGGGTTTCAACGAATACTAACATCCGGTGTACGAAATCAAGAAGCGATAACACTAGAACGATCCCTACGATGTAAGTATCGCTCTATCGCCTCTCTTTTTCTTTATAGTTTGAGTTTTGGAACGAGCTACTAGCTAAAGTTACAGACTTAGCCTTTGCTCAACACTGATTCTGAATCTCCTTATGCTATGATAGATTGAGTTGACTTGTTTGAAGAGTTGCTGGGAAGGTATTAAGGACTCAACTTGGTTAAGGTATGTTAAGGCTCTTCCTTCATTCTTTTGGCATGATCTAAAGTGAAACAAACGTAAACGATACGCTATTTCATAATGAATCTACTCCTAGCAACTAAGGTTGTCCATGTTGTTCTTTCCTTACAAAGTTATTCTAAGAAAGTATGTATGATCCTTGAGTCCTAGTGAAGTTCATATTGATGGTATGATGTCCATAATGTTAATCGAAGGTGCAATGACCTTACGTCACTGCAAAAGTTTTAGAACGTGATTCCATGAGTCCAACATGCACTATATATGTATCTACTTTACTCTACCGCGCCGCACTATAGTCGGCCGGGTATGGCACCTATTGTGCAACCACTGATCAGTTGGGTTTACCGAGCTCCACGTGGCAGGGTACGATTCTACCAAGCCTTATGATGGCCGGGTATGTTTTTACTGAGTCCTCTTCGAGGCCGGGTATGATATGATGGTAATGATTCCCACATAGGCGGATGTTTTTAAAAGATTATGTACATATATGCATCATGCATTTCATGTCACTATCTCGCAGAGGCACTCAGATGCTATAGAATGTATCTCCTACATCTCTCTTTACATTACGGTTCTTATTTATACTTTTCTGCCTTACATACTCAGTACTTTATTCGTACTGACGTCCCTTCTGCCTGGGGACACTGCGTTTCATGCCCGCAGGTCCCGATAGACAGGTTGACAGTCCTCCTAGTAGGCTATGAGCTCAGCGGAAGGTGTTGCTGCACTACACTTGCTCCAGAGTTACCTATTTGGTCAGTATGATCGGGACATATATTGACTGGTATGGCGGGGCCCTGTCCCAACCTTTATGATGTTTATGTACTCTTAGAGGCTTGTAGACAAATGTCTGGTATATGGATACTTGTATGGCCTTATCGGCCTATGGTTTGAGTTTACAAATAATTATGTCAGCCTTATAGGCACGTATGTCACATGTATAAGTTTCTATATCATATTGGGTCATCCTATGTCTAGTATTCCTTTATGTTTTATTCTGGTTATATCATGACGACCCTTTTGACCCATTTACCCATGATAGTATGATAAGAAAGATAAGTTACGTTGGTACTCGGTTGAGTAAGGTACCGGGTGCCAATCGTGGCCCTTCGGTTTGGGTCGTGACAATCAAACACCCATTAAGTACCCACACTAGGGTTGGGCCACAAACCTAGCTAGAAATTTAGCAACTCATGTAAAATGAAGAAATTAAAGAAGAAATTTGTCACGCCCCAAATCTGAGGAGGCGTGGCTGGCACCCGGTGTCGTGCTGGCCCGAGCGAACCACTCTCTAACTCATGATCGTTCGACCAAAACTAGAACATACATAGCTCGAGTTAGCTGGACTTATTCCTTTTGTAAATATCATGGGCCCACATGGCCACAACTCATAATGTACAACTGTAAGTGGGAAACACTATTTTACTGAACCATTTTTCTTAAAACATGAATACATTTGGGCCGTCAAGGCCTCTGACATACTATACAAAATGAACCTCTGTCTATTTGACATCAAATGGGACAGGGTACTGTCCTGCCCATAAGTCTGTAGAAAACTTCTAACACGATGACTCATAGACTCGGCTGCACTCCGAATGAGGTGGATTCCTACCGATCCTTCGCTAAAGCCAATGTCGTCTACTATGAAAGCTTGTCAAACTAATTATCTATACCTCCAGGCATGAATGCAGCGTCCCCAACAAAAGGACGTCAGTACGAATAATATACCGAGTATGTAAGGCATGTAAATCAGTATATAAAGGACATGGAGTAAAGGACTCAACCTGTAAGTCTGGATAGTTCTGTAAATCATGAAATATTTATAATGTCATGCATATGCCTATAAATGTCATGTAATGCATAGGTCTGTACGTACTTAACATCATCGAGCCTCTGAGGGCATCCCATCATATCATCTCGGCCACTGTGGGCAAATCATTAACGTATACCAGCTGATCAGGTGGTGGTGCGTATATAACGTCGTAACCTTTTCCCATATCCCATATACATATATTATACATATATACGCGTATATAATGCCAGCTAGTCATGGGTCAATGTGCATGTATAAATGCATGAAATGCATATGAAATACGTTAATAAAATCTCCCAGTACGTCATAAGGCCATTATGTCTTTGATTAATATCATGAAATAAACTTTACCAACTTACGTATTTTTGAGACCCATGAACAGATGATAGAATAATATGACACATGGGAGAATAGGAATATACACATCTCTAGCATTTCTACGAATATAGTGGTTTATGGAAGTTGTGCATTTGCTCGTTTCGCTTATGTTGTATAGATCATGCCAAAAAGAAAGAAGGAATAGTCTTAGCATACCTCGATACAAGATGTTCTGGGAATGACAAGAGCTAGCTGTGAGGGTACGACCCAGAATTTCCACTTTGACATGTCAAAATATTTCCATAGTTCAAGTCAAGGGAAGTCCCATATCAACCACCACAAAAAATTAATAGCAAAAGTGGGCAAACTCTTTAACACTACCAAGTCTCGTGCCAAACCTCTACACTCAATTATGTTCATTGTAGGCCGAAGAAACTAGAAGGCTATAGATATTACTCTTACAACAGCAAAGCATTTCGCATAAACACATTAACATTGGTATTTAGGGACATAAACCACGTCAACTATATTCTCGTCATCATTGTCGATGCAAACTGTAGGAAGCCCAGCTTCAGTTTATTTATAAGGAAAAAAGAGAGGCTAAACTTCTGTTAATACAGTATTTCAATTGATACAAAATATTGGGTAAGTTTCATGTCCCTCTTAATCAGCCACCTATTCTCATACTAGTAAGGATGGCATGGGCCCAATAATACTATGCTTAAGCATGGGCCCAATAATACTATGTTTAGGTTGTGCTAATTAGTATGTGTGTAAATTTTCTTCTTAATTTATAAGCACCGGTAATATTTTTACTTAAAATATCAAGTTATTAAAATAGTTATGGATAGTTTCTTAGACGATGCTACTTTTGTTCAAAATAAGTACTTCTAAGCTTTTGACATACCCATTAAGAGAATCATTTAATAGCATTAATAAAAATATTATATAATTAAGTTATCCTTTATATCTTCTTAAATTACTCTTTGTATATATTCATATTTTGTAGATTATTTATTGGTTCAAGGATAATTTGGGAAAATACTAATTAATGCCTTTTTGATTTTTTTAAAGTCTTAATTACTTTTGCCAAATTAAATTAGCCTAAATAAAATGTATTTTCGATCATGGCGAAGTCCATAAAAGCTACTAAATGTACCGGTAAGACATCATATAATGCCTCAAAAGCCTATATATATACCCTTTAAAGCTATTTAAAAATTAATTAGGAAAATAACTTTACAAGCAAGGTCATTAATTATTTTTCTTTTTGACGTTAAGTTGGATTCTATTTTGTTCTACTATTTTTTTTTAATAAGATTTTAGAGATGAGTATTGCTAAAGTTGGATTAATATTAATTTACATTGGTAGAAATGAAAGATTAATTTTAATCTAAAACCATGAGCTTCCCTTGTTTACCAAAAGAAGGACTCTAATTTTAATTTAATAGATTTTAAAAATAAATATGTTGAAGTTAGATATATTTTTCTTTATTACGAAGGAAAAACTTTGAAAAAATATAAAAACATATTTTTTTTTTACTATGAAGTTCATGTTTAAGAAGGAAAAAAATTGAGACTACAAGTGCCCAAAGTATAAGCTAGACATGATTAATTATAAATTTGTGAGAAGGCGAAAGTTAAATTTTATATAATTCCAACTTCAAATAATTCCTTTTCCATCTTTTTTGATGATGGTCTAGATGGAATTCACATTAATTAATCATTCTCCGTGTACAACTGTAAATGAATAAAAGCTACAACAATATAATCTAATCTTAAGATATTTATGTTAAACTCATACATATTGCCAAATATTCTATTATTTTTTCTCATTCAAGTACTTTCTTTGTACGTTTATATATTATTTTCTCTAAATAAAAGTCGAAAGTCTTCGACGTAAAAGTTGATAACGTAAATTATGGGTTTAAGTTTAAAGGTAAATCTACGTATAAAGATCATTAGAATTGTAAGTATTTTTATGTAGTTTTCACCTTTTAATTTATATTTGATACACTTAAACTAAAAAATTTCACTAAGTGTCTCAAATGACTGTTAAGGTACAAACTAAACTCACATATAAATAAGAACTTCAGTGGGCCCATTTCTTCAATAAGTTGTACAATACAAATGGTTCTATGCTTGCAAAATGATAGGAACGTGTAAAGCAAAGACTCAGATGGGACCCACTTCATAAAAGCTTTTGGAAATTATGGTGATGTATGATGAGATAAGCAAGGGGTAATTTGGTCAAGTCACTCAAAGATTTATATGGCAGCTACAGTAATCTATCTTTTCGGCCAATCACATTGCTCCATTTTAAGTGAATTTACCGAAACGCCCTTGATGTGCCAAGCAGGCATGTTGACCGTCACCTGCTTATCCTCTCTTATATAATAGTAATGATGACTTGAGAGTCATAGATATGCTTTAAGGGGGTGCTGCCACGTGGGGGTGGGGGTGTTTTAATCTTTATCTACTTATTAGGTAATTAGGTAGTGTCCCGTCACCCGGTAATTAATCAATTACCCGCATAATTAAGAACTATCTCAATTTACTTAAAATACTACTCACTTTTAGTACACTTTATACCCTACTATCATGGTCATGTGATACCATATAAAATTAATACATACACTATTATTTCATTAAAATATCCATGTAAAAATACATATATTTTCTTAACTTCTAATTTTCCTAATCTCATATAAAGAGTATAAATTTTCGTACACTTAATTCTTAAAATGGTAAAAAAAGATAGCATTCTTTCCTTGTGCGAAAATAATTTCTATCTTTATAATAAAGAAATCTCATAAACTTTCTTATATTATGAGTATAATTTAAAGCAAGATAAATATAAATTTTGGATTTTCAAAAGGTACAATTTGTACCAAACGCTCTTATTAATGGAACATGAATGGCAATGTAATTCACTACTTAAACCAAAATAAAACTCATTGGGAGTGGGCTTCTTTTGCATGATATTGGTACAGATTTAATTGTAATATATAAATGAGTTTTACATAAATTATAGTACTCCCTCCTAAATTATATGTTTCCTACTTAACAAGGCACTAATTTAGAGTAAGAGCTTAAATTATCACTATTTATTAATAGACGTTAGTGAAAAAAATAATGATCTAGTAAGTTCTTAAAGATTGTGAACCTGTTTAATACAAAATCGGGTTAACAGTGCCTTGTTAACAATCAAATATCAATCAAATATTAAAGAAGCATTAAAAAGCTTATGGAGAAAACTTTCCTTTTAAAAAATAGAAGTTCGAGAGGACACAATTCCAAAATTATACTTATAAAACTTTTACTGAAATACTTCACTTAAAAGAAATACCACACTAACATAATATCTAACGTATCAAGGTTGTAAACTTACAGGGTCTCATAATAATAATGTCTTAAACCCTCTATAACCTCCTAATAGACATAATCCCTTCAATTTCATGTGGATTTACTACGGCACATCCTAATGCTAAGGTACGGGATGTAACATCTTTCCCCCCTTTAGAAACATTCGTCCTCGAATGTTAACTCTTTGAGATTTTCAAAACTTTCGCTAGGGTCCCTCTGTGAACTAAACTAAAACCCAAATTATATCTGAAGTCTCGACTATTCACAACCTTTTGTACTTGAGTATCTCGTATCTTCTTTAGATTTACCTTACTTACTTTACAACCTCGCATTATATCTTCTGTTTCTTTCATAACCTTCCTTTCATATAGGTAGAAATTACATCTACGCATTTGTCACGGCCCCAAAACTAACCCGGTCGTGATGACGCCTATCATGGAACTAGGCCAGCCGACACAATTCCAATACCAATTAATATTTTCATTCTTAGGATAAAATCAAAGCTATTTAACAATAAACCTTTATAAAGTGTTTAAAACAAAACAACAGTGCGGAAAGAAAGCCCGACATCGGGGTGTCACTAGTCATGAGCATCTAGAGTACAAGTCTAATACAGTTTACTAAAATGACAAAAGAGTCTAAACCAACTGAACAACTATAAGATAGGAGGGAGAAAAGCAGGGTTGCGATCGCCAGACAACTACCTTACTAACTCCGATGGACCTCCCACTGAGTAATCAATGCCTGCTACCGGGCTCAGAAATACCTGAATTTACACACAAGGTGCAGGGAGTAATGTGAGTACGCCAACTCAGTAAGTAACAATCATAAATAAATGCTAAGTGCAGTGACGAGCAGTAAAATCACATAAAGTTCACAATATAAAGTATCAGTGTAAAATAACAAGGGCCAAATCAGTATCCCAGTTAAGATATCTCGTAAAACTCCAGTTTCAATGAAAAACATATAAAATATTTTTGTTCAACAGTTTTCAATAGAGGCTCAATATAAAAGAAGAGGAGTGAAAACTGTAATTTCGTAAACAAGCCCCTCGGGCGAAGTATCACTCATATATATATAGACTCTCGAGTGAAGTATCGCTCATATATATAGCCTCTCAGGCAAGTATCACTCATATATAGCCCCTGTCACACCTCCTTTTTCACCTACTACACCCCGTGAAGGGTATAATAAAAGGAGTTTTTCCAATTAAAGGACAATCGAAACGGGATTCATTTATTAAGAGATTCAGAGTCGCCACTTGGGAGATTTATGGTGTCCCAAGTGACCGGTTTGAAATCCCGAATCGAGGAAAAGGTTTGACTCTGTTTAACAGTCGCGAACCAGAAATCGGGGTAAGGAATTCTGTTAACCCGGGAGAAGGGGTTAGGCATTCCCGAGTTCCGTGGTTCTAGCACGGTCGCTCAACTGCTATATGTGGCTAAAGTCTGATTTTAATACATGTTATCCTATTGCAATTTTAGAATTGTTTAACCGCTTTTAATTAGTTTTTATGAAAGTGAACGTCGTTTAAGAGCGTGTTTTTGGATCACGTCACATGAAATGCACCCGGATCCTTGACACCTCTTATTCAACGTTTTGGGATTTGGATTTGGGCCACGCAATTTAAGGGCCATAAATTGTACGTTTGGCTAATATGGTCCCCCTCAACTCATCAAAGGACTAATGTGAAAATAGTACCATATAGCATCCATTCAAAATTCCTAACCACTTAAAGAGAATCCGTATTGGCCTGTTATTGTTATAGCTACTCACATGAATAGTCTGAGCCCATTGTAAACGGGTGAAAGCATACAGTAAAATCATAAAAGAATCCCTCTCAGTAGCAGACCACTCTTTCATGGGAGTACCACTATCAAATATAAAAATCACCTCTTCTATACCTTACTCTTTAGGAAAATTCAGGTCATGGAACGTATGTAATAAGCAGTGACTCAAGTTCATACAACAAAGTTAGCTCAAAGGTTGCTAGCAACTTGTGTAAGAAGCTCTCAAAACAGAATAATGCAACTCATGGAAAACTAAAGATAATAAGCTAGCTATTTCACTTCTCAGAACATATGATCACTCTTGATAGCAAAAGAATCTAAGCACAAATTGTTATATGTTTTCAAAGAACAGCAGAACAATTCAGGCACTGACGGGCAGACGTACGTCCCCAACAGAAAAGATATCAAATCGTCCATCATAAACTCATTTCAAAGAGAGGAAGACAAACGACGCTTTCTGAAAATTGCACACGAATGCACCAGGTCTGGTAGACAATTGCCAAATCAAACAACCATAGCTAGACATGTAGACTGCCCAGCTAACCAAAACCAACGCGAGCCCCAAAAGTACAGAATTTGCATTAAAAAGAACTGGGCAGATTTGCTTCTTAAATAATGCAAAACAGAGCAAGTGTTAAATAGCCTAATAATTCTAACAACTGCCCAAATTCAGAAGATATGGACATTGGAAATGCGACTAAATGCAGTAACGTACACTCAATACCTTCACAAACATTTGGGATGAACACAGAATCGCATGCAAGTTGTAGGAAAACCAACTGAACTATGTTAACCACAGATCTTATACCTTCGCGTCAACACCAAACAACTAACAAGGAATTTGTTTCCAAACTTAAATGGATAAGGGCCTGTTTCAATGATCTTAGCAACAGAACCTCAAACACTAGAACCTTAACAGGTCATTAACATTAAAATGATGAGGACAGCATCAAACACTAAATCACTTTAAGCACACAAGACAGACTTTAGCATACTCAAGCTAATCAACTAATGAACAGAGGACTCCGAAATCTTTCTCATGAGAGCCTATTCAAACAGAAACTAATAACACCTCAAATGCATTGCTTCATACTCATACTGTCATGTTCAGAATCAAGCAAAACCATGATTCAACCTCCAAGTTTCAACAAACAAGAGCAGCTTTACGTTAACAGACCAACTAACCACAACAGGGAAACCTTGCGAATATTAGGAGAACTCGTCGACCTAAAACTAACAGTAATGTGACACCCTTCAGGAATCCATACGATCACAAAGCTGAACGCAATAGTTCATTTTGAAAAGATAAAATCTCGACTCAAATGATAACTCGACCCCCAAAATAACAGTTACAGCACACAGGGAATAGAAGACGAACACTCAAACCAGCTCTTATTGAATGAACGCACTCAATCGCATCACACCAGTGAAAAGAGATTCATCAGCAAGAAACAATGTATCAAATATCATTGTCGAATACGAATCGAAACTAAATGATAATTCCAAGTTCAACTCCTATACGAAATTTGAGCAGAGAAAACACCATTCTAGAAACGAATCCCCATGGCTCAATAACACCTTAAAATAGAGATGCAGAAGAGAAAGAGATTGAACCTGAAATTTCGAACTTCTTTAATAATTATAGACTCAACGATACACCTTTTGACTCCAAATCCTAGCGAGGTTCAGCAGCAAATCAGCAGGACAACAGTGGAAAACTAAGTCGACGAACTTGAACTTTAATTCATTTTTCACCTCTTTGGAACTCAAGGCCGGATTGAGAAATTTTTTTTAAAACAAATGTATATGCTTCTTCGAACCTTTGAAAGAAAATCTTCATAGAAGAGAGATCAGAAGCTCAAAAATCCCCCAAACTCTTTTCCTCTCCCATTTTTACCCCCGAATTCTCCTCCTCAAAATCAGATGAGGTTCCTTTTTGAAAACGAACCCCTGATGAATGTGGGGCTCGGATTGAGTGAAATCAATCCAACGCCTCACACTCATCCAGCGCCTCGTTCCAGAACCTTCCAATCGTGAGATATATCTCAAATTCGAGCGAGTGAGAGGAGAGGGGAATCTTGGCATCAGAAATCATTAGAAACGCAAGAGGAGAGATGGAGGGACGCGTGGGTTAGGGATTTGGAATCACTCGCCATGGATTCGGCAAGTTGAAACGCGACTTTGTGAAGAAGACGATGAACAGTGCGCGTGGAGTTAGGGATTTTGATTTGTTGGGTCTTATCTGTGTGTATTAGTGTATGTATTTGTGGAGCGGGTTGGGGCGGGTAAGGCTGGAATTGGGTTGGGGCCTGGGTGAAATGGTCGAAATTATTTGGGTTGAATGGGATTTGGGCTTGGACTGGGGCGGATTTTGGGGAAAATATATATATATATATATATATATATATATATATATATATATCACTGCGGTGTGCAGCCCGATCCATAATTACATAATCCTCACCATCAGGCCCTCGGCCTCTCTCAGTCATCAACCTCACAAGCTCGGGCATTTCAGTGAAAAAAATCAGGGAACTCAGCCCAAACAACTTTCATATATTTAAAAATAGAGTAATGAAACTGAATCAAACAATAAACAGGTAAAAATCATGACTGAGGATATGCTTTCGAATCAAAAAAGTGTGAGGATAGTAGTAAAATACCCCAGACCTCTTTTTCAT
>NC_031992.1:455488-537291 GCF_001879085.1 Nicotiana attenuata
AGCAGATCCGAGGTCGTCGTTGAGGATCCAAACAGTACGACACAAGGCCCCAAACATGGCATTTAGCCCAAGTTAACAGAATCATTTCTAAAACACATAGATATCATGTAGAGTTTATCAAAATATGCAACTTTACAGTTGCCACAGGATAGACCAAGTCACAATCCCAACTGGTGCACACCCACACGCCCGTCACCTACCATGTGCGTCACCTCATTTATCAAAATAGTACGAAATTCCGGGGTTTCATACCCTCAGGTCTAGATTTACAATCATTACTTACCTCAAATCGGACGAAATCTACTCCGCGATGCCCTTGCCGCTCGACTCGGACTCAAATTGTCCCGTATCTATCAAAAATCAAAATCATATCATCAATACATGCCAAAGGAACAAAGCCCATGCTAAAATTATCAATTTAATCAAAATTCCCGAAATTGGCCAAACCCGACCACCGGTCCCACGTCTCGGAATCCGATAAAAATCACAACACTAGAATCCTTATCCTCTCACGAGTCTATACATACCAAAATCATCAAAATCGGACCTCAAATGGCCCCTCAAATTCCCCATGTAAACTCTCTAATTTCGAGCCCTAATCCCCCAATATTTTCTCTAATTTTCCCACTAAAACATGATTAAACAATGGAATAATCGTCATAACACAAGATACAAGGTCCAAGTAGCTTACCTCACCGAAAACACTTAATTCCCCCTTGAAATCAAAATCTCCAAGCTCCAACTCGTCCAAAAATGCGAAGAAAATGGCTGAAATTCGCGAAGTGATGCTTTTATAGTTTCTGCCCAGCGATTTCCGCATCTGCAGACAATATCTCGCACCTGCGGGCCGCTTCTGCGCCCAAAAATCCGCACCTACGGAATTCACTTAAGTCCTTAGACGCCGCACTTGCGCCCCAGGTCTCGCACCTGCGGGCTTCGCAAATGCGATCCAGCCCTCCGCTCCTGTGATCAATGACGCTTCTGCGGTCTCCTTTCCGCTTCTGCGGCTCGCACCTGCGGTCCCCAATCCGCAGGTGCGGTTATGACAGAAACCAGCAGCTTCAGCTGCAACTCCAATTCTTTTCCAACTCTCCGGTAACCCTTCGAAATCATCCCGAGGCCCTCGGGACCTCAACCAAACCTACCAACAAGTCATATACCACTATTCAAACTTATTCAAACCTTCGGAACACTCAAAACAACATCAAAATACCAAATCACCCTCGGATTCAAGCCTAAGGATTTCCAAACTTCCGAATTCAGCAAACGATACAAAAACCTATCAAACCTCATCCGAATAACCTGAAATTTTGTACACACGTCACAAATGACACAACGGACCTACCCAAATTTCCGAAATTCTATTCCGACCCCGATATCAAGATTTTTCCACTACCGACCGGAAAACGCCAAAGCTTCAAGCTGAGAATCATTCTTCCATAGCTGTTCCGATTAACCTGAAAACTAAAACCGACGATTTACATAAGTCATAATACATCATACTGGGCTAGTCATGCCCGAGAACTAGTGAGCGAAATGCAAATGCTCAAAACGACTGGTCGGGTCGTTACAGCCTTAAAGCTCTATTGTGATAGCACCTCTGGTGCATACAAAATTTGGTGGAAGCTTTATACTGACTTCTTACGACTCAGCTTTATGGCACAATCTGGGAACAAATGAAGGGTAATATTTCCTAAATGCCCTATAGCCTCTCAATTATAAATGTGGCACGCAACACAACCATAAGTGAGACTCTACTAGGCACGGCTTTGTAGACTTCCTAGGACACGACCCGCTCTGATACCACTTTGTCACGCCCGAAACCTGGGGAGGCGTGGCTGGCACCCGGTGTCGTGCTGGCCCGAGCGAACCACTCTGTAACTCATGATCGTTCGACCAAAACTAGAACATACATAGGTCGAGTTAGCTGGACTCATTCCTTTTGTAAATATCATGGGCCCACATGGCCACAACTCATAATGTACAACTGTAAGTGGAAAACACTGTTTTACTGAACCATTTTTCTTAAAACATGAATACATTTGGGCCGTCAAGGCCTCTGAAATACTGTACAAAATGAACCTCTGTCCACAAAGCCACTAAAGATTATTTGACATCAAATGGGATAGGGTATCAGCCTACCCATAAGTCTGTAGAAAACTTCTGACACGATGACTCGTAGACTCGGCTGCACTCCGAATGAGGTGGAGTCTTACCGGTCCTTCGCTGAAGCCAATCTCGTCTACTATGAAAGCTCGTCAAACCGATTATCTATACCTACAGGCATGAATGCAGCGTCCCCAACAAAAGGACATCAGTACGAATAATGTACCGAGTATGTAAGGCATATAAATCAGTATATAAAGGACATGGAAGAAACATGGAGTAAAGGACTCAACCTGTAAGTCTGGACAGCTCTGTAAATCATGAAATATTTATAATGTCATGCATATGCATATAAATGCCATGTAATGCATAGGTCTGTACGTACTTAACATCATCAAGCCTCTGAGGGCATCCTATCATATCATCTCGGCCACTGTGGGCAAAATTATTAACGTATACCAGCTGATCAGGTGGTGGTGCGTATATAATGCCGTAACCTTTTTCCATATTCCATATACATATATGGGATATATGTATATGGTCCTGAACCTAGATCTCAAGGTTAGGATTGCACCGGGCATCCAAGAGACCGCTACATCATATGAAAGAATATCGATGAAAAAAAGCAAAGGAAACAAAACAATGAATGGAAGTTATAGGCGGGACTATACTTACGCTTCATATTCCATTTCTCCGGAAATGGCATCTTCTCAGCCGGGATTAGGTCGAAAGTCTTCACTCGAACAAACCGGCCCATCCAGCCTCGATCCTTGTCCTCGTCTATGCTCGAGAACAACGCCTTGGTATCCCGACGCTGAAGCCTTATTAACCCGCCTCGATAGAGACGGGGGCTGTACAACCTGATGAGATGGTCAAGGTGAAAGACATCCCTTCGACTTTGCTCATGAAGAATCGGAGCAGAATGACAATCCGCCAAAAAGAGGGATGGATCTGACCTAGGGTTATTTGGTATTGACGGCAAAAATTGATGATGACGGGATCGACAGGGCCCAGCGTGAAAGGGTAAGTGTAAGCACTTAGAAACCCATCCACATGGGTAGTGATGTCTTCTTCGGGGGCCGGGATCACCACATCTTTGTTTTCCCAATGGCAGTCTTCCTTTACCTGCTTGAGGTCGCTCTCGGTTATCGAGCATATATATCTCGACATTGGCTCGCATCGACCAGGGACCGACGAAGTTTTCTCGACATTGAAGTCGGATGTAAGGACACATCCCCCAGGAACGCACTCCTCAAGGCGCGGTGCCACCAGTGTTCTACCACCATCCGACCGCGATGAAGAAGCTTTTTCCTTTTGAGGAATAGTTTTTGACGTTTTTGCCATTTTGTATAAGTTTAAAGTAAGAAGAAGAGAATAAGACTTGGTGTTTTAGGTGAAGGTTGATAACGAAACCTGGAAATTATGTAGAACGGAAAAGCTTAAAGGATGTGTGAAGATTAGAGCAGAGATCAAGAGTAAAGTTTGGGCAAAAAGAAGGAAACCACATTTATAGGATGAAGATAATGGTTCAATGGCACTAGTGGCCGACCATCAACTGATGCCCATTAATGACTTAGGGAACTGTACCGACATGACGTTTCAATCACTTTCGCTGCTTACATCACGAGGATGACGTCATGGCAGGTCGAAGTACAAAATCGAAGGCTCAATTCATTTCTTCTCATTACATTCTAAGAAATGAGGGGACTATCTGTATACGGTTAAAATCGGGCCAAGCCGATTTTACTATTTGATCGAGATAAGAGAGTTGCTATTGGGATAAACAATATAAGAGAGTTACTACTTAAAACCACATTATAAGTTTAATTGTTATCCAATTTTAAGGGTAAACAAATACTATTGGGATATCGATATCGGATTATTGGGTAAATAGTTCGATAACGGTTTAATGTTATTTGACTATTGGGTTATTGGTCCAGGTCTCGATTTGCCCAATTATATTAATAGTTTAACCGATGGCCAAATAAGGTTTAACAAAATTATAATTTCATTCACTAAGTATATAAAGCCACCTTATGACATCATTCTCTCATTCCCTCAATATCTCTCGACAGTTACTCTTCATCTTCATACCTTAATCCTTAGAGTAAGTTTTAAACTTTTCTGAATTTTTCTTCTTAATTCTTCAATTAAGATTTTTAGTTCTAAACTTTAAAAGAATTAATTGTTTATTAGATTTTTAGTTTTTCTATTTGTTTCTTTTGTTGCACTGCTTCTTTAGTATTTATAGATTAGGATTTTATAATTTTCATGTGAATTATGCTCGCCCGCAGTGAGAAAGTTAGTAAGATTAGATTGCTGAATGTCTTGTTCCTTACTCTGCTAACTTATAACTTTGAAAATTTAGATCATTCATTAGGATTTTCAAATGCAAGGAAAGTTTTCTATTTCTAAAGTTGAAATTTAATCCCTCTTTTCTTAGGAGCAAATATCCAGTTCCTTTCTAACAGTATGATCACGATTTCTATAATAAAATATAAAAAATTTGGATATTTTTTATTCTTATCGAGTAAACCGATAACAGAACCGATAAGGATCGATAACCGAGTAACCGATACCCAATAGCCGATATCTTATCGGTTCGGTTCTCAGTTTAGCATATTTTAAAACCGATAACCGATATGCCGAACCGATAACATTCACAACCGAATCGACCGATGCCCATCCCTATACCAGATTAGCAATTTTAGAGAGAGAATATTGGATTCAGCCCTAATTCAGAAAACTTGTCGAGGACAATTATACTAATGTTATGTTTTATAAATATTAATCTTGTCAATGCCATTCATTTATTTGCTTCTTTAGATGGTAACACCACTTGCAAAAATCCAATTTTATTTGTCGTCCAAAAAGCACAAGTTCAACCAATTTCTATTTCTTTTTTATATAATCACTTTTTTCTTTATTTTCTGATGACCCAAGATTCTTTCTTTTCTTTTTACTTTTATACAAAGAAACGAAGTACATATTATTGCTTAAATGCAATCCAAAGACGAATAATTGACCATTACATAAAATACTTGAAAACTGCTCCATCATTGCTCAAAAGAAATTCAAAACTCTTCCATTTCATTTTTTGTATACACTGCTTCCCAAGGGGAAGAACATATTAAGAAAGAAAGAAAGAACAAAATGGTAAGTATTGAAGAAGAACAAAACAACACAGTCTGCTATGTTGTTAGGACTCTCCAAAAATATTGTCGTACCTCTGTCGAATCCTCTAAAAATATATTTGGAGGTTCAGACATGTTATACTCTGCAATATTTTTGAAGAGTCTGAACAAACATTGTGCAAATGTAGCATTTAGAGGATCCGGCTAGCAACATTTTTGAAGAGTCCGAGCAACATTATGTAAATGATAGGTAGCTAGTAGAAGGAGAAGTTGTTAAATCTAAAAGAAGAGTAAGAAGCAGTAGCAGCGTAAGCTTGAAGAAGTTCATTTTGAGCAGACCAGAAATCTGCTTTAAGACCACCTCGTCTTATTGCTTTTAATATTTTGTTCTTGTGAGCATACCCTATCACCACCACTTTTTGACTGTTACCATCCACCTCCACTTTCTCTATTCCTGAATATTTTTCCACAAAATATCAATTTCAATTGCCCTATATAGTAAATTTGAAGAGAGAAATTAATGAACCGAATATTACTGATTAATATTTACCTCTTAATTTTGACAGGCATTTGCGCAGTCTTTTCTCATGTATTCCAACCATCTCTACTTTCAATTCAACTGTCTGCCAAAAAGGAAAGAAAAAAAAAACATCAGATATTCATGCAAACTAACTAGTTTATTATAGCTACGAATGAAAAACTAGCTAGATCAATTTTTACAGGTGGAAAAGAATAAGAGAACAATTTATGATTACAAAATGACACGTATTGACTGTTGTTATCAAGAAATAATCAAACACATAACTACATATGTATCGATCCCAAACAAGTTAATCAACGTTGATCGCTTCATATTTATGTGTTCATCTAAAACCAATAACAACAACATATTCAATATAAAGAGAAAGGAGGAAAAAGATATGCTAGTGTACAAACCTCCATGTTCATGGTATGAGAGGTGATGGACCAATCGAGTGGCTAATTAAGCAAATAAATGGACAGACAAGTAACAAAGAGGAAAGGATGATTTATTGATCGATGACACAATGAGGAATATGTATGCTAGAAAATGGTAAAAGGGATAATAACGGATAAAAGATATTAATGCAAGAGACAACTTATATATATATATATATATATATATATATATATATATATATATATATATGTGTGTGTGTGTGTGAATAAGGAAGAAAGAAAAAGTTGGGGGAAGGGAATAAACATAGAGCAAAGTGAATCTTGGTGATGGGAATGATCTGCTTTCTTTGCTTTGGTTTGCTTTATCAAAAGGATCAGTAGATTGCAAGTTAAAGAGGATTCAAACAAGGAAAACCAAGAAACAAGAAATGTGATATACACACACTTGGTATAATCGAGATCCAGATAGTTTAACCAGAGGTCTCGAGTTCGAGCCCTGGGTATAGAAAAATTCTTGATAGGGTGCGCTTCCCCCGCATGAAACCCTACGCGGCACGAATCCGAATATAGTCGGGCTCCAATGCGGGTATCGAACACCGGGTGGGAAACCAAAAAAAAAAAAATCCAGATAGAGACTTTGGTACTGTTATTTGTGCTCAAACGACAAATTAAATGACATGCAGTAAAAGCTCGAATTTCAAAGCTAGCTCCCCTCTGCCTACACTAAAGTAATGTGGGCGTTAAGAAGCATTCCCAATGATTGGCCTTTGACGAGTCCAACTTATCTTTTCCTCTATTTACAGAATCTCTCTCTCCTTTTTTTTTTTTTTTTTTTTTGTCTTTAAATGTGCTATGTAAGTTACCGCAACATATTCAGTGTATTCTCACGAGTAAGACTTGGGAAAGTAATATATATATATATATATATATATATATATATATATATAGAGAGAGAGAGAGAGAGAGACCTTATCTTTGCCTTGTAAAAATAAAGAGACTATTTCCGGTAGATCTTCGGTTCAAGAATAACATAATCACAATAGTAATGACAAATAATCCTTTGTGGGGAGAACAAAAAGCCGGATTTACCGAAATAAACTACTACAAGAGACAAGTTTGAGGCCTCATTTGTTTTTTTTAAGATTAAGACGTCTAAATCTGAATACACATCTGAATATCAAGATGTGTATTAAGATTAAGATTTCAAATCCAGAGGTTAATCGTACTCTGGCAACTTTACGTAAGGCAGAGTTTTATCTGAATCTGAATACACATATGAATATATTAAGATGTGTATTAAGATTAGAATAGAAATAACTAAGACTGTTTGATTTTTAACATCTGAATGTATAAAATTTATCTTTATTTGAAAATTAATAAACATAAAATTCAAATGAAATACTAACTAATCTAATATTCTATCAATAAAATATATAGTTTTTTAAAATATGATAGTTGTTGGTGGTGATGGCTAACGGGTGAATGCCGACTAGAGGCGGTGGTTGATGGTAGTTTTGGTTGACGATGGTGGTTCATGCTAGTAGCTAGTAGTGATTGGTAGTGGTAACGATAACAATTGAGGATGGTGGGGTGGGTGGTGGTAGTAGTTGTGACTGAGGAAGGTGGTGGGTGGGTGGTAGTAGGTTATAATGATGGGCAGTGCCGGCTGTGGTTGTTGATGGTGATGGGGTGGTCAGCTGTGGTAGTTGAGTGTTGATTGTGGTGAGAATGATATATGGTGGTCGGAGTGGTGGGGATAGTGGGTGGTGATGGTCGATAATGGTGGCGGCTATGATTGAGGATGATGGTGGCGTGGTGGTGGTGGAGGTGGTGGTGGTTGAGTATGGTGGTGGTGGCATGGTGGTAGTTGATAATGATAGGCGGTGGCGGCAGTTAATAATGAATATGTGATAGCATCTTCATGAAATTAAGTCTCTGTTATAGATCTTAATCATACAGACCTATTCAGACTCAATAAGTGGTTGTTCAGACTTTAGAAACAAACTCACTTAATGTCTGAGATCTGAATGATTAAGATTCAGACTTTAAAAACAAACGCACTTGTCTGAGATATGAATGATTAAGATTCAAACCTCCATTAAGTACAAACAAATGAGGCCTGATAATCCTCAGCAGCGGTGTTTCTTTTTATGCATATTATACACAGCTTTAGTTCAAATTTTACAATAAAATAAGATTTACGTATATCCAATTGCTTATATGGTTTATTCGGCTCAATTATATACTCAGATTAATTTTGTAAACAATACATGTTGGTTCTTTTTACTTATTTAGCACTAGCTGAAATGACAAAGAAATACTCTTAGAACCAAATAGTCAAGACAACCCATGAGTATGCTATATTGGAATTTGGAATATCAGAGGTGTTCATGTTCACATATAGTTTCGAACAAGCTCAATCTAATTTAATTTAAAACATGTGATTGTTCTACCTTAAACATCTGATTTTGAAAAGATATATATATATATATATATATATATATATATATATATATATATATATATATATATATATATATATATATATATATATATGTCCGGTGGTCATGTTTGGACATAAGGGGACATGACAAAGGCTATATGTGCAAGGAAATGGAAGATCCCATTGTGTCTTTCAATGCCAAGGAAATGTGTGGGGATTGCTTGGAATTATATATACAGGAATCCAATCTTGATCTCTGGGTTTTTTGTTTTAAAATTCACTTCTTTTGGTCAATGAGCTTTGTTGTTGTTTTTTTTCCTTTCTTGATCACATTCCATATCCTCGGGAATTTCAACATTTGCTTTGTTCATATGGCCGTTCTTGTTGCTTCTCCAATATGAAATACGTTTTCAATCCCATTTTCAATTGAAGGTTTAATTCTTGTCTCTTCATTTGTTTTCCTTTCAATGTCGTTTTCATGGTCAAGCAATCTTAAAACAAACATATTAGTCCCACATGATCTTCGTTTGACAACTTTTAAGAGCCAATATTGTAATTTGTAAATTATAATTTATAATCGTATATGGCTTAATTCAAATTGAAACTTGGATGACATTTAAGAAGAAACAATTCAATGAATATAATGAGCATTAGAAGTTAGTATAACATATGGCTTAGTAGGATTGAACTTGTTTTTCTTTTTTTTTTTTTTTTTTTTTTTTGGTCATGATTGAACTTGTTTCAGTACAGAGAGTAGTTGCCAAATACAAACAAGGAAAGTATAATTTGATACCCAACATTTAATATTGAATGCGAAATATCTTTCATACAAGAAGGATGGGTGGAAATGAGTTAATATGGCGAAGAGTAGGGCTGTTCAAATCGAACCGGAAAATTGCACCAAATCGAAAAGTCAAACTAACCGATTAAAAAACTTGATTAGGTTTGGTATTAAGTATAAAATGTTAGAACATGCGCAGCGGAAGCAAGCATACAATCCAGGCATCAAATACATGTAAACTAGACAACGCAATAATAACGAGATTAGAAGCACTAACCTCTTGAAATAGTTGCACAGAACTTCCAAATAGCAAGAATCCAGGGTTGCAGTCTTCTGCTATTTGCCTAGAAATACCTTGGACGATTTTTGCTTTTGGGTGGGCAAGAACAATACAACTCTAAAAGGTGAGTTATTGGGTGAAATTAGTCTTACTTTAATAGAGTTATTTTTGGCCGAAATTGTGCTCCAAAAACGTGTAGGATTCTCCTTCTACAAGTAGAATCCTACTCCAACTCTATTAGATGACTTTTCTCCCAAGTCACTTTTTACCCAAGTCTTGTCCAGGTTTTTACTAGGTATAGCAGGGACCACAGAAATAATAAGAGGCTACCAATTATAACATTAATTCGAAATTAGCATGAATTAATTCTTACTATAATTAATTGCAATTTATTCCACTAAAAAACTGCAATTGAACTCCTCAATATGAATTTCGAAAATTCAATAACACTTATTTTAACTCCGCATGTTAAGATCTCAAATACCAGTTAATTAAATTAAATCACTGGAAATTTAATTTAATCAACTAATTAAATCCTTTACAATTCCGCTTAAACTATTTCATGTGACGGATACAAATCCACCGGCCGAGTTTTCACATGAAAACTTATAAGCTTACATAAAGGGGCATCATCAAACTCAAAACCGAGTCATGGATTCTATCAACTAATTATTATTCACAAATGTTTATTCGTTATTGTCCAATCTATTAGGCACACACTAACTCTAAATAGAGTCGTACCTTTTGATAAATCAAAACAATAAACAAATTACATTGATCATAATAATTATATCAAGATTAGGAGTATAAGCTCATTTAATGAATTAGAGAAAATATTTTATATATTCAGTACAAAAACATCTTTTCTCTACTTGGTCCGTTCAATATACACTGAGTATACTAGCACAAGAAGTTGGAGTAAAACTACTCCCATAATCAAGACAAATTATACGATAATCTTGTGCTACAATCATCAAGATATTTTGTCCAACAATATCTTTGATTGTGAACATAGTTTATTAATTATGAGAACCAACAATTTAATCTTCTGTGCATGAGCTAAGACTCCATACACTAAATTGTCTACTATATAACTAAAAGTACACACATGTAATAAATGATCTATTTAAAATAGTACTTTATTGAATGAATAAATTAAATAAATAATTATTCCATAAAGAATAAAATATAATACTATATCTAAACCGCATGGTTAATAGTATATCCCAACATAAAAATCTGAACCAAACCGACATATAAATATATAATTTTTATATATACTTTTAAGACTTTATATAGAATTTTCTTCAACCAATATCTAGAAATATTTGGGATCCTCTCATGAGATGTAGTATTCAATAGAACTATGAAGTGCATCTGTTGTTATTTACTTTAAATAATGGGTTGTACCATCACTTCCTTATCAAGTGGTATTGAAATGCGTCAATCTCTTTGTTTTTCATATTTATATGTCAAGATGTGTTAAATTATTTCTTTTTGAATTTGATATGGTATTTCGATAATTTTAGAAGTAAATAGAACATATCATTAT
Organism: Nicotiana attenuata; assembly: GCF_001879085.1. Classification (NCBI taxonomy): domain Eukaryota; kingdom Viridiplantae; phylum Streptophyta; class Magnoliopsida; order Solanales; family Solanaceae; genus Nicotiana; species Nicotiana attenuata. Next base: position 466,703 of record NC_031992.1, read on the forward strand.
TTAGGTTTCATATTAATCTTTATGTTTAATTATTAAATTCAGTTGACTTTGAAAGGGTACAACAACGAAAAATTATTATTAGACGACTAAGAAAATAACTATCATATTTTACTAAAAAAATTCTCCCATAACAATATATTAGTAGATCATATGATTGTAAGTTTTTTCAATTTTTATTAAACATATATTCACTTACCAAAATTTTATCTATAACTTTAACAAAGTAAGCTTGAAACAATATTCCTGTAATAAAAATATCACGACCCGGATTTCCCACCATCGGGAGTCGTGATGGCGCCTACTGTCGGAGCTAGGCAAGCCAAGTGTTAGAACATTTTCTGATAGCATCACAACGATATAAATAAAACGAGTCATTTAAATAAAAGCGGAAGTCTTAAAAACATAGATAACTGAAAACCAAATGCGGAAGTTTAAGTACAACTCTACCCAGATCCGGTGTCACTAACTCACAAACTACTAAAGAGTGCTAAAAACAAGTCCGAATAGAAGTACATCAATGTTTGTCTTGGTACAAGGAAAACAAACTAATAACATAGAAGGGACTCCAGCCTGCGGACGTCAGCTAGGCTACCTCGAATGTCCCTGGACTGAAGTCAGCTCCCGATCAAATCCTACTGCTGAGGCCCAAAAGCTGCTCCTGGATCTGTGCAAAAAGATGCACAGAGTGTAGCATCAGCACAACCGACCCCATGTGCTGGTAAGTGCCTGGCCTAACCCCGGCGAAGTAGTGACGAGGCTAGACAGGACCTACCAAAAACAATTTGTGCAGATATATATGTATATATAAGTGCAACGAAATAACATCAGAAAATACCAATTAAGGCGGGGAGGAGACATGCTTAGGGGAAATACAGATAAAAACAACTTATCAGAAGTAAACATGAAACTACATCAGATCTCATAATCTATATAAGTGGTCAGCGTGCCACACGATCCCATTTCATAATATATAAGTGGTCGGCGTGCCACACGATCCCATTTCATAATATATAAGTGGTCGGCGTGCCACACGATCCCATTTCATAATATATAAGTGGTCGGCGTGCCACACGATCCCATTTCATAATATATAAGTGGTCGGCGTGCCACACGATCCCATTTCATAATATATATGTGGTTTCCGGCAAGGGAGAATACGACTAAGCAGTTAAATCCCGGCAAGGAAGCAACAACAATAACTTACACGTCCCGGCAAGGAAATAATCACATCTCTTTCTCTTACGTTCATTTCTTTCTTTTTAATCAAGTCAAAAATCGAGCCAACGCTCCCAAGAGTTTACACATCATATTTCCTTCTCATTCTCTCCATATCATATAGAAACCATCAATTAACAAGGAAGAGTCACTACAGAATCCCAATTAAGCACAAATAAAGACCCACGGTCATGCTAGATACTGGTGTATAGATACTCGTCACCATGCCTATACACCGTACTCAACATTTAGCAATTAGCAAATAAGACTCTAATCCTATTCCCTCGAGCCAAAATTAGATCAAACACTTACCTCAAATGCTCTAAAATCAACTCAAGCCTCTAGTATAGTTTTACCCCTCGAATTCGGCTCCAACTCAGTCAAATCTATGAAATAATGACCTTAAAATGTTAATAATAGCTAAACAAACTAAACCCAATGCCTAAACATGAATTCCCAACCTTTCTTCCAAAAATTCCAAAATCGACCCCGGGCCCGCTTGGTCAAAACACGAGGTTCGAACCAATTCCATGTTACCCATTCCCCCACGAGCCCGAATATATAATTTATTTTCAAATTCGACCCAAAACGAGGTCTAAATCAAAGAAAATTGAAAAGCCCTAATTCTACCCTTTTCCCCAAATTCTTACCATGAACTACATGATTTAGGTCTAGAAATTTGATAAATGATAATAGAAAATGAAGAAAACGAGTTAGATAATACTTACCCAAGAAGCTTTGGTGAAGAAGAGCTCTAAAGATCGCCTATGGGCTGTGGAGAAGATGAGTTCGTGTGTTTTGGGTGAAAAATCCCGTAGCTATTCTGTTTTTGAAGTATTAAAATGACTGGGCAAAAATGCCCTTCGCGTTCGCGGGAAGGGGGCCGCGTTCGCGAAGGGTAAAGGAGTCAAGGCATCGCGAACGCGAGGTACTAGTCGCGAACGCGTAGAAGGATGAACTGGGGGTCCGGGATTTGCTTATACGCGAACGAGAGAGGGGGCTCGCGAACGCGGTGAAGGGGGAACCAAGGCTACGCGAACGCGGGGACTTATCCGCGAACGCGAAGAAGGGAAAGCCCACTGGTACGCGAACGCGAGCTGAGTGCCGCGAACGCGAAGAAGCAAATAACTGGGCAAAAATTGCAGAAAATCTGCTACATCTCCTAAGTCCAAAACCACCCCGAACACCTCCGAAAACACTCCCGAGCCCTCGGAGCTCCTAACCAATCACACACACTAACTCAACAACCTCATACGAACTTAACCGAGCGATCAATTCGCCACAACAACATCAGAATCAATGAATCAAACCCCAAAATCATCATTTTTTCATTCTAACTTCATAAACCTCAAATCTTAGATATTTAGGTCCGAAACACATCAAATGACGTCCGATTTCGACCAAATTTCACAAAAAGCACTTAAACCATATATAAGACTTGTACCGGGCGTCGGAACCAAAATACGAGCCCGATACCACAGTCTTTTAATCAATTTTTATTTCCATTTTCCTTAATAATTTCAGAAAAATAATTTCACAGAAAAATTCTTTTCTCGGGCTCTAGACCTCGGAATTCGACTCCGGGCATATGCCCGAGTCCCATATTTTTCTATCACGGGTCCGGGTCCGTTTACTCAAAATGTTGACCAAAGTCAACTTTATTCATATTAATATCAAAATTCATCAATTTTTACACAAAATTCATATTTAAGCTTTCCGGCTACGCGCCCGGACTGCGCGCGCAAATCGAGACAAGTAAAAATGAGGTTTTCAAGGCCTTGGAAGCACGGAATGAAAGAGAAAACAGGTGATGACCCTTTGGGTCGTCACAAAAAAAAAACCTGAGGAATCCGAAAAAACCGACAAAACAGACTTGTATAGAGAAAAATATGATATGACACGTGGTCACCTAAAGGAAGGATACGTGGAACCCAAGACGGAGATCGTCACCAAATGCAGCTATTTCGTTTGTTGCCGGGAGAGAATGTTCATAAAGGTGTATTAAATGCTTTGCGTACGGTAGCATTTAATAGAGAATATTCTGCAGTATTAAGAACGGTAGCCCGTTACAAGGAATTTGACATTTATTTCTACCGTTATACCTTCATCAATGACCCTCATAATTGACATTAAAGGAGGGCACGATCCTAGGACCTCCTTCCCAAGACATAGTTATAAATAGAGAGCTCAGCTATCATCGTAAAGGACACAAATTTTCTAGCAAACTTATACTATGTTCTATCCAAAGCTTAATATCATTTACTTTCTTTCTTTTGATCTCATCATTGTTGCACCCGAAAATTTTATTCCCGGAATTGTTATTTCTGCTATTTTACCTACTTTCTTACGCTAAGTATCATATTATTCTTCAATTGCTTTATTATTTCTGGATCAAATTAGTTCACTTGTCTAGAAACTACGTATATATTCAACTGTACCGTTTTACGGGTAAACAAAAACCAATTCAAATCGATATAGTTGATTTGGTTCGGTTTTTACCGAACCAATCCGGTCCACGTACACCCCACCCCTAGTGAAGAGTTAGATTTGCTTCACTCTCCTCGAAAAGAAACAAAATTTGCGTTTATCAATAATCTTTTCGTCATTTTACTTTCTATTATATTAGTCAAGCAACCAGCCATGATTGAACCAAATTCTCAAACGGGTTATTTCAATTTTTGTCATATCAATCAATGATTCTTTTAATTTTTACTTTTTTTTATATGACTCTTTAATAAAAGCAAAAGATTGTGCCCAATTTAATTATCCTAAAAAATTAAAGCATAAGGGAAGTGTTGCTCAAATATTTAGACACTATACCTCGCTCATCAACTAATATTACAATTTATCGCCTCTTAACAGATGTAGTTGTTAGAATATACTATAAGCCATGCGTATTGTTATAGTATTCTTTATGAACAATTATTTATTTACTTGTTTAAATTCAATAAAGTTTCATTTTAAATAGATCATGTGTTGGTTTGTGTGTCCATTGCTTACATAGTAGATAATTTAGTGTATAGAGTTTAGCATATACACGGAAGATTAAATCATCGGTTCTTGTAAGACATAAAAGTTAATGTTCGCACTCTAATGATGGAATTGGACAAATCATCGGAATTATTGTAGCACAAGATTAAATATAATTTATCTTGATTATGGGAATGGTTTAATTCCAACTTCTTGTGCTAGTACATTTTGTATGTATTGAACGGATCAAGTAGAGATAAGTATTTTATACTGACTTTATAAAATAATTTCTCTAGTCCATTTAATGAACTTATACTCTTAATCCTGATATAATTATTATTAGCTGTGTATGTCACTTGTTGTTTTGATTTATTAAAAGGCGAGATTCTTTCGCGAGTCAATAAGCCTGGTAAATTGGATAACAATGATATACATTGGCCAAGTAATAATTAGTTGATGGAATCCATGTCTCGGTTTTGAGATTGATGATACTCCTTTATGAAAGCTTATAAGTTTTCATGTGTAAACCCGGCCGGTGGATTTTGTATCCGACACATAAAATAAGTTAAGTGTAAGTCTAAAGGAAGTAATCAATAAATTAAATAGTCAGTAATTTAATTTGATTGATTAGTATCTGAATCTTAACATGGGGAGTTAAATAAGGTTTTATGGAAGAATTTCGAAATTGAACTAAGGAGTGCAATTACGAATTTTTAGTGGAATAATTCGTAGTTTATTATGATGGAAATTAATTTCAGAATTTCGAAATATCATAATAGGAAGCCTTGTTAATTAAATTATGTGGTCCCTACTGTGCCTAAATAATAGGAAATAGTGGAAACTGTTACTTAGTGGGAAAGAAAACGTGTAAACCGTCCCTTAGTGGGAGAAGGAAACCTAACAGGTTTTGGAAACGGTTCTGACCTAAAAAACACAGCTATATATATATATATATATATATACGTTTTTTTTATTTTTTCTTACTGCGGTTTCTGCTAGAATTTTGCCCACCCAAAATTCTCTATTTTCGGTTATTGTTTGGGTAACACAGTAGAAGACTGTGGAAATCTACTGGTGTGTTTTCAACTAAGGAACTGGAGAACGACATAGATTTGTTGTGTTTACGCTTCAAGAGGTAATCCGAAAATCTCCGTATGTGCTAGTTATTTAGATTACACGTGAATAAGATACTGGGATTGCTTCCGCTGTTTATTATAATCCATCAGACAGAGGATGGGGCAGAAAGAGATAAGATAGGTCATCACAAACCAAATGAGCTACTTTGATCTATAAAGGTTCCAACCTGATAGAAGAATTCGCCATTGCATACACCTTTATGCCTTAAAGAAGGCTCTTGATAATGTCATAGATGTTGAGTATTTTGACTTGAAAGTTGTTATACTCATGTATGTACATACAAGTGACATCACATGTTAATGATTTACGTATAATCCATTGTAAACGTATTTTTAAACTATCGGGCCGTTTAAAAGGTAATTGCAAGTAATCATAACAAGTGGAATTAATTATTAACTTAAAGAAAAGATAAGTTGCAATTCTATAGAAGGTTAAATTACGCGGATAGTATAAAATATCTTGCACTATTTAGTGGATATAATTTAAGTCCTTACGTAAAACAAAGAGAGCAGAACTTTGAATGATGTTTATTCTCACATTCAAAAGTGTGAAAACACGTCGGAGATGCTTAAGGCTGTAATGGAAGTAAGTAGAGTACATGCTCTATCGACAAGGGTTGAGTTTCCTAATGAGCGTGAAGTTATGAAATATTGAATCTGTCAATTTACACCATGAACGAGTGAATTGTCCCTCGACTGAGCTCCATTGAAGAGCTCTAGAAGCTTAGCGTGAGAAAGAGGAAGAAGAGTGATTTCAGAAATGAGAAAATGAACTACTTTTGTATTGCTATGTAACAGTGTATATATACACATGAGTACAGGACAAAATTAACTAACTCTAACTGACAGCTAAGCTGAGCCACTACTTAACACTAACCAACACTAACTAATAACTGTAACTAACTGTACAACACGTAAATCTAAAGGTACAAGGTATAAAAGCATGAAACATAAATACATCTCAATACCCCCCCCCCCCCCTTCAAGTTGGAGGTGAAGGTTTCACACCCAACTTGTTTAAGAGGGCAGAATGTTTGACACCAGTGAGAGCTTTGGTAAGTACATCTGCTAATTGAGCAGCAGTAGCAATGTGATGCAAGGAAATGAGGCCCTCATAAAGCTCGTCTCTCACAAAATGACAGTCGACTTCGATATGTTTAGTTCTTTCATGAAAAACAGGATTTCTAGCTATGTGCAGAGTAGATTGGCTGTCACAAAAGACTGAGGCTGGCTTAAGGTAAGAGATAGTAAGTTCATCAAAAAGTCTGCACAACCAAGTCAGTTCCCCTACAACTTTCCTCAAAGACCTGTATTCTGCTTCTGCAGATGATAAGGAAATTGTTTCTTGTTTCTTGGATTTCCAACAAATTTGACTGATCCCCAACAGGACTATGTATCCAGTAACTGATATCCTAGAATCTAGGCAGGCTGCCCAATCTGAGTCACAGTATGCCTTCAGACTACAATCAGAATCATTGGACAGAAAAATTCCTAGAGTGGGATCACTTTTCAAATACCTAAGCAGATGGAAGGCAGCTTTCAAATGTGGTTCTCTGGGATCCTACATGATTTGACTGAGATATTGCACACTGAAATCTATGTCTAATTTGGTATTTGTGAAAAAGTTTAACTTTCCCACAAATTTTCTGTAGTATGTAGGATCTGACAATGATTTTTCCTCTTTGGCCTTTAGCTTCTCATTGGGATCAAGAGGAGTAGAAAGACTACTGTAGGAGAGGCAGTCATATTCCTTAAGCATGTCCAGAGCAAACTTCCTTTGTTAAATGATCACACTATCAACTGTATATAAAACTTCCAAGCCAAAGAATAATGTAGTCTTCCCAGATCTTTGATCTTAAACTGATCATGAAAGAAAAGTTTTAGCTGAACAATCTCTGAAAGATCTGTTCCATTAACAATGACATCATCTACATATACAGTTATATAAATTGTGGAGTATTCTGTCTTTTTGTAGAAGAAGGAATAATCATTCAAGAAGTACACATATCCCCTTGAGCATAGAGCTTCGATCAGCTTAGAGTACCATTGTCTGCTTGTCTGTTTAAGGCCATACAATGCTTGTTCAACTTGCAGACCAAGCCTGGAGAATCGGTTTCTAGCCCTGGTGGCATCTGCATATACACGTCCTCATGGAAATCCCCATGGAGGAAAGCATTATTTACATCCAACTGAAAAATTTGCCCATTGTTTCTTTATTACTGTAGCTATAAGAGCTCCCACTGTTGTCATCTTTACAACATGGCTGAAGGTCTCAGTGTAGTCTATGCCTACTTGTTGAGTATAGCCCTTCACTACCAACCTAGTTGAATCTTTCTACTGTTCCATCAGCTTTGTGCTTTATCTTATAAACCCATCTGCAGCCAATGACTTGTTTGCCACTTGGCAGGGGTACAACATCCCATGTATGATTTGCATGTAATGCCTCATACTCCTGAGTCATTGCTGCTTGCCATGCTGGATTGAGTGCAGCTTCCTCATATGAAGATGGTTCACAGTCATTCACTACAACATTTTAGGCCTACGACCATCCCGAACAAGTATGGCCTAAACTAGCAAAAAGTGTGGCCTTTGATTAAAGGCCACACTTTTTGACTTTAGGCAACACTTTATTGGGGGTGGCCAAAACAAGCGTAACCTTTGACCTAAGGGCGCGCTTTTCAATTGTTGCCTTACCAGCCACACTTAAAAGCGTGGCCTATTAGATAACAAAGACAACGCTTATTATACCCCATATGAGAACGCTTTTATATCTTACAGCTACACTCGGAAAGCGTGGCATTTGTTATCTTATAGGCCACACTTGTTAAGCGTGGCTTCTAAAGGAGCACTTACAAAGCATGGCGTACAAACATATGGCAACACTTTTAAAGCGTGGCAAATTGGCTAGAGTATACAATTTATATTTTAATTTCTTTATAAATTTACATTTTGCATAATATCCTGTAATTACAGTTATTTCAAGCATATGCATTATTATCATATTTTTTGATGATACAAAGAACTAAATTAGCTAATAAGTACCAAAAAATAATAATTCAAATGAATACACATACTAATAAAACATTGAGTCAAAATGCCCATTAACAATAAACTTTACAAAAGTGAGTATATTCATATAGTATCATGAATATTGGACATCCTAATTATCCAATAATTCTTCGCATTCACATTAAGATCAAATTGACATTCCGCCACCATTTCCAGTAGCATCACCCATATTATCCTACACATAAAAAAAATATAATTAGATAGAAACTAAACTTTGATCTTTCGTCAAGAAGAACAAAGACTAGGATAACATATAGTAGCACCATGTTTTATATATTTTTCAGTCACATATTAAAAAATAAATAATGAGTAACCATGCAATACATGAATTGCCATATCGGAGCAACATAGCTAAAAATGCAGACTAAAAGACCTTAAATAAAAAAAAGCAAGTATACTTGCCTATTCAGAGCATAATCAACTCCGGCAACATTAGCTCCATCAAAGCTGAATCCATTTGGTTCAAGGCCACACTGCTGTGCTCTCTCTTTGTCATGGTCAACATCAAATACAGTATCATAAAGTCCTAATATATAGAATGCAGAGGTTAATACACTAATTCAGAAGCAAATGAATTGGGATCTGCTAAAATAATAAAGAAGTCAATGGCATCAAAAGAAAATTCTAGCATGTGCAGACAAATATTTGTTGTCGTACTTAATTCAAGAAAATGCAATATGCTCATGTGAATCCAATATACATCAAGTGAATTCTCTACTAAAAGAGAAAAACTACAATTGAAAATTCTGATCGGTAGCATTACACAGACATAGTAGTAGTTGGTTTATTGGTGGCTTGCATACCATATGTGAACATCTGTAGTTGCAATGCCACAAGTTGCCTCTAACAATATCTCGACCTTCAATGATCAAGGCTGCCAGATATCCATTCTCATGTTGACTTAAAGGAAATTATGCACATTCAATTTTAGTCAACTAAACCAAAACCTCTATACTAAGGTGTTTTCCCCCACTACTTCAATTTAAACACCTCTGAAAATCTAAAAGTAGCATTCTTATAGGGGTGATGGAAAAAAAATTGTAGCAGATGATGGATTTGAAAATCATGGAACTGCAGGACAAAAAAAGCCTGGGTAAAATAGTGCAACGGATGTAGGAATTTCAGCTGGTGTTCAAGTTGCATCAGGTTTTCAAGTTGTTAGGAATCCTGGGCAGCAGGGGTGTGATGAGTTAAATAAAGAATCAGATGTTGTTGCTATCACTACCCCTGTTGCAGCAGCTTCTAATGCTATTGCTACAGCTGAACAATGTGAGGAACAGCAGTACCAGTCCAATCTTCAGCAACCCAATAACACTGTGCAATATGAGGGGCAGAAATTGGAAGGTGTAGCTGCTGCTGTCAATATGGAAAATGCTACTGCATTAGCTGGAGATGTACTTCCAACTCCTGAATACTCACAGATGGCTAAACCAATAGCAACTCTTGCTACATTGCCAAAAAATGTTGCAGTTGAACAAATTGAGGGGCAGCAGATACAATCCCAGTTGCAGCAATTACTGAGGAGCAATGCTGGGCAAAATAGTCCTACTTCAACTGGAGTTGCTAAGGAGTATGGTAAGGTTTTTGGATCTAACAATGTGCAGGAAGAAGTGGAGACCAAAACTACTAATCCAACTATGTATGGTGGCTCACATGTTGGGAGTGCTAGATTGAATGCTGCTACTATAGGAAAACAAACTGGTGTGACAGATGCTGATACACGTACTGTTACATCGGTTGAATTAGCTTATGAAGCAACAGATATGGGTACTACAGTTGAGGAAACTCATGTAGATGTAATGGAATTGGAGTATGCAGCTTCAACAGGATATAAGTTGATGAATGCAGTGACTAAGCAACCTCAAATCTCAGCTGGAATGAAGCAAGCAACAACAGAGGTTCTGAAACCAACTATTGCATTGAACACTACTGTGGCTCGAACAACTTCTAAGGCTGAAAAATCAAGGGGCAAAGGTACTGGCCAGGTACTACACACAACAAGCCAATTAGCAACACATCAACGACAATCTGACACAAAGAATAACAAGGGTAGCAACTGGACAGTAGCTAATCTTTCTATAGTTGCTAAAATAACTCTAAGATCTACATCACCTAATTCAAGACCAAAAATTTCGACAATAAACTCAATACAAAGCAAAAAGCATTTAAGTTTGGTGGAAATGTGGAGTCTAAATGCCTTTTCAAGAATTGGACCATGGGTTGTCCCAAAAGAGTGTGGAATGGCCTCTTACAGCCTGTGCGCTACTTACATCAACTGGAGAAGGTTGGTTACAACCTGTGCGCTACTTGCATCAAAATTGATTGTTCTTACATTGACATATTCCCACATTCGTTGTTTAATATCATCAAAGACAGCATGCCAACTAGTGAATAACAAGGTGATAAATTTGGGATTCCTGGTAATTATTCCTATAAAGTTACTTAACTCAGACACTCTTTTGCAGGTTAGTCCAATATCTTGCCCTTTATCAAATGTGACTTCCTCTCTTTCCTCAAAATTTCTTGCGTGAATCATCTTACATTTTGTTTGCCCTCGAACTTTCTTCTTATATGATGTCCCTATATTTATGTAACAACCAAGACATAAGGAAAAGAATACAATAAACACACAAAATTGCAAGGTTTAAGACATACCACTTGTAGCAGAATCAACTTCCATAGCTTCGTCTCTAACACAGTCATCCTTGCCAACTACTTCCTGTGCAGAAATTGCCGGAACGCTATGTGAAAATGTAGAAACACTATGTAGAATTGCAAAAATTGCCGAAACGCTGTGCAGAAATGCAGAAAAACTGTGTAGAAATGCAAAAATTGCCATAACGTTGCGCAGAAATGCAGAAAATGCAGGAAAACCGATGCAGAAACGCAAAAAACACTGTCTAGAAATGCAGAAATTTCTGAAACGTAGTGCAGAAACCCAAAAAAATATGCAAAAAATACACTGTTAAAAAATGCAAAAATACTGTGTAGAAATGCTATGCAGAAATGTAGAAACACTGTACAGAATCACAAAAACAGTGAGCAGAATCGCAAAAATTGCCGAAACACTCTACAGAAAAATTGTGGAGAAACGCAAAAACGCTGTGCAGAAATACAAAAATTACCGAAACATTGTGCAGAAATACAAAAAATGCAGAAAAATTGTGCAGAAACACAAAGAATACTGTCCACAAATGCAGAAATTTTTGATATGCAACTTCTTCTTTTCCATATTAAAATGATATGAACACACTCATCCAGCTAACAAATCTGAACAATGAAGAAGTCAGGCAAGAAGGTACTAAGTTATAACAGTAAGGTTGTCATCAGATTAATCTTCAAAAACCTTCTGTACCAATCGTGGGTATATTAATTTTTGTATATACATATTCTCTATCCCCCTTTCTTTTCCTGTATATGCACACTCTCTATCCTCGTTTCAAGAATCCCAGCCGCAACATCAATGGACACCATTAGCAAATCATCCAAGATTTTAACCAATTTGGCCATATTTTCATGAAGTTCAATGATCAATCTTCGAAAGGAAGAAACAACAATTAAAGGTTACTACCCTTTATCCCCTTTCTATGTGACGTGATTACGAGCAATATACGCTAAAGCATAAATATTTATATAATCTTGTACCAAGAAAATAAATATTATATGATCTTAAATTAGTTAAGGTTGAATAATGGCATAAAATCAATACTCGAATATTATGCAATATTTGCAACTTTAAAGGAGATAAGAGTTGGATGACACTAAGAATATGCTTATTTTATTCAGTACCAAAGCTTGCTTATTTTTGATATGGAAGCAAAGGAAAAAAAAGTATACACACGATGTTCCCAATCCTATGATGCCATTGATGTGAATTAAAAAAACACCCATGAAATAATCGGTTGATTTAACACTTGAAAACCCTAATACAAAGAACAATCAAAGCCACAAAGCCTAATGAAGAGGAATTTTGGCAAACCAATCGAAGACCACTATCAACAAACAATTCCAACAAACAAATAGTACGGTTTCCTTGTTTTGGCAGTTTTATTGGAGTATCAATAACTCTATTTAATTTTCAATAGAAACTAATCAAATTAGTTCTTAAGTAGGTGTAGACTTGAAGTCCAGTCCAAGCAATAACGACACAGCAGCAAAATACCCAAAAGAATCAAAGGGGTTTAAGCTGTAGATGAATATGTAAAGAAATAAAATAATTTTAATTAAGAGATCATACCTTTTGAATGCTGAAATTTCTCTTTCTTAGATGTAGGTATTGGGTCAATGGAGAAAAAAATTTCAGTCGATACTGGATTTGATAGCAGTGGAACCAGCGGCGTGGTGGTGGCCTAGATGGAGATTTATGGGTCGATACTCAGTAGAGGGGTAGAATAAAAATTTGAGAAAGTGTTAATTTCTTTTTCCTTTAAAAATAGGGGGAAACTTTCGCTCAATGAAATAAGGGAGGGAATTTTTTGATGAATTTTTTATTTTTTATTTTAGAGCACACTTGTTAAGTGTTGCTTTTATTATTAAAAAGAAAGCACGCTTTAAAAGCGTTGTACATAGATGAATAAGTGTTGCTAAATATTTTATGATTTGGCAACACTTAAAACGCGTTATCTTTACATTTATAAAGTACACTTTAGAAACGTAGCTTAAACTTCCGTGGCCAAAAGCTCAAAATAAAGGCTACACTTATAAAGCGTTTCTATAGACACTTTTGGCTACGCTTTTTAAGTGGTTTCTAAAATTAGTGTGGTCTTAGGGCAAATATGTGGTAGTGATTGCAAACATTCATCACAAGTAATTGACTATCATGGATTAAGGATGCAGGTGAGATATGATTGTTTAAGGAAAATAAGGCATTAAGAGAAGTGAGGGATGTTGATTGATCATTAGTTACAGAAGGAGGAGCGGATTTCAATTGAGGTACAGTGTTGATAGGTTACAAGTACCTTGTTTTATGTTTTGATGGTCTAACAAACTTACTGTCAAGAACCAGATAAGGAACCAGTTACATATCCTCAAGACCTTAAGATTGAAAGGTTCCAGCTTGGGATATGCTTCAACTCTTCAGAGTCAGAGGAACAATAGAGGGAACAGATAGCTATCGTTTCTAGAGGAAACTGCACAAGTCAAATGCCCCAGCTGTAAAGTTGCTGCCTGCACACGCTATGGTGTAGAAACAGTGCAGCAGTCAACTTTATGGGGAGTTTCTTTTACCTACCTTGCTTATATCATCCCAAGTGATGTCAAAAATGTATTATTAACATCAAGGAAGGTAAAACAAAAATTTCAACACTTAGAGAATACACAAAAAAGCTCTCTCACGTGATTGATCATCCAGCAAGCAATCCTCAAGTTCATCAAAAATAAAGAACAACACGACTACGGACCAGTTCCCATATCAAGTTATTGTATGTCCTTAGTTTAGTTGTAACTTTGTAATAGTTCTTCAAGTGTAATTCCTACTTAGCTTGTTTAGAAGTATTCTGTAGGAAACCCTTTGTAAATCTTAAACCCTTGTGTTTGAGTCTTGGCTAGAGTCAGTCGAGCTGTAAAGTCTTTGTAATAGCGTTATTACAAAATGGCTTGTAATAGAGTATTACAAGTTAGTGAGGGATTAAGAGATTAATTCCTAGGTTGCATATGTTGTAATCTAAAAGTTGCTCAGTAGTGAAGTTGAAATCCTACAAGGGTAGGTTGTGGTTTTTAATCCCGTTGAGCTGGGAATTTTCCACGTAAAATTCCTCTTGTCATTTACTTACTGCAGTATGCGTGTGTTCTGTTGAACCTGATAGAGAACCTGGTTCTCTATAGAGTTTGGTGGACCCTTAAATTCTATCAATTGGTATCAGAGCAGGTTCTTTCTATCAGGTTAACACCTAGAAAGGATCCTCATGACTGCTCCTCCAAATTTCGAAGAAGGTCAGTTTACTTACAGACCACCAAGGTTCAACGGACAATATTATGGATGGTGGAAGACCAGAATGCACGACTTCATCATGGCTGAAGATTCAGAGCTATGGGATGCTACCTATGATGGAGCCTTTGTTCCTACCAAGAATCTTGGCGACCCAGCTGTAGCCATTCCCAAGACAAGGAAGGAGTTCAATGATGCTGATCGAAAGGCACTAGAGAAAAATTTTCGTGCAAAGAAAATTACTGTTTGTGGCATTGGTCCTGACGAATACAATAGGATATAAGCATGTCAGTCAGCCAAGGAAATTTGGGAAGCCCTTCAGACACCTCATGAAGGAACAACACAAGTGAAGCAATCCAAGATCGACATGCTCACAACTGAATACGAGCTTTTCAGGATGAAAGACGATGAATCCATCCAAGATATGCATACTCGGTTCACCTCTATCATCAATGAGCATCACTCTCTTGGTGAAATCATTCCAAGAAACAAGCTTGTCAGAAAAATCCTTAGTGTGCTACCCAGTTCTTGGGAAAGCAAAGTGAACGTTATTAAAGAAGCAAAGGACTTGCAGGAGCTAACCATTAATGAGCTTGTCGGCAATCTGAAAACATATTAAATGAAGAAGAAGAAGGACAATGAAAGAAGAGAGCCCAAGAGGGAGAAGAACCTGGTCCTCAAGACGGACAACAATGATTCAAGTGGTGAGGATGGTGATATGGCTTACTTGACAAGAAGATTCCAGAAGATGGTTCGAAGGAGTGGAGGCATTCCAAAAAGGGGAAGTTCTAGCAAGCCAAAAAGTTATGACCTCTGTCATAGATGTGGCAAGCCAGGACACTTCATCAAGGATTGCCCTCTCCTAAAGCAATATCAGTACAAAAACAACTTTGATAAAGCAGCCAAGAGGAACCCGATTCCTGATAAACACTTCAATAGAAAGAATGCTGCTGACAATGTTATAAAACAGGCTCTTGCTGCATAGGGAGACTCTTCCAGCGAATCTGAAGAAGAAAATGATCATGGTGATAGCTCAATGATGGCAGTGGAAAGTGAAGCAACTTAGTATGATTCAATCTTTGCCTTGATGGATCAGTCTGATGATGATGAAGATTACGATGATGATGAGGTAAATTTTCTGGATGTTCAGAGAAATCTGAAATCCTATTCTCCTAAAATAACTCATGTCATTGGAAAATGTGTTAATTGATGCTTATCACAATCTTATAAATGATAAAGATGCTTTAACTGTGGAGTTAGGAGAAGTAGAACATACAAGAGATGACCTAGTAGTTGTTATATTTAAAGGAAACAATTGAGAACCTGAAGAAAGAGAACTGCCTTAGATGAAAAAATTGCAAATATAGAACATGAAAGAGATGATCTAATGGTGGTTGTGATAGACCTAAAATAGATCATTGAGTGTGCAAAAAGGAAAAAAAAAGTCTTAGCTGAGAAAGTTTCTAACCTTGAGCACGAGAGATATCACCTTTTAGTGGTGGTAGTGGATTTGAAGGAAACAATTGGGAACTTAAAATGGAGAGTAGGCCTGAAAATTCTCAAAAGGGAAAGGAAGTTGCAAGCGAGGCACATATTAAGCTTGAAAGTGAGTTAAAGTCAGTGAAGTCTAGTTTATGTGCTGAGCTTGAGAAAAACAAACAACTTCAGGAAGAACTAGGCAAAATGAAGAGTGATCTTGAAAAGTCAGTCAAATAGACCTAGTCCTCTGATGCTATCACTGTCATGTACACCAACAATGGGGGAAACAGGCAGGGCATTGGGTTTCAACGGGAAAAGTTTCCCTACAACCCCATAGCAAGTATGTTATTGTACCTGACAATTGGCTTTGCACTCACTGCGGTAACAATGGGCACTTTAAAGAAAACTGTAAGGCCAGATTTCAGTCACAGCAGAAAAACAAATCTTTTGCTGAAAAAGTAACTACTGGTAGAGAACCAGGTCCCTCATATAAATAACGCATGATGCCTGCATGGACCAAAAGATCCCTCATTCACCCCTTTCCTCATTATAAGGGACCCAAACTAGTTTGGGCTCCTAAGTCTAACTCCTGATTTTCTGTAGGGAACAGTGAAAGGAAGCAACCTACATGGTACATGGATAGTGGATGCTCAAAGCATATGATTAGAAGTACAAACGATTTCCTTTCACTTAAGGCCCTACAAGGAGGGAGTATATCCTTTGGAAATGGAAAGAAAGGATACATTCTGGGAGTTGGAAGGATTGGAAAGTCTCTCTCACACTCAATTGAAAATGTGTACTATGTGAACGGGTTGAAGTACAGCTTGCTAAGTGTTTCCCAGATCTGTGACAAGGGAAACAAGGTGGAATTTGTGTCAAAAATTTGTACAGTCACAAACCTAGTGACTGGTGAGGTGGTGCTAGTAGCAAAAAGATAGAAAAATATCTATGTTACTGATTTTGAGTCCTTGCAGATTGGTGATCTCAGCTGTCTAAGTGTCGTAGATGATGATGCTGAACTATGGCACAAGAGGCTGGGTCATGCAAGCTTCACATTGCTGAACAAATTGGTCAGGAAGGACCTGGTTCGTGGTCTGCCCAAGTCAAGCTTCAAGGATCACAAAGTGTGTGACGCATGTGTAAAAGGCAAGCAAGTCAAATCCTCATTAAAGCCCATAAAGGAAGTCAGCACCTCAAAGCCACTTGATCTCCTTCACATGGATCTATATGGACCTATGAGGGTGCCAAACAGAGGAGTAAATCTTTGTGATAGTTGATGACTACTCCAGATTCACCTGGACTTTGTTTCTCACGACCAAGGATGAAACTTTTGAAGTGTTCGTTGCTTTTGTCAAGAAGATCCAAGTGAAGATGGGTAATAAGGTAGCCAACATCAGGTCTGATCATGGGACGGAGTTTGACAATGCCAAATTTGATGAGTTCTATACCGAAATGGTATCACTCACAATTTCTCAGCACCAAGAACACCTCAACAAAATGGTGTTGTGGAGAGGAAGAATAGAACTCTTGAAGACATGGCAAGGACAATGTTGATTGACAGTGGGATTGCAAAGAATTTCTGGGCAGAAGCTGTCAACACTGCCTGCTATTTGGTGAACAGGTGCATGATCAGGTCCCTTCTGAACATAAATCCATATGAATTGATGAATGGAAGGAAGCCCAAGTTGACACATCTAAGGAGTTTTGGGTGTAAATGCTTTGTTCACAATAATGGAAAGGAAGCTCTTGGAAAATTCGATGCCAAAAGTGATGAAGGAATCTTTCTGGGATACTCATCTCAAAGAAGAGCTTACAAAGTGTACAACAAAAGGACTCAATGTGTTGAGGAACGTATACATGTGATCTTTGATGAATCTCACCTCTCCTGTGAGAAAGACAGACATGTTGATCAAGATGGAGAACCCTTATATGTTCCAGGAGAAGTTATTGACATGGCAAATGAAAAAGCAGACATGATGAGTCATGTAAAGGAATCCATTGAAGATGACGCAAGTGTACCTCCATTTGTTGAAGAGGAACCTGGTCCCATGATCACACCAACTGAAGCTAAAAATAGAGTTGTTGATGCAGTCCAAGGTACTCCACTTGCTGAAGTAAGAAGCGCCCAAGAACTTCAGTCAGACATACCTGGTTCCTCTACCAATGAGATTCAGGTACCAAATTGGAAATACAAAAGCTCACATCCTCTTGACAACATAATCACCCATCTTGACTTAAGAGTTCAAACCAGATCAAAAGCAAGAAACTCACTTGCCTTTTCAGCCTTCCTTTCTCAAATAGAGCCCAAAAACATCAAAGAAGCACTGAAAGATACAGACTGGATCATAGCCATGCAAGAGGAGCTGTATCAATTTGAAAGAAACAAGGTATGGCACCCGGTCCCTCGACCTGCAGATCGAACTATCATACAAACTAGGTGGGTATTCAGGAACAAACTTGATGAGTTTGGAATATAACAAGAAACAAGGCAAGGCTTGTAATTCAAGGCTACAATCAGGAAGAAGGGATCGATTATGATGAAACATTTGCTCCAGTAGCTCGAATAGAAGCCAATTTTGCCTTTGCATCGCATATGGAGTTCACACTGTTCCAAATGGATGCCAAAAGTGCATTTCTAAATGGCTATTTGAAAGAAGAAGTCGATGTCAAGCAGCCTCCTGGTTTTGAGTGTCACGAGCATCCTAAGCATGTGTTCGAACTGGACAAGGCATGGTACTGGCTAAAGCAGGCTACCCAGGCATGGTATGAAAGGTTGTCAAAATTCCTTCTAGAAAATGGATTTACAAGAGGCAAAACTGACAACACTTCTTTTCTGAAGAAACGAGGAAGGAACATGCTCATTGTTCAGAGAGCCACAACTGACTCTCTTTGTGAATAATTTGCAAAACTCATGGGGAGTGAGTTCGAGATGAGTATGATGGGAGAACTAAGTTTCTTCCTAGGACTTCAAGTAAAGAAATCTCAGAAGGGAACATTGATAAGTTAGCAGAAGTACATCAAGGAGCTGCTAAAAAGGTTTGATATGGAAGCATCAAAAGTCATCGACACTCCTATTGCCACAGCTACCCATCTAGACATGGATGAACCTGGTTCCCCTGTAAATCAGACCATGTATAGAGGATCATAGGGTCACTTCTGTATCTCACTGCAAGCAGACCAGACATTGTTTTCAACGTGGGTCTCTGTGCAAGATTTCAATCCAATCCAAAGGAATCTCATCTGAAAGCTGCCAAGAGAATACTGAGATATCTCAAAGGAATGCAGGACCTAGTCCTCTTCTATCCCTTAGGTGACAGCTTTGATCTTATTGGGTATGCTGACGCTGATTATGCAGGATATCTGGTGGACATGAAAAGAACGTCTGGAATGGCACATTTCCTGGGTTCTTGCCTAATCTCATGGGGTACAAGGAAGCAGAACTCAGTGGCACTCGCAATTGCAGAAGCAGGATATGTCGCAGCTGCCTCTTGCTGTGCTCAACTACTGTGGATCAAACAGCAGTTGGAAGACTTTGGAGTGTTCTCAAATTGTGGCCTCTCTTATGTGATAACACAAATGCACTCATATGGTAAAAAATCCAGTTCAATATAAGAGGACCAAGCACATTGATGTACGTCATCATTTTCTCAGAGATAATGTTGAAAAGGGGCATATATACATGAAATTCTGTAGAATTGAAGATCAAATTGCAGATATATTCACCAAAGCCCTGAGTAGAGAACCCTTTGAGAAAAATCGCCTGGCACTAGGGTTGATAAAACCCAATTGAGAACCTGACCCCTCAATGATTGGCTATGAAAGAAATGTTCAGGTAAATTTAGCTAAAAAGCGTTTTCTGGAAAATTCTAAATCACCTATATACCGTTACAAGTAGACACACATGATGATTACAGAGAAAATAGGCAGTTGATGCAGTACGCGCTGGTAAAAAGGGCAAAGCTTACAGATGCAAGATTAGTCAGGGAACCTGGTTCTCTTGACACAGGTTAGTAGTTTCTTTGTTCTCTCATGCACAATTTTTAACGGTTAAAATAAGTGCCAAATCATCAAGTTACTTTTTCTTTGCGTCCTTTGAACCCAAACGTCTCACCTATTGAGAACCGACCCAACTCCCAAAATTGTCGCCCTTTCTTAACCGGTCCCTCATCCATCATAAATACATATATCACTATCACAACTCCTCCCATCAAATTTCAAAACCACATTCTTCTGCCTTTCTTTAAACTGCCAAAATCCCTTATCTTCTTCTCACCATGGCTGAAAATCAAACAACATCAAGTGTTCTAAGCGACATCCCCATTGAGTCCTCACCTGTTGAAACACCGATATTAGGCTCCTGACCCCAAACTACTGCTAGCCAAAATCCTAGGACAGAGCCACCCCCACATTCTGTCTCATCTCCTACCCACTCGAGTTCTAGTTCTCATAGGAGTACCAAAATCTCGACTCCCAAAAGATTTGTAGCCCAAAGCCCTTCTCCTACTTCGCCGAAAAAAGGGGATGAACGGAGTATTGCTGACAAAGAAGTAAATCAGGAAATTTCAAGTTTGCCTATGAAAGAAGGGTCAAGGGTAGATCAAACTGATGGTTCCGAGAAGTTTGACTCAACAAAGAGTGCTCCTGATCTTGTGTCCACAGGTAACACTCCTTCCTCTACTGAGTTTTCCATGGATGTACAAGAGAAAGAGGCAATAGAGAACATGCTATCCATAGCTAATGAAGGGGTTGTTATAGAAGGAGGTGATGATGTTTTTGGGACTCAGGGGGAAGAGTCTAAGACTATGGAAGAGGGTAGTGAGCTTGTGCCTGTTGAACAATCGGCACATGACAATACTACTGGGGTACCAAATGAGGGACCTGTTCCCTCCCAGGAGGATCCAACTTAGGTGTCCTCTCAAGAGCCCCAGGTCAGTATTGACCTTGTTCCCTCTCCTCATTTTGATGCTGAGCCTTTGTGTGTGGTGGTGCCGGAGGAAAGATCTGTGTCCAGAGAATAAAAAGGTGATAGTGAAGAGGATTCTAATGATTTGCCAATAGCAAGCCTGACTAAGCATAGACCAATGGCTGCTCAAGAGTCTACTCCTAAGCGACCCACTACTAGCTTGCAAAGGAAGGAGGCTCTTGAGTCTGCTCTTAAAAACAGCCAAGCTAAGTCAAGGAGAAGAAAGTTGGTAAAAGATGATAAATCAATGAATGAGAAGTCAGTACCTGTGGTGAATGTGGATGAGTGAGAAGCCGAGGAACCTGGTTCCTTGACTAGAAAGCTTTCACAGAAGCATGGTCTCCCCAAGCCAAAAGGGGATTTTCTGTGTCTGCTGAAAATCTGAACAAGTCTGATGACTTTGTGTCTAGTGAAAATATAGTGAAAGAATCTGGTGGTAAGTCTGTGGAAGAGTCTGGTGATGGTGTCATGGAAGAATTGGGTGAAAAGTCTATGAAGTCTGCTGAAAAAGGGAAGAATGTTTGCAAGTCTGCTAAGAGAAAAGCTGATATTGATTAGGAACCTGGTTCCTCAAAGAAGGCTAGAGTGGTTGGTCCAAGGAGTGCTGGGAAAGAGAGGTTGAGAAGTCAAAAGGTTCTATGGGGCCGCACATTTGGCCCCTGATATCTTGGAGGAGGCTGGTATGAGACAGCTGGTTGAGATCTGCGAGTTCCAACAATGGACACATTTGTTCACAAATGATGCTCCAATGGTGTATGAAGAGGAAGTTCAAAGTTTCTATGTTGACCTAGTTAAAGTTGAGGATGATCACATATGTGTGTTGGTGAATGGAGTTGATATGGTAATGGACTCTGCCTTGTTGGGGTCCATTTTGGTGTGCCTGCTGAAGGGCTATCTAGTGTTCATGGATCCTGTTCTCAAAACTTCATAAATGCCATATTATAGGACAGAGCGGTTCAGCAGGGGGAACGGGTTCAGGAGAAGGCCCTCCTTCCTATATATCAATTGTTGTTTGAGATGGTGAACAAGGTACTACAGCCTCAAGCTAAGAGAAGACCTATCACCTCTCGTGTAGACCTGTTCCTTATGGAAGCACTGGACAACTTCACTACCATCAATTTTCCTGGGATTATGATAGAGCACATGAACAAAGTCGCAGACTTTAAAGATGGTAATCATGGGTTGTCGTATGGGTTCCTTCTCACCAAGGTCTTTAAGCACTTCAAGATTCCTCTGAGACAAGATAAAGTGGGCACAAAGAAGCAAACTTTCTCCAAAGCTACTCTTGAAGAATGTGAGTGTAACGAGAAAGTTGGAGGGGTTGGAAGCACTTCTACCATATCTCACCTGATCAATACTCAGAACAGTGCTACTTCGGAGACAAGGCAATTGAAAGCAAGGAATGCTATCCTTGAGACTCAGTTAAGTCAGCTGCAGGAGACACCTAGTTCCAGTAGTTCTCAAGGAGAAGAGGTTGCTCGTCTGACAAAAGAGAATCACTACTAGAAATTGGAGCTATGGCAATGCTTTTTATTGCTACGGATCAGTAACCGTTGCTATAGGTAGTCTATTACGGTTTTAACCGTTACAAAATATTATTGGAACTACCAGGACACTTAGCAACTGAACCGTTGCAATAGTCTTAAAACCGTTCCGATAGAGGTATATATGGCAACGTTTTGTAGAACCGTAGCAATAAATCAAGCTATGGTAATGATTATATCTATTGTTACGGTTATTAATTCCCACCTTATTTTTCACCCAAATTTTCTATACCCGCTAAAATGAAAGGGGCCCACCATCTGATTTTTAATTTTTATTTTTATACCTAATAAAATACTACTATGAAATATGTAAACCCCTAAAATTAGGGTACAAGCTCACTATCGGAATTACAAGGAGATCGGAATCTCCTCCAGTCATCTTCACCACCAAAAATCAGCAAAAACTACCCCAAATCACCTTGAAATCAGTCAAAAAGAAGCCCCAAATACCCCAACGAAAATCAGTCAAAAAGACCTCAAAACAGTCACCTCTGAAAATCGGTCCAAATTTCACTCAAGCGGTCAAAACGCTGCAGAGATAGCCATTAGAGCAGCTCCAAATTAACATCTCCTCCAATACAATCTCCTCCAGTCAACAGCTCTTCTCGCTTGTCAGCGCCATTACCGACTCGCTCGCTCTCCGTAAGTTTTCTGGAGTAGTATTTTACTTTTCATTTTCAGTTCCTCCCTGTTTGCTCAATTACTCAAAATTCATTTTCCTTTCAAAAACCCTAGCATCGAGTTTCTACTTATTTACTAGTTCGCATCGAGTTTCTACTTCGTACGTGTAATTCGGGTAACCTTCAGCTCTTCTTGAGTATTATTTTCTGAAACTCTTAATATTTTTTGATTTGGTAACTGTTATTTTTATATTTTATCTCTTACAGTAATTAATTTTTTAACTCGTACTATTTTTTTCAGCTGCATACACCGTGGTTTCCCCTTTTATATGGTTTTGCAGATCTGTTGTATTCCTATCGATTTGTCAAAGTTCATGTTTATTTTGTTTATTAACTCGATTAATTGACTGTCCTTGTAAAAAAATTGGGAACTATTTGGAACAATGGTTGTGAGCATCTAGTTAGAAAGAGCAGACATGTTTCAATACTTGGGAAACTTATTGGCGTGGAAAAGAATGGGAGCTAAAGATTTACTTTGCAGAATCTGTTTGATTTCTGCTATTTCCAATGCATTTTTCTGCTATTGTAATTATTTTTGTTGGGGTCGAAAATAATTTCCAGTGCAAAATTATTGGTTGTGGAACTGTTTTATTTTTTTGTTGGTAATTTGGTTGTGGATATGTTGTTATTGGAGTTGTTATGTCCTTTTGGCTGCTGGAAATGGTCGTATCATTAATAGATAATTTGTGGTTTAGATTTTAATTAGATAAAGGTGCAGGATAAAAGTTTAAGCTTGGAATACTTTTAACTGCTACATTTGCAACTTAAAGGGAATTAAGATTCCTTACTTGTAATGAAAGCGACTTTCAATTTAACTTTACCAATTAGAATGAGATTTATGTTCATATAATTATGCCTATTTTCAATATATTTATGCTGCTTGATCAAAATGCAGAATTCGCTAGACCCCGCCTTGAAAGAAGTATTATGATTGTAGATTAAGGCAAAAATTGAAATATGAATCTAAAATCTAAATGCTACTTGCCCCTTCCTTTGCTATACCACCTTGTCGTGTTAACGAACCATATCCTTGAGTGTTTAGCTCGTTTAAATTCTGGACAGGTTCATCACTTAACTCGTCTTCCCTCATCGTGTCTTCATGTTGTTCTCTTGTGTGGTCAGCCCCTCTTTCTGGTTGTTTTGTTGTCCGACGCATCATGGATAAAGTTTGTTTACCAGCTGTAGTTTTAGAATCAGAAGTTTCTGCAGCTGGTTGATGTCTCAACATAGCCTGTAGCTTCTGATATCTGCTTCTAAAAGGTAGTACTAGCATCAGTACTTATTTTAGTTGCGCTTTCTAGGGGAAATTTCCATAGTACTTTGATTATCTTCATCTGCGGAGTAGCCATTTCAGCTTGTGTAACCAAAGTATTCTAGGGAGTAGTGACCTCAATCTGGCTGAACTGTTTATGGAGGATGATGGTTGCATCACAACAAATTTGTTGGATAGCTCTTGTTACATAAATTCTTTCACATTCATATTTTCTTTTTGCATCTTACTTTCCGTATATGCCAATGAATAAGAAGGGGGATAGCCCATCTTCTGGATATTATCATCAGTGGACGATATCATCAGTGCTATTATCAGTTGCACCCTCCAACACTTCAGTACCATATGTTCTTGCAATTCATGATTCACAACTTTAACATTAAGATCAGCTGGTTTTATTAGTTAAATTACCAGCTGTAGCAGTAGGATGATCCAGCTTATTTTAAGCTTGCACGACTGGCTTCTCAGCTGGGTTTTGCCGTATTTTTGGGTTGGTTTCGGAAGGAGAATTGCTGAATTTTGCAGAAGCTTTGGGAAGGTAATTTCTTTAGCTGTTTTGCTGTATTTTTGGGCGATATTTGCATCTGTTTTGCTGTATTTTTGGGCGATATTTGCAGCTGTTTTAGATCTAGTTGTCCTGAACACCTGCCTTAGAATGTAATATCTGTGTCATTTTGTCCTTTGAATATTCTAACTGTTTCGGCTTTGCATACTTCTTGGGTGATTTAACTGTTTCTGCTTTGCACACTTCTTGTCCTCTGAAGTACCTTTTAATGGCATTTGAGATCGGTACACTCTAAAGTCTATGCCATGATTTTGGTTCAAATATCAAACCTAATTAGTTATTTAAGCAGAACTTCAATGGAAAATCGAGTTATATGCCTTGACAATACTCTCCTGGGACACTCTAAAGTCCCCCATTCTTGATAATTGTTTCGTCACTGTCCCCTCTTCTCCCGCATCTCTTCAACAGCACTCGCCGCAATCTCAATTATCAATTTGATTTAATGATTTTTGCTTATGTGCATATTATGTGTTTGTGAAAATTCATCGATTTACTGATTACCATCGATGTCTATTCTAAAATGGTCGTTGTGTATGAGCCGACGCTATATGTATATTTCCGTTTCTGCCTCAGAAAATTTTCCATTGGTTCTTTAAAAAGCTACTTGAATCAGATATGGAGATGATACATTGCCTGTAGGAATTACGTAGCTGCGGAATCCAGTACAGGGCTGCTCAGTTACCAATCTTGCCATCCTCTGGAGTTGATACATTGCCTGTAGGAATTACGAAACTGCTAGATAGATCTAAAGGTGACTTCCCAGCTAATTAGTCAAGTACAAGAGTATTAAACCTCCATGAATGAGAGTAATAGCATACGTTTGACACCATAGTTTTATTAATACATACATGAAGCACAATTTACTTTTGAAAAATAATGTCAGAAGTCTTATTCCATTATTCTCAAATAGAATTTGTCCGAACAGGAGTTCCACCATCAGTTACTAAAAACCTGCACACATCTCTGTGGTACATTCTTATGAATGCTGAAGATCTATGGACAATGGATGTCTGGAGGATAGAGAAGGCTCTCAAAGGTTGCCAGTCCCGTAAATCATCTCTCTGTTGTTGGAAATTTCGTCGGTGCTTTGCTTGGTGCATCCATGGGACTAAAAGAAGGCCCAATATTCTTCTATGCTGTTGGATTGGCTCATTATTTGGTCCTATTTGTAACTCTTTACAAAAGACTTCTTATTTCATTGCTCTCTTCCTTTATTTCTCACTGGTAAGTCATTATGCTAGGCAGATTTAGCTTTCAAATACATCATTAACCATTCTAGTCAGCCACGAGTAGAACAACATCTCTAATTATTTTTGAAAGGTTTATTAACAGTTTCTTTGTCAAGGTTCTTATGTGTAGCTACAAGCTATATTATTCGTGAGAATGCTGTTCAAGTGTTAGGCTAATCCTTTATTCTTGTCCCTTTACAAGTTGTTCGTATTAATTTCTTTCGAGGCTTCAGGTATGAGAAATTTGCCTTTGTCCTGAAAAGCTCTCTTATTCCTCTTCACCTTTGGCTTAATGTGAAATGCTTGTCTCATTTGTTAACTTCAGGTTTTCATTGNCTCTCCATTCACAGTAGCAACTTCATAACCTACTGCATTATCAGGTTTTTTATTTGTAGCAATACCAGTTCGATTCCCTCCTGTTACTGTCACTATATCACTGCCATTACCTCGTTCATTCAACACTCTATTTCCTGCTTCTATAGCCATAGCTTGAGACATCCTAGCTAAGGCACGATCCATAGGAACAATAGCAACATTTTTAGATATAACAGAGTTATTGAAAATCTGAGCACCAGCATTAAAATTAGCATCAGTTAACATTGCTTTTGATCCATCTGTTGTTTCTGCCTCAATTTCACCTTGAACATTTAAAACCTGCTGTTGCAAAACTTGCTGCTCGACCAAAATTTTCTTTTTTGCTGCTTCATCAACCAGCTTATCACCTGCTATTTCCATAGATCTTTGATTCATTCTTTTGGCATTCAAGTAGTCCCTAGCATCACCTTGCAACTTCTCAAGATTTGTGATGTTACCTTGCCGGACGCTGGAGTTGTGGCTCTTGTATGTCCATTATTATTTTTTTCTTTTTTGATCAATTTATTTAGTCTAGGCATTCCAGATGAAAGGTAATGACTTTATTTATCCTCTTTTGTAGGTGGAGTAGATCAAGAAATAGAAGATGAAGGCAATGAAGATCTAGACCTTACTTAAGATGAATTTTGAATTGCTATAGATGAATGTTCTAGGAATCTTTTGTTGTCAACATTTTGAAACTTACTATCTTGAAATGTATTAAACTTATGCACTTGGGGTAGAACATTTACTTTTATGGATATTATTAGCCTGTTGGACGAGTTATATTATTAATAATTTCATTAGTTGATTTATTTAAATTTTAGTTTTATATATATATATATATATATATATATATATATATATATATATATATTATTACAATAGGAGCTATATTTCTGTTTTATATGAACTGTTACAATAGCCTATCATAACTGTTGCAATAGGACACAAATGGCGTTCCATTAGAATGTAAACCGTTCCAATAGATCCAGTAAACCGTTCCAAAATGCCCTCTAAACCGTTCCAATAGGTATTTAAAACCGTAGCGATACAAAAACAACCGTTACAATAGCTTAAAGAGACCGTTGTTATATCCATAAATAACCATAATAATAGCTTACGAAAGTGTTGCATTAGATAATATGGTAACGGTTATGAGCCGTTGCATACACATTATAGTAACGGTTTTAAACCGTCCCAATTGGAAGGAATAATCGTTCCAATAGAGAAAAGGAAAACCGTTGCGATAGACGTCTCTATAGCAACGAATATGAAAACCGTTCCAAGAACCGTTCCTATAGCTCTATTGGCACGCGAGCGGATGCGACGGTCTTTAAACCGTTTCAATATTGCTACGGCAACGGTTTATCTACCTACTGGAATGATTTTCCATGCGTTACCAAAGACCAATTTTTCAGTAGTGAATGCTGAGCTTAGGAAACAAGTGGAGGACCTGAAAGAGAGACTGCTCAACGAGCAAATGTCAGCAAATGCTCGAATGGATTTAGTCCTCCAAACCCTTGCATCTGCATCTAAGCCCTCTCCTTCCAGTGCTCCCTAAACAACATCCCCCCAGTGTCCAGTCTTTAGTGATTAGTGTATTCCCTCAATGTCAGTTTTTATGGTAATGTTTATGGAATTTTTTTAATTGTTCTAAATTGTGGATGGTGGTAGTAACATTGACTCTGCTCCTGTTGAAAAATCCAAATTATGTTAATGCAAGTTTTTCCCTTTTTGCTATCTATGCCTTGTCTTTATGCTATGTTTTTAGTCATGTTGTGTGCACACAAGTGGCATGAGTTAACTCACGCAAGACTTCTTTTTGCTATAAGCTTGTTGCTATTCTTTTTATGATGCCAAAAGGGGGAAGAATAATGTGCATAATTGAATGCACTGATTAAGGGGGAATACAGATTTAGGGGGAAACTGAAGGTTTTTCTGGTTCACTGTCTGGTTATGTGCGGCTTTTTCTGGGATTTTCAATTATAAGTTTGTCATCATCAAAAAGGGGGAAATTGATAGGTTACAAGTACCTTGTTTTATGTTTTGATGATCTAATAAACTTACTGTCAAGAACCAGGTAAGGAACCAGTTACGTATCCTCAAGACCTTAAGATCGAAAGGTCCAGCTAGGGATATGCTTCAACTCTTCGGAGTCAGAGGAACAACAAAGGGAACAGATAGCCATCGTTTCCCGAGGAAACTGCATAAGTCAACTGCCCCAGCTGTAAAGTTGTTGTCTGCACACGCTACAGTGCAGAAACAGTGCAGCAGTCAACTTTATGGGGAGGGTCTTTTACCTACCTTGCTTACATCATCCCAAGTGATACCACAAATGTATTGTTAACATCAAGGAAGGTAAAACAAAGATTTCAACACTTACATAATACACAAAAAAAGCACTCTCACGTGATTGATCATCCAGCAAGCAATTCTCAAGTACATCAAGAACAAAGAACAACACGACTACGGACCAGTTCCCATATAAGGTTATTATATGTCCTTAGTTGAGTTGTAACTTTGTAATAGTTCTTCAAGTGTAATTCCTACTTAGCTTGTTTAGAAGTATTATGTAGGAAACCCTTTGTAAATCTTAAACCCTTGTGTTTGAGTCTTGGATAGAGTTAGTCGAGTTGTAAAGTCTTTGTAATAGAGTTATTACAAAGTGGAATTGTAATCTAAAAGTTTCTCAGTAGTGAAGTTGAAATCCTACGAGGGTTGGTCGTGATTTTTAATCCCGTTGAGCTGGGAATTTTCCACGTAAAATTCCTCTTGTCATTTACTTACTGCAGTGTGCGTGTATTCTGTTGAACCTGATAGAGAACCTGGTTCTCTATAGAGTTTGGTGGACCCTTAAAATATATCAAGTGTAATATAATCTTGCAAGTGAGTGGGAAGCTTGCGTTGTCTCCCAGATCTCCTAGGCTTTAGAATTGGTGAAAGATCTTGTAAGGTGATGTCAGGTAAGTCTTGTGAGGTGACAATAGGAGAGCCAGAAGGCTGTGACTCAGAAAGAGAACCTGCAGAGTGATCGAGGGTAGACTCATCAGATGCAACATCAACATTGTTTGAACTGAGTGGAGTGTCTGTTGTGGATTAAAGAGCATCAGTATGTAGGTCAGTGATGAAGGGAATTGAATGGATGGTTGAAGGGAAGGAACCAGTAGTAGGAGAAATAGCAAAAGGGAAAATGTCTTCATGAAAGACTACATCTCTAGATATGTGGATTCTTTTAGATTCCAGATTTAGCACTTTATAGCCTTTTGTGTCAAAAGGGTATCCAACAAAAACATGTGGCACCGTTCTGGGCTCAAACTTTTCATTATGTGTTTTTGGTATAGTAGGAAAACACAGGCAGCCAAAGCTCCTAAGGTGAGAGTAGTTTGGCTTTTTCTTGTACAGAAGTTCAAAAGAATATTTGTTCTTGAGATAGAAAGTAGGAAGTCTGTTTATTAGGTATGTAGCTGCTAGAATGCACTCTCCCCAATACCTCACAGGCAACTTTGACTGAAATAAGAGTGCCCCGGATGTCTCTAAAAGATACCTATGCTTCCTTTCAACTACACCATTCCGTTGTGGTGTGTATGGACAAGTTCTTTGGTGTACAATGCCTTGATCTAGGAAGAAAGAGATTGCTTCTGCACTATTCAATTCTAAACCATTGTCTGATCTGACTGACTTTATGGTTGTGTGAAATTGGTTTTTAACAAGAGAAACAAAAGCTTTGAGAACTTGCAGGGCATTACTCTTGCTGGATAGGAGGTGAGTCCAGGTGGATTTGCTGTGGTCATCTACCATGGTAAGAAAGTATTTATAATTGTTATATGTAGGTATATGATAGGGTCCCCACAAATCAATATGTAACAAGTCAAATATCTGGTTGGTGTTGCTGGTCCTTTGGGGAAATAGCAATCTGGTATGTCTGGCCATTGGACAAATGGAGCACATGAAGGGTTGTTTGTTAGAGAAGGTAACAGGAATGGTGGTAATGCTCTTCATTTTAACAAAAGGAACATATCCCAATCTGTTATACCACAATACATTGACATCATTGCCATGAGACAAACAAGAAAAAGGAACACAAACAGGAGTTTTATTATGAATGGATTTATGTACATTTGAGAGATAACCATATTGTGAAGAGTCCTTATCACAGGTAGTAGATGGCTTATTGCAGATGGATCTATTTACATCACGGGTGTGGGATGGAATACAAGAAACAGAAAGAGTAGATGCTGAAACATTACTAGCATTCTTCAAGCAGAGAGAACAAAGAAGGTACAACCCATCTCTGATCTTACCAATCTCCAGAGGCCTCTTCATTAAAGGGGCATGCAGAAGACAACAAGTATCAGTGAAAGCTATTAAAGACTTGAGTTGGGCAGTTAAAGAAGAGATAGATATGAGATTAAATTTGAATGATGGGACAAACATGACTCTATGCAAGGTGATTTGAGGAGCAAGTGACACACTACCAATTTCTGTCATCCTAACTCTGTAACCATTTGGGAGAGTATCCAACAAGGGATAGGGTAGTATTCTAATAT
The DNA here is from genome assembly GCF_001879085.1 of Nicotiana attenuata. Lineage (NCBI taxonomy): Eukaryota > Viridiplantae > Streptophyta > Magnoliopsida > Solanales > Solanaceae > Nicotiana > Nicotiana attenuata. Next base: position 497,650 of record NC_031992.1, read on the forward strand.
CTAGCAAAGAAGATCTATTGAAAGTCATATGATGGGATGCCCCAGAGTCTAAAATCCATGTGTCAACCCAAGTTCTGAAACATTTACAATAGGTGATTAGCTTATGCTTCCGATCAGACTCATATCTCGATTAAATCTAAATCTTTCAAATAAACTAATGTGAAGTGAGGTGAAACTTGCAAGAATATATTGGTTAGAATGGTCTAAGAGAAACTTCTCTCGAATATTTCTCAATCTTAATTTAAGAGGTAGATCACAAAGCTCCTTCGATTACTTTAAAGAAGTACAAAAATAAATTAAGACATGCGTTGCAACAATGTTCAATATTATGCTCCTCTCCTATTAAACAAGATAATGAATAAAGTCACAAGTAGAGTTAAAACTCTTCCAATAAATTCAAGCAATTAAGCAGTAATCAAATCCATAAACAATAATCAAGTCACCAAATTACGTCAAACCCTAAGGTAAACTACTCCATAATTATGGAGGAAGTCATCACAAAAAGAGTTAAAGAATAAGAGAGCATAAATCTAACTTTACAATCCAAACTCCCGTATTGAATTGATGGAGAGATGATGAAATCCCATATCTTGTAGCCTCCAATCCTCTCCCAAAGCTTCTAAGGTCAAAATCCCCTTCAAAAACGTGTTTCCAGTATATTTATACCAAGTAGAAACGAACCCAGATGAAACTACCCTCTTTGAGCCGAAATAGGAAAACCTACAAACTTTTTACACTTTATGCGTCGCACGGTGCTACGCAGTGTGTGTCGCATTACTGCATTTTTCTCGGTTGTAAACTCTCTAAATTTGGCTTATCTGACAAAATTTTGTACTGATGTCACGCACTATGCCACACACTATGCCTAGAATTAGTGTACATGCGAAGCATTAGTACAAATATCATAACCCTTGCGCTTTCTTCCAACTTTCGTATGCTACGCCGGTCCACGAGTCCCGGACACGATCCTGGTTTGATTCATTGGCTTTTACTCTGACTTCAAAGCTCCTATTAGTTGATTTAGCTCCAGAATATCTTCTTAACTCGGAATCATCTCCTATAAAGCATAAAATATGTAATAAGTGCAAATCACTATTATTTAAGCTCAAACACGCTCAAAGTGCAGTAATTAGAGTGCAGAATACGGCTAAAACACGTGCTCCTAGCCTACCATCAACACCCCACACTTAAATCATTGCTCGTCCTCAAGCAATCAAACTACACTTCACATAGAAACGACCTTCTCATCATACAACTTCCCTAACGCATCATGCCAAGAATATTTAAAATACACTAAACATCATATCATAACATCATAACCTGTTCACTTACTCTAACACAGAGGTCAAAGACTTTACCTTACCTTCGCAAATTATGTGCCCTCACACAAACAATAGAGAGTAATTCCACACACAATAAAATTCAACAACAAATATGAACTCAAGAAGAAAGAATTAGCTCACTCTCAGAAATCAAATTCATGCACCACATAAAATGTACTATAAGCTTGCCCATAGTGTAATACTCTACTAATTGAGCTTATTCAATCAAAGATCAAATAGGACTTAATTTTGGTTGTAATGTAGGTTGCGGATGGGTAGGATACATATGAATATAGTGACTACACCTCCCTGAGCACTTTAATACATACAATTTCATAATTTAAACCCCACACTTATTTTGGACCGAACCCCAACCTTCACAACATTAAGCTCCCCATATCTTTAACCACAAACAAGACGAGAACTACTACTAGCAAGGGATCACTTTTTCTCTTTTCTAACACACTCTTATTTTCTTATTTTCAGAGTTTTGATTAATTTTTCTTTCTCTTTTTTTTTTCCAATTCCTTACATGTGGCCCTCATAATTTTTCAAATAATGCACCTTTCTCCTTTTTTACGTTCAACTCAAAAACCTGACCATACCTCCACTTAGATTTTACAAGCTCATACAAACTAAAGTACTCACAAGAGGTAAAAGGTTCAAACATATAGACAATTCAAACAAAGGGGTCAAGCTTGTAGTGTGGTTGCCAAAGAATTATGAATACAGGCTCAACGGGGCTAACTAAGATATACATTAATTAGGTAGGTAAAAGCATATAATTGGCTCAACAAAGAAATGCCTATATCACTTCCTAGACTGAACGAGACTACTATTACTCTTTGCAAACACATGGAGTAAGTTTTAGACGTCAACGGACATGCATATCACCAGCAACCTCGCACACATATGGCACATAACTCAGACAGGATTGGATCTATCCCGACTCTCTAGTAAAAGCAATTAAGCAAAGTCGCAATCAACCAAATTAAGGCACTTATCTATGAGTCAAAAACTGAACCTAGGAGTCACAATTAAGGCACTCACTACTCTCAAGGCAAACCACGTCAAGAAAAGTCATATCCATCTAATACATAGCACAAGACTTCACTATTCCTAAAAATGAAAATTAATTACACCTGGTTCAAACAAAACCCTTGGAAAAGAACCACGACACAAAGAAAAATCAAGGGAAAATTGTTACAACTATCATAACCCTTGCGCTTTCTTCCAACTTTCATATGCAACGCCAGTCCACGAGTCCCGGACGCGATCTCGGTTTGATTCATTGGCTTTTACTCAAACTTCAAAGCTCCAATTTGTCGATTTAGCTCCAGAATATCTTCTTAACTCGGAATCATCTTCTACAAAGTATAAAATACGTAATAAGTCAAATGACTATCATTTAAGCTCAAACACGCTCAAAGTGAAGTAATTAAAGTGCAGAATGCGGCTAAAATACGTGTTCCTAGCCTACCATCATGCTTCATTTACGTGTTGTGCAATTAACTACTCCAAGTATCTTGTTGGTTCGTTTGTCCCCCCCCCCCCCCCTGCTTGTTGCCCATCAGTGCGAGTAGAAGACCTTTCAGGTGAACTTTCTAGTGAATGTTGTGGAGTAGCTGTGGATGTGTGATGTGATGGAGTTCTACCTTGTTGATTCACATGATCAATTTCGTTAGCAGTAGAGATGTTTTGTTGTTAAAAAATAAAATTTTGAAAGTGAACAGGTTATCAGATTCCCGATTACGAAACCAATTTGTCTAACCCAAAAATAATTTTTATGGTCAAAGTTAATATTAAGAAAAACTGGGTTACTGATAACCAAAATTATTTCACTTTCTTGGTAATGCAGAAATAAAGCAAATAATTGAAATAATAAGTAAGGAAAGAAAGATTATTGTTGATTGCTAATTTTTTCCAGAAATGCAGATTAGAATCTTGAACCAAATAAAATAAAAAACTGATTGCATATTTAGAGATATTCTGATGATTGTAGAAAATGAGGTATGAGTCCTTGTATAAGGATACACAATTGTAACGGTTTTCCTACTTAATTTTGACTCGTTTACGGCATTAATTGCCTTGATTGCCCGTTACAAAATTTAATTATAACGGTTACGGTAATAATAGAGGATCACCCGTAATCAAAGCTATTAATGATTCCCGTTCCATTTTTATAACAGATTCGTGAATCTTCCCCTTTTACAGTCTTCATTCATCTCGTGCCTATTTCTTCTTTTTCAACTGTTAGATCTGGTACCTCCTCTAATAAAACATTGTGGGTGTTTTATCCGTCCTTTCTGTTTTTCTTTATTGACCCAATTATAAGTTCCACTTGTCACCCCGTTGTTGGTCCATGTGTCATGCTTTTTTTTTTCCACCAGTACACTAGTTATGTTGGGATTATTATATAATTAATAATGAAGGGATTGTTATAACGTGATTAATAACGAAAGAATTGTTACATATGAATTACTTACTTTAAAAGAGTATTTTTGTATAAATAATTTAATCTCATATTGCTAATGCATGTATTATTATTTTATATTCTATTCTGCATAAAATAATACATAGATTTTCTTATAACTTAAAATATGAATATTATTTAACATCATCAACCAAACAATGCTAGTATTGAGGCGAATATTTTTTTCTTATGAGACCCACCAAACACTATACTTATTTTATGAGAGATTTTATGCTGGGATTAATACTCCAACACCACAACCAAACGACATGATATATCAAGACAAATGAAGGATCTCATAGGAGCAAACTAGCACTAAAGTATATGGAAGACAGAATGCATGACAAGTGAGGAGAAACTATATAAGACCTTTTCACATTTCATCAGCAAAACTTTTTTGGGTGTTACCAAATTGTTGTAAACATGATATACTAGTATTTCGCATATTACATAAAATATTTTTCGCCTCTTATGAAATTGTTTTATGTCATTTATAGAAAAGCTGGAATTGCTTAATTACAAGGGGACTATCTGAAGACTCCTCCATACCAGATGCAGGTGCTAGTAGTAATATCAATCTGAACATGAATCATCAACACACATAAGTGTTGGTATTTGGCCATTATCAACAAAGTCAATCTTGTTCAATCTCAAACAACCAAGCACTTTCTCTGGTAGCTCTTCTGGCTTCTGTGCCTGCACAATTCAGGAAAAAGTTAAAGTTCCATTCATTGACGGTATAAAAAATATTTACACAATCAAATCACTCAAAAGATAATTATAGATGGTACGCTGAAAAATTAGTAAGTAATGTACACAGCTAGTGTAAAGAATTTGTCAAGCCAAAAGCTAAGCCAACATTCTCATTTCTGCAAAATTCAATTCTTTCTGTAATATAGTAAGTAAAAAATGATGAGAAACCTGAATTGTTAGACCAAGATCCAGTATTCCAAATCCTAAACGATCCCTAAAAGAGTCGAGTCCTTTTCTTGCAATGTAGCTGAAGCGATGAATGTCAAGATCAATTTCCAAGTAATTTGGCCCCTGTCCAATTACAGCAAAGTTTTTATGACGTCAGTGCATAAAGCATAAACTCTAAATCCAAAGGATAGAGGATCCACCTGATAAAAGCTGTGTTGAGGGCGCGAAAGCACAGGCTTCTCGTTGTAAGCATTTAAAAGCTTGCTTTCAGTAGCATTTGAAACAAGCTCATCTGGATTAACCACCCCGACCATAATCTTCAACCTCTCTCTAAAAGGAACAGATGATTCTCTTGCAAATCCTTTTACCTTTTCCATATCATCCTCAACTAATCTCTGTCATACCAATCAACAGCACATATAAATTAAAATTAAATATGGAAAAAGACTGAGGCGTAGTAGTTGTTGTATGGAAGAGAAAATGGAGACATTGTGTTCATGAATCACAAAATCGTTCTGACAGAAGAGCTCAGTCTATTTTCTAAATTTGGCATATTCTCACAAATATATGTTTGGAAGGGGAGCCTTGGCGTAACTGGTAAAGTTGCTGCCATGTGACCAAGAGGTCACGGGTTCGAACCGTAGAAATAGTCTCTTGCAGAAATGAAGGATAATATAGCGTACAATAGACCCTTATGGTCTGGCCCTTCCTCGGACCCCAAGCAGTGCGGGAGCTTAATGCACTGGGCTGCCCTTTTTGACAATCATATCTTCAAGTAAGACAGCAAAAACCATAACGCGATGTGTATTTTACTTCCAAGACTAGCATAGATGAAATCAGGGGCGGATTTAGGGGGCGGAAGGGGGTTCGCCCGAACCCCGTTCGCCGAAAATTACACTGTATATATAAGGCAAAATCTGATTTTTACCTTTATATATTAAGTTTGAACCCCCTTAACACAACCCAAAAGTGTAATTTAGTGGTCAAAGGGGGTTCAAAACCTTTATAAGGTCATAGGTTTAATTCCCACTAGCTACAAAAAAAAAAAAAAAATTTTGAACCCCTTCGTGAAGATCCTGACTCCGCCACCGGATGAAATCCTCTACGTGTCAGAAGGAAAACTGATGAAGTTGACATGAAATTACCTTGATGCTGTCCTGAAACTGGGGAGAAATGTCTTTGTCAAAAGTTTCAGAAATTTTGAAATATAATACAAGGCTTAAGCCTTCACCATCAGCATCACCGACGAACATTGGAGCAGGATAAGTAGGCAACTGAAACAAAATATCAAGAATATTTCATTAGAATAGGATGTTATAATCCAATGTAAACTCATCCGTGAAGGCGCGGCCGGGGCAGAGACTACACTCATACCTGAATATTAACAATTAGTAATGGAGGAAATTTCCCATCTCCTTTTACAGAGGGAAGCACAAGGTGTTGTGCAATGTGGTTGATCTTTTTAGGACATACAAATAAATCAACACCAATAGGAGTATAAGGAGACACATTTGGTGCTGGTGATTTTTTCTTGTCTCTGCAATTCAAGGGAAAAATCAAGAAATATATGTATAATGACTAATCCATTACAACTTATTAATTGGAAAAGGAGAAGAATCCACTTAAATGTGTACCTGAAATAACTATCACTACGGAGCTTAAAGTTCGACGGATCAATCTTTGACCAACTTCCTGCTGTTAGCTTTTCTTCTGTACTTTTACAAGGAATTTGGTGCCCGGCCTTGGGACGATAAAGATATTTTTTCGATGAACCTACAAGATTACAACTATGTTTAAATTTATCATAATAACATATTTTTCGATATATTGAAATGGAAAGTAGAAAGGTACTTACAGTATTTAGTATCTTCTTTTCCATCCACAGATGTTCTCTTTAGAGAAAGCCTAATAGTCGATTGCTTTACTTGAGAAACTTGACCTGAATTTGATGAACTAATAATCTTTTCATTGAAACTCAAGGAAGTAACCAGCTTTGGTAAGACAGTCTTGAGCACATTCTCTTGAGTTTTCTCCTGCATACCAAATTTATCCTCTTTAACACTATTAAAACTTCCATAAGCGCGGTCCAAAAATCGCTTCCTTTGGGCTCCAAGGACTTCATGCGTCCCAAGGGACGCAACTTCATAGCCGTGACCACATATTAGTGCAAGTCCTTTTGGACTATTAACTCCATCTTTGAGCAAAAACTTGTCTGTTCTACTGCCATCGATCTTGAGATATCGTTCGTGGTACTCCTTGTACTTAAGTTTGCTATCCATAAAGCATGACGATGTTTCATATTGAAGTACTTGTCCAGGTTTAGGGAAAAGATCTACAAAAGTGAAGAGTATAAATAAGCAAATGAGGAATAAGGACATGGACAATGCTCGATCATTTATCACAGAGAAAGAATTGACATTGCTTATAGACTAAAGTAATATGTTGGTCCAAAAAATAGAGGAAAACTACTGAAGTCATTACCTTCGTGGACGCTACTGAAGTCATCATCATCGTCTGACTCAGACTCGACATTGCTGTATGTGTCAAACCATGCTTCTTCTTGGCTAAGAACTGCAAGTTTTAATAGCCACACAATTAGAGCACAAGTTTCAAAAGTCTTATATCCACACGATTCAAAAGAAAAACTTACCATTAGCATCAGTTTGAGTATGATGCCACTGCAACTGAGTCTGAGTAAGATGGTATTTGGAACTGGAGACCTCAGATCTTCTAACAAACTCACTAACAGCAATATGTGGTCCTACATCACTCTTTCTTCTCCTGGTTCCTTCTGCAAGAGAGATTAAATTCTTTGCACGGAATTTTCTATGGCGACGACGGTGTCTCTTCTCTACATTGATTGTATGGCCTGGAGTTGATACACAAGCACCCATTTTTCTAACTCAGCTCACAAATGTAGCTTCTGCTAATTGTAGCTGTCCCATTCCAGCTAGTTGAACAGAAGAAATAAGGATACCTGGTAGTTGAGCACAAGTAAATTGAACTGTGTGATTATTGTAGGAGGGGATCCATCCATACACCTAATGTCTTCGTCTCGAACTATAAATGTTTTAAAACGCGCATTTATACAAATTCCATACCTATTGTCACAAAGGAAAGGAGTAGTGGATACAACGACACACTGAACTTGTTGGTCTAAAATCTTGAATCCGTCTCTGGTCTATAGAAGGCCAGTTTCAGAAGAGCTAACGTCGAAAAAAAAAAAGGATAGTTTTTTAAATCTACATAAAAGTTCCAAAATTGTAGAGCACACGTCAACAGGACCTGCAAAGTAGCATTAAGTATAAATCAACTTGAATGTTGTCACGTGTAATTAAGGAGCATAAAGAGCCCAGATGCAGACGCTGCTTATAGTTAATTATTTCAATTGAACTCAATATTATCATGGAATATATATATATATATATATATATATATATATATATATATATATATATATCCATTTGATTTCAATTTATTTTTTTCTGCCTAAGGAACATATTCTACCTCAAGTTTTGATGCTCCTTATTTGGTAAAGATCGGGGTTCAAACCCTCAAACTCTCAAAGAGAGATGAAGCGCTTCACCAGCTAGCCAACAAAGTGTTTTGTTACTAGTGTCATTTTTTATATTTATACCAATATCTTGTTTTGCTTATAATTTATTTCCACATATTTGATAAAAAAGAATTACGAAGCAGCACTCCGTGATACTGCTTGAGGCAAGGTAAATCCACCTTTACTTCTATCTATATACCTAACCCATTCATACTAGAAATGACATCCTATTATATATTGTCCTTTCTCATGCTCCTTATTCCTCCCCATCTTCAAAATTCGTTTCATAATTTTCAAAACAAAAATTTGATCAAGGATAGAAAAAGATTGTTTAATATATGAGGAATATTTTCCCGGTTCAGGGCTAAAGAAGCAATATCACTTAATTATTACCGAACTGACTGCAATCTTTTTCTGGCTGTACCAAAGCGGCTGGCTCTTAGGAGTTATGTTACATCAATAATTCAAATATATCTTCTTGATGTATTCATATCCAACGGCTCTGATAACTATGTGTATATTTTGTGAATATTTTTAAATATTGAATTTAGACAGTTTTAGATGAAGCTACATGAGTTGAAAGAATATGTATACCCTAACTAATTAACTAGCTTGAGATATAGGCATTATTGTTGTTGTACAAACAAATAGTAAAAATACATAATCTACTCATATATACCGAATACTTACAATGATCACTTGAATACATACCCGTAAACATTCTATATAACCTAGGTCACGAGTGTGATCCAAAATCCAAAGTTGTGACCCAAAAATAATACACATACACACATGCATGCCTAGGTGATGGCAAGAGGGTTCAATTGAATCACTTATAGCTAAAAATTCCATTGTGCAAATAGGGCGATTTTTATTTTTTTTATTACGTATAAACTGGTGAATTCCTTTGACATACGAGAAAATTCTTGTGTACTGTGCCAAAGGGAATTCAAAAATTGCTTTCCACCACAAGTTTACGTAGTATGGGTTGAAATTCCAATATATTTTTTGAATTCCCTTGTATGTATTTCTGGCTACGTCAATGCATGCATGTGTGTGCGCATATGCAGGAATTGAAATAGCGAAAGGAAGCAGAGATCAAAGGGTATGTACCTGTTATATATACATATATGTAACGTAAAGAGGAATATTGATAAAGAAGGAAGAGAATGAAAGAAGCTTGGCTTGGTTTCTCCCTCTCTTACATAATTTGTGAAAGAACAAAACAAGAACCAAGAAAGAGAGGGAGAGAGCTAGCACAACAATTCCAAACCTTCTCTTTTCTCAATTAGCTCTATTTATAATTTGATGAATTTATTTCCCCTGTTTTTATATTTCAATGGAATTTGACGGAGTGATTATATAGATAGAAAGAGAAATGTTGAAAAAAGGAAGGAAGAAGAAGAAAAAAAGGAACGTTCTTTTAGCTGCATGTGTGACTGTTTGCTTATTTCGTTACGGGCTAGCTCCACTCCATCCATTCAATATTCATGCACTGATGTTTGCATAAACTCTATCACTTTTTCTCTTGCTCCTTTTTGTTCTCTTACAAAATTAAACACTAAAGTAACAATTACATCATTATATATATTTTCCTCATCAGTTTATCATTTGTCCATGAATAATCAAAATTATGGATTCGTGAAAATTAAATAGCAAATGCGAACAAGTATTTTATCATATTCTTTTTTTCCCTTTTAATTCAAATTGTATTGGAAAATTAAAAAATAGTTGGAAAAACGAAATTGTATTGGAAAATTAAAAAATAGTTGGAAAAACGAAATAATACTAAATAATTGCGGCAAAGAATATTGTGATTTACTCTCACTCATAATCTTAATGTACTAGTTTCAAATACAAATTTAGAATTTTAAGTTTGCAGAGAATACCGCACTATTGCGTCTCTACTCATTATTTAGAAAATATATGGTTGAAGTCGTCGTGTGTGTGTGTGTGTCTATATATATATATATATATATATATATATATATATATATATATATATATATATATATAGTCTGACCTCTCTATAACAACATCCCTATAAAACAACACTTCACTATAAAAGTCAAGCTTTTTACATCCCTATAAAACAACACTTCACTATAAAAGCCAAGCTTTTTCAGGACCAATTTTTATGTTATTTTACAATATATGTTCTCTATACATCACTTCGCTATAACATCCAAAAATATTCGGAGTAGAGGTTATTATATTTATAGTAGTTCACTTTTTTGAGTAAAGGTTATTACTAATTAGGTTGAAATACTCATCAAACAAGTTTTTCCATAGTTTACCGTTATTAAGGTCAATATTTGTATATATTAACTACAAAATCAGCATTACAACTGGCCAGGCAGTGAGAATCAGGAACCCTGCGGGATCCATTTTGATTTTCCGTTTTTCCTACAACATGCACGAGTAGAGCTTTAGTTTAATGAATTTGAATCATATGCATTGAGTGTAAAAATATTTCACTATTAGTCCAATATGTACGTTTAAAGCACTCAATTTTCTAGGTTATCATGCTTGATATGGAGATTTACCATTTTTTAAGGTCCACTTAATCGTTAGTGTAAAAAATGGACTTTAATTAGAACATTTGACTTATTTTTTGGGAAAAAGAAAACTTGGAAGAGGAAAAGTATAGCTCTCAAATCCCCCATTCTAATTGAAGTTTGTTATATACTCATGTTCTGTTACTGTAGTAGAGAGTGAGATTCATCTTACTAGCATAGTAGTGAGTTTCATCTTCTTAGTAAGATGCAACTTAAGAAATATGTTTAAAAAAAATATTAGATATTATTGTTGTATATACTAGACTGAGATGTACTTGTAAATAGTTGAGGGACTAAAGTGTAAATAGGAATGAGGAGTTAGTTGGAGTCGGTTAAGTGTTTATAAAACGGGATCACTCACGTGTAATGAAGATACATAAGAAAGAAAACCAACTCATCTTCTTCGTCTCATTTCTGCATCTCTCCACTTCTTCTCTCATTCTCCTTCGATACTGTTTTGCTTGCATGCGTACTATTCCTGATGAATCGAACCGAATTTATCATGGTATCAGAGCGGCGATCGTGAATTCATCGAAATTAGAAAGAAATTTGAAGAATCGAAGCTCGTCGGAACTCCAATCTGATCAGCTATGGCATGAAATGAGATCGCCTCACTAGATTACAATCATCCGCTATTTTTACAACCCTTAGATGCTCCTAAACTTTTCCTAATACCGTATAAGCTCACAGGGCCGGAAAGTTACGCGTTATGGAGGGCGATGAAATTGGCACTCCGGGGAAAGAGTAAATTAGGGTTTGTGGATGGAACTTGCGTGAAGAGCACGTACAAAGACGAATTTGCAGAACAGTGGGAAAAATGCAGTGCAATTATTTTGTTGTGGATAGGAAGCACTGTATCGAGTGAATTGATGCCAAGCATTGTCTATGCTTTAAATGCGAGAAAAGTCTGGGGCGATTTCCAGGAGAGGTTTGATAGATCAGATTTGACTAGAATGTATCACCTTTGGACAACCATAGCAACATTGAGACAAGGTACTAACTCTGTAACTACTTATTACTCTAAAATGAAGGATTTATAGGATGAACTTGATGTGTTAGTACCCCTGTCCTCATGTGATTGTGAGGAGTCTAGACCCTCAGTTGAACATTTAAGGTCACACCGTTTGCTGCAGTTTCTTATGGGATTAAATGAAAGCTATAGTAACATAAGGAGTAATGTGCTAGCAAATAGACCTGTAGTGGCTATTAATGAAGCGTATGCAATAGTCACTCAGGAAAAGAGTCAAAGGTCCTTAGGTGTGGTTGATACACGTAGGGAACCACTTACCATGCTAGCAGGAAGGGGTTAAGATTTTAAAGGTAAAAAGCCAAGGATCATTTGTGAGCATTATGCATATAAAGGTCATATATTAGGGAAAACTGTTTTAATTGGCTATCCAGCTGATTCAAAAGTAAAAGAAAAAATTAGACTGGAGGAGGAAAGGTTTATACCAACAATGTGAATGCAAATAAGGAGGAAGGCAAAGCAAAAGTTGTGCAAGTGCAAGGGACTGGACAATTCTTCACAAAAGAACAATACAAGCAACTAGTCAAGCTGTTGTCAAAACCAGCAACATCAAAGTATTCCACAAACATGATAGGTATAATTTCCTTGCTAGCAAATGTAGGTTGTGATTGGATGATAGACACATGAAAAACACATCATGTCATATATTATAAGGACATTCTGAGCAGTGTGAGAAGAACTGATGACCAAGGAAGAAATGAAGTGCAGTTACCTATAGGAAATAAGGCACAAATAACACACACAGGAGAAGCATCTATACCAGGGAATAAGATAGTTAAAAATTCAGATTTTAAATTCAATTTGTTGTCAGTATCAAAACTCACCAGAGATCTCAGTTGCTCAGTCACATTCTTTCATGATTTCTGCATATTTCAGGATCTTTGCTGTGGCAAGGTGATGGGGATTGGTAGATAAAACAATGGATTGTATCTGCTAAAGGAGCATATAAATGTAGCTGCAGCAGGTTTCTTTATGAACAAAGGAGCAGAAAGTGAACTTTGGCACTTGAGGTTAGGATATACATCATTGAAGTCAATGCAGCATATTCAGAGTTAAAGAATAAGGTGGATATACAGGTGCAAGAAAATTGCCATGTCTGTCCATTAGCTAGACAGTGTAGGTTAAAGTTTCCTTTAAGTAACACCAGCTCCATTAGTTCTTTTCAGCTTGTTCATCTAGATGTTTGGGGACCCGATATAGTATCTACATATGATAGAAAGTATTATTTTGTCACCATTGTGGATGACTACAGTAGATATACCTGGGTATGTTTGATTTAATCAAAATGTGAAGTGTTAGTTGAAATAAAGAACTTTGTTGTTATGATAAAGAATCAATTTTGTGTGACTATGAAAGTGTTCAGGTCAGATAATGGTAGTGAGTTCTTTAATTCTCAGTACAATAATTGACATCTTTGGGAATCATACATCAAAGTAGCTATCCATATACACCCCCGCAAAATGGCGCAGTTAAAAGGAAGAATAAACACATCCTATAAGTTGCAAGGGCACTGATGTTCCAAACCTCTGTGCCAATGAGATTCCGGGGTGACTGTGTAAGAACAACAGCATATTTGATAAATAAGCTGCCCAAAGAGGTGCTGCAAGGGAAGTTTCCATATGAAGTACCGCATAATAAACCAGCAAAGATAGAACATTTACGGGTGTTTGGTTTGTCTCTGTTTTGCAAGTAACTTGCTTGGAGGTGATAAATTTGCTCCAAGAGCAAGAAAGTCAGTCCTTATAGGATACTCAGAAACCCAAAGGGGTTACAGGTTGTATGATTTAGATAGTAGAAGGGTGTTTATTAGTAGAGATGCCTCATTCAGGGAACAAGTGTTTCCTTTCAAGGAAGGAACTCAGATCACTGAAGACCTATTTCCATGTGATGAACCTCCTGTTCTGACAAGTGAACTTATGCCTGAACAGTTGGTGCAGGCTTCTCCTGATGAGGAGCAAGCAACCACTGAAAAGTCAGACATTTCCACCACTCCAATTGAGCCTGCCCATGATCATATCTCACCTGCACCAGTCATGGAACCAACAGCTGCGATAGACACTCAGAAAATGGATCCAGTTGATACCACAGTGGATTCAGCTGATACTCTACTATGCCCAGTCTGTAGAATCAGTTGGAGTGCAACCACTCACAGATCCAGTTGTGAGCACGTGATTTTTGCCCTATATGAATTACTCCCATAAATTCAAAATAAAATAATTTCTTTCAGTGTTCGCAATTTCGTGGATTTTCGTTGTAATTTTGAATTTAGAGTAGTTTGTCCTTTAATTTGGTTTAGTTAATGATAGTAATCAGGAGTTAATTATTTTGCAATTTGTTGTTTAGGTTTTTATTTTAATTTTGAAAAAAAAAATAGAAAAGAAAAAGAAAAAAGGAATTTTGATAATTTGTCTTAAAATGAAAATGGAATGAATGAGATTAAAATTGGGTCAAATTTTAGTTTTGAAATGCCCAGCCCAGTTTGAAATCCCAGACCCGGACAACTGGTCTCACACCGGCCCAAAACCGTCCCTGACCCGGTCTCCCTTACCCCCTAATAATTGAAACGACGCTGTTTTATTGGCGTTAAATCAGGACCGTCGAGGTTTCTTGATCGGACGGTCCTGAAGCTTGGGTCATTTAATATTTAAATGTCCAAACGTTACCCTACCCCCCCCCCCCAATCAGTCCCGTCTCTCACCCCCAAACCCTAGAGAAACCCTAGCCGCCATCATTGTCCCCCACCGTCTCCGTCGTCCGCCGCCACAGGAAATCGCCCACGGCGGCGGCGAACCTTCAATCTCAACCAAATTCACACCCCAAAATCCCCTTCACCTCCTTAGTCCCAATCTCCAACTAGTTCCTTTCAAATCCGTTTAGATTCGTTCAAATTTTAGATTGAAATTTGGCCCAGAACCCTAATTCGCCCAAGCTTGCCCAAAAACTCACCAGACCATATATTCGTTCCCTTCACCTCTCACGTCTTGGAGATTTCCTCAAAGGCCCCTCAGATTGAGCAGTTTCAAAACAATGGAGAAGGAAGAAGACGAAGACTAAGGTTCTACTATTTTTTTTCAAATGGGCCATACCCGCATGAGTCTCTTGCTTTCAATAGGAGCAATGGGTTCATGAGGGCCTGGTTCAATGTCTCAAACCCTTTTCAACCGTGTCCGGAGTCCGGCCAACCTATGTGAGCTTAGGTCCAGTCCCTCCTTTGGAATTCTATTTCTGGTAAAGTCTTTTCATTTGCTTTCTTCTTCTTCTTGTTTGTTGTTTTTCTTTTCAGTTGTTTTGCGTTCCTAAATCTGTTGTTCTTCGTTTTAAAGGTCGTTCTGTTTTTATTGCAAAATCATTTTGTTAGTTTAGTTTAATCCATACTTCATCGGATTTGTATCATTGTTGTTTCTTGATTTCTAAGTTTTAGTTTTCATTTTAAATTTGTTAATTTAATCCTGGTGCTTGATCAGTGAAGTTAGTCGTTGTTGTCTACCATGTATGTTAGGCATCTAGGGTTTTTATTGATTTAATATGGTTCATAGTTGTTAGGTGCACTCCCAGTTTTGCATTTTAATTTGTTCCTGATCCATTTGAAGGCATCAGCTAGTTTATTCTTTGTTTGTTCATGTTTGTAGGCATTCAGTACTCCAAGGGGCTAATGGAATGATTAGAAACTTAAGGGGTCTCAAGGGAAAGGGTAAAGGGTAAATAGCAGGTTGTTTAAAGGGTAGTTTAGGCAAATTGGTTGAGGGAATCTTTTGACAACTGATTTAGAAGCTTCTAGTAGGGAATGATTTTAATTTTGGTTTTAACTTGGCAGTCAAGTCACAAAATGAGGGACTAAAAGGCAAAAACTAAAATTTGAAAGATGCCCTACCTTTTTTGCCTATAAAGGCATCCTAAACTTGCCTTTCAAGGCAGATTTTGAAGAGCTAAATTGATAGAAAATCAGAAAATCAAAGGCGGCTGAAGAATTTTAGGAGAACAACACTGTTTCATTGAGTTCTTTTGGCATTTTCTTCATAAATCTAATTTTAGTTGTTAGCTTGGAAGAAGAGTTAAAATAAGTGACAGATAAATCTTGGTATTACTTTGTCGTGAAATTTGCAACATATCTCCATTAGACACATAGGTTCAGAATGGCTATTTTGTTTTATGTCAAGTTAGTTAGGCTCGTAAAGCTACAATATGAAGCATTTCCGAGTCGATAATCTTCAGCATGGGGTCTTTTTCTCCTTAATGTTTTGATTGATTCAATAATAAAATGACATTCATGAGGGATTAGGCTCAAGGTGCAAGTTAATTTCATTATTGATTTTGTCCAGCATGCATAACCTAATTGCAGTAAGTTTTCTGTTGATAAATTGTCAAAAGAAAAGCAATTGGGCTGCGCAAATGGCCCAGGCCCGTTGTTGATTCGCCTGCGTTTCTGGGCTTCATTTTTATCCCCAGATTCCCTCAGCACCTCAGCGTTTCTGGGCTTGGAGCAAGCCTGGAATTTGCCCAGCATGCCTTTGAGTAAGCCATTTGTTGTAGAAATTTTTCTTCAGTTGAGGCTTTCTTTAAGATGGGTTAGGGTTGCTACACTAGTTAACTAATAATTATGGCCCTCGTGTTAATTTTATAACCTATATATTAAAAATGAATAATATTTCGTAGAATATCCTTTAGAGTCGTTTTTTAAATACAATTGCGATTGTGTATACGTTCGCGTAACATGATTACGATTTTAAAAAAAAAACAAAATCGGAGTATGCGTTCGCGCAACTTTGGTCAAACTTTTTTTAATAATAATAAAGCGTTGTTAATTGTGGACACGTTCGCGTGACATGATTTTTGACGCGCCAAACAAATGGGTATACGTACGCGTAACCCGTTTCAAGATAATTTTTAAAATTAAAAGCGGTGAAAAAAGCACATAGGTTCTAAAATAAGTAACTAGACAGTTTAATAAGCCAAGCATAATCAAAGCGACCGTGCTAGAACCACGGAACTCGGGAATGCCTAACACCTTCTCCCGGGTTAACAGAATTCCTTACCCGGATTTTTGGTTCGTGGACTGTAATACAGAGTCAATCCTTCTCCTCGATTCGGGATTTGAAACTGGTGACTTGGGACACCATAAATCTCCCAAGGGCGACTCTGAATCTTTTGATAATATAATCCCGTTTTGATTGTCACTTCAAGTTGGAAATAACTCCCTTATACTCCCTTCCGGGGGGTAGGAAAAAGGAGGTATGACAGCTCTGGCGACTCTGCTAGGGATAAAAACCCAGAATCTTTGGTTCAGGGTTCAAGAATTCGAGCTTGTTTCATGATTTTTACTTGGCTTTATTTATTGTTCATATTACTGTATTTTGTGAACCTCTGTGCTAAATGCTATCTGTTTACCGCTTTAATATTGTTGAATTGTATATAATTGTTTTCTTACGCCACCCCTTCTGAGTCTTCTGAAAATGGTGCATACGTTCGCGTAGCCCGCTCTTTCTGTAGAAAATATACCAAATAGAGCGAGGTTGGGCAAGCGACAAGGCTGGGCAGACTTTAGTGCTCTTGGTACGTCGCCCCCTCCTCGGCCCCAGTTGTCCGCTCGGGTACCCCAAGTCTAGACCAAAACCCCAGGATTTAAAATTAGAAAAACACAGCTTCATGCCGGATCCCTAGTAGGAGCGCTTGTTTGCATCACGTGCATTTGACTTAGGGGACTCAACACAGGGGTTGGGTCCGTCTAGGACAGGTGTACCCAAAATAACAGACCATCCTGATGCATTCTATGTGCTATGTGAACATTTATTTGTTTCGGCTTGCATGCTGACCGGCTAGGGAAAATAAAAAGGGAAACCAAGAGAGATGTAAGAAGAAACAAAGCCCGGTTCTAAAGAAAAACCCAATATTTGAAAATATCCGAAACTCTGCCAAAACTTTTCAAAAAGAGAATAATAAAAAGAGTTGTTTCAAAAGAGTCAAAGCTGCCCGAACTACGCCAGTTTGATTCCCACAAGGCGTGGGATATGTAGGCAACCCTCATCGGGTCCAACTTCCCTTTTGAAAAAGTAGCCCAAAAAGAACAAAATTTTATGGTAAATAAGTAAGGTGATGCCATTCTTGTCAAAAATGGCCGAATGTCCCTAAAAGGGCGCCGGAAGGCTGTTTTTGCAAGAACAGCCACCTTTGGTCATTTTTAAATTTTTTGGCCGGTTAGCGAACACAGCCTTAAATTCTTCTTCCTCGAGGTGATGAAAGGCCGTATTGGCAAAGCCGGATATTTTTATGGAAATTTTGAAAGAATAGTGATAACTTTTTGAGTCAAAATGAGTCTTGGTTTTCCTCCTGTTAGTTTCCTTTTTGAGCCTGTCGGTTTTTATGGTAAAAATTTGGTAGGATGAGTCGTTGTAATCAAAATATTTTATTTTTATTTGAAAATCCCAAAATATTTTTTTTGTTATTTATTTTTCTTTTATATCCCCAAGAACTACGCTTGGTCTGATTCATGCGGGGTCATGATACGTAGGCAATCTCCATAGGATTCGACCGTAACCAAATGAAAAAGAGAGGAAAAAAGTGGAGAAATAAGAGAGGAAAAACAAGAGAGAAAAAGAAAGGGAAAAGAGAGAAAATAAGAAACCGAGAGAAAGAAACAATAGCAAAACAAGAGAGGGAAATGAGATAATAAAAACAAAGAGAAAGCAAAGGCAAGAATGAAAAAAGAGAGAAGGAAAAAGAGGAAAAAGAGAAGTTGCAAATAAAAATAAGAAAAAGTCGGGATGACGCAAGCAGCCGAGCAAATGCATAATAAAAACGGTTAACTGCTTAGGTGCATTCATTCCCCAAATGTGCGGTTCCCAATCTGTTAAAGCCCTAATCGCTAACAAGGTTGTTGTTGATGTATTTAGTCCAGGCAGGTGGTTAGTTGATTGGTATTCTGGCACCTCACACCTACAACACCCGGTCCAAGGACAAGCTGAACATGGCCAACCAAGAACTAGAGGCGAGTATTGTCGACCCGTCAAAAGAGGTGGAAGAATTGGATGTTAATGCGATGAAAGAAGAGATGTATAAGCTGAAGCATCAAATGGCTAAAATGTACCAGGCCTGGGCAAAGGGGCACCCACTACCGGTTTATCCCGCCAACCCTGCTTATATCCCACCATTGGCTCAACCTCAGGAGCCTCCTACTGCGAACTCATCTCCAGCCTTTCCCACCTACCATCAATGCTATGGCACCACCTCCCAAACACCACCAGCTCCACCACCCAAACAGGTCCCATACCCTCCACCACCAATCACTCCTGTTTTTGTGGCACCTCCACCTGCTGCATTACACTGATCTTCCAGTGAGCCTCTGTTCCAGACTCACGACAACCACTATTATCCACCAGAACCTACCTTCAAAGTGCCAGAACCATGTTCCCACACTCCTCATTTCGATCTCTCGGCAGAAACTGAGAAGCCTCCTAAGAATCCCGAGCAGGAGGAGATGATTAGGAAAGTCAAAAGCTTGGAGCAATCTTTGAGGAATATGCAGGGGCTAGATGGTCAAGTAAGTGTGGCGTATAAAGACCTATGTTTGTTCCCAGATGTTCAACTACCAGAAGGATTTAAGATGCCTAAGTTTGATTTATACGACGGGCATGGTGATCCAGTGGCACACCTGAGAGGGTTTTGTAGCAAGATGAGAGGAGCAGGCAGGAGAGATGAACTACTGATGGCGTACTTCATTCAAAGTTTAAGTGGCTCAGCTTTGGAATGGTACACCCGACAAGATCATGGTCGGTGGTACACATGGGACGATCTGGCCCAAGCCTTCACATGCTATTTTCAGTATAATCTTGAAATTGTTCCAGACCGTCTGTCATTGACAAAAATTGAGAAAAATCCTAGGGGGAGTTTCAGAGAATATGGCTTCCGTTGGAGAGAGCAAGCAGCGAGGGTTGACTCTCCTATGAAAGAGAGTGAAATGGTTGATTATTTCTTGCAGGCCTTGGAGCTCACCTATTTCAGTCATTTGGTGTCAGCGGTAGGAAAATCCTTCAACGAAGTGGTAAAAATGGGAAGCATGGTAGAGGAAGGACTCAAGTCCAACAAAATAATGAGTTATTCAGCAATTAAGGCAACTACCCAGGCCATTCAAAACGGTACTGGGGGTGTACTTGGAAAGAAGAAGAAAGAGGATGTTGCGACAATTAAGTCAAGAGCTTGGTTCGGATCCAGGGGCCCATCACCTTACTATAACCAGCCTCGACCCCACCACCAAACTTACCCCCACACTCCATATAGCCCGCCACAACACTACTACCCACCGCCAGATCCCCATTTTTCTGTTCGTCACGCCCAAGCATACATCCACCCCCCTGGCCACGCACAATGGCGTGTCCAGCCCCACAAAATACATACCCAACTCCACAAAATGCCTACCCACCCCCACGAGCCTACCAAAGCCCTCCTAGACCAGCTTTTCGGTCCAATCAAGCACTTAAGAATGAGAGGTTGCAGAATAAGAAAACCTTCACCCCATTGGGAGAGTCCTATACTAGTTTGTTCCACAGGTTGAGACAATTGGATATGTTGAGGCCGATTGAGGCAAAGTTGCCAAATCCTCCCCCGAGAAATCTTGATTATTCTGTAAGCTGTGAATATTGTTCTGGTACTCCGGGTCATGACACGGAGAAATGCTGGCATTTGAAAAACGCTATTCAAAAGCTTATTGATACCAATCGGATTGAAGTCCAAGCTCCGGAGGCACCTAATATCAACCAGAACCCATTGCCGGCCCATCATGAGATAAATATGATCGAGATAGTGCATAAGGGAGGGGAGCCTAAGAAGCCTTCACAGACCGTCATGATGATTCGGTCCAGTGAGGTCAGGCCGGTTGAAAAGTTAACAAGTGAGAAATCAGTGATCAGGTTGAGCGGGACGAACAGTGAACCATCTGCGGTAGTCAAGAAAGGGTCCTCAAGTGAGGTTGCAATGAAAGAAGAAAGGGCAAAAGTAGTTGTGCCAGGAGTGGCGAACAAGACTGTCGTGATTGTGGAGGGTGCCCACACAGATCCCGTCATTGTCAAGCCAGGCACTGGGAAGCGCCCAGTAACAACAGTTCCTAGTTCTGTGGTTGATCTTGATAAAGAGTTGATTGAAAGGTTCGAGAAATTGTTCGACGATGTGAACATGGTAGAAATTGGAGAGGGTTCTAGCAAGGCGGATGTGCAATTTGTCGGGCCAAGTGCAAAGATTAACAATTGGGATGCTACTCCTCTCCCTACCGGGAAGGAGTTTTGGTAGTTTGCTTTGATTTTCTTTCAGTTTATCAGGATTATTCCAGGGTTGTAAGTCAGATTCTATGTTCCGTCCGTTTGGATGTATAAACCTTGTTATCTTTTGATTTTAATGAAATGCAATTTCCCTTTTTCATCATTCCTGATAGTTTTATTTTTGTTTTTCTTTTCTTCCTTACATAGTTCTTTTTATGCTGGTTTCAATGACATGACATGCATGAGGAATTTTCGGCCCAGTTTTAAAAGCCAAGCTAATTCTGAAAAGTTGAAATCCCATCCCTTCGGATTGTCGCTGAAGCCGGAATTGGTGATGATGAGTGGGTCAGAATCCGCCGGAGCAATTGAGTTTGATCGATGAGAAAAGATTGGCAGCAGTGTGTCATGGCCAATTGTATCAACATAGAATGGCAAGAGCATATAACAAGAAGGTGCGTCCACGAAAGTTCGAAGTGGGTCAGCAAGTGTTGAGACGCGTCCTTCCACATCAGGCTGAGGCCAAAGGCAAGTTCTCCCCAAATTGGCAGGGGCCGTTCATCGTGACGAGAGTGTTGTCCAATGGTGCTTTGTATTTAACAGATATAGAAGGAAAGTGTGTAGAAATGACCATCAACTCTGATGCGGTCAAGAGATATTATGTATGATTTTCTTTGGTTTAATTGCATTTGTTTCTACTCGGCATGTTTTGGAGATTGGAATGACGAAGGCAGTTTGTTCTGCTATCTATACACTTTATCCTTTGTTACCCCTTTGAGCCTTATTTATTTTCTTTCATACCCCTCTTTTGGAATCAGTAGCAAAATTCAGAAAACGCAAGCGTAAAGGATAAGTAAAGGAAAAGAGAGAAAAGAAAAATGAAAATGAAAAAAAAAAAAAGAGTAGAAAAAGAAAAAGAAACAAAAGGAAAAGGCAAAAGAAGAGAAAATGGAAGAAAAAGAAAGGAAAAAATCACAACAACAAGGTAATTTCTATGACATAAACTACATTCGACCTGATTCCTTTTAAGGATACGTAGGCAGCCTCACGGTTCGGTCCCATCAAAATAAGATCCAAAAGTCCCCAAGCAAGAAAATGGGGTAGAAGTTGTGGTTGTTGTAAGAAATTTGATTCCGAAAGTTATAATTTTTAAAACCCATTTGAATTGTTTTTGAGCCTTTAATACCCTTTTCTTTCTAACCCTATCCAAAAGCCCACGTTACGGTCCAAAGAAAGACCTTCTGATCAGTCTTCAAGAAATGCCAAGTCGAGCAGATAAGAGGTGAATCATGTCAGGGCAACACTCCGGTCCAAGCACGAAAAAATAATAATAATGAGAGAGTCTTATTGGTGAAAACCCTCACGGGCACCGTTAGGCGACGAGAGCTGAGAGAAATGAAAATGAGAGAGTCTTATTGGTGAAAACCCTCATGGGCACCTTAAGGCGAAAGTGATTTGAGAAGTGAACAAATGAGAGAGGTCTGTGGGTGAAAACCGTTCAGGACACCGCAGGATGAACAAGGTTAGGGTTTGGGTGAAGAAATCAGGTTATGGAATTCTGGGGCAACAAAGTATGGCAACTGAAAGTTGATTGGTTGGACGGATTGGGCCGATTAGTCCGAAATGCATGTCATGATCAATGGTACCAGCTGTTCCACTCAGATAAGTCTCTTTCCCTTCTTCCTTTTAGCAAGTCGCCGATTTTGGATTTTCTTTATCCTTAACTCTCAAGGTCATTGCATTTCATTTGGGGTTTGTTTCTCTAAGATATTTTGATGTCAGTTTCGTTCAAAACAAATAAGAAAGGATTTCAAAGCTCACTACCAGCTTCCAAAATTGCAAAGCACAGTGTGTCCAGAACATACCAAAGATAGCATGATGTAAAGTGGAACACAAGGAATCACCGGAAGTTTTCATCGATGGAATGATTTGGTAATGTCATGGGAGATGCAAAGGTTCAGATAAAGGGGTTAGAGAGGTAAAACAACAGTTTGGGTATGGAATACTCAAATCATCAAGGGTCATGAGGTTTGAAAGTCAGTCGAAAGTCAAGCGGTTCGGGGCCAGTTCGAGGAAGCAGGTCAAAGCAAAACATGGCAGTGGAGACATCTTCAGCAAGAATGCCATCAACTAACCACCATTTTAAACTAACAGGATTTTTCTGCGATTGAAACAGGGGCAGAAAATTTCGTTTGTCTCGGAGGAACTCTCCGTAAGGGAAGATCAAGCACCAAACAGGTTTGACCGTAAACTCTTAGGACCCTCCTGGAAAATGTGTCTTAGTTAAATTTCAAAACAATCATGAATAGCATAGAGGAATGTAAGTTGGTGTCAAAGTTTGCATGTTTAATATAGGATTCAATTAGGAGTTTTCAGGAACTTCCTGGATAATAGGATGTAGTTTAAGACCCTCTTAGATAACAGGACTTAGCGGAAGTAATACCTTTAGAAGATATAACTTAGATCTATAATTGTCAAGAGTTGTCAGGACCTCCCTGGATAATACGACTTAGCCTTCAAATTCTTAATAATAGTTGGTAGAATGCTTCAGTTTAACACTCACCTATGTGCCCAGCTACCAAACTGGGGCAGAAAATTTTCTTTGTTTTGTTGAAGTCAGGAGCCTGCCTGGAGAACAAGGGAATACATTCAAGTCAGCAGTCAGGAGCCCGCCTGGAGAACAAGGGAATACATTTCAAGTCAGCAGTCAGGTGCTCGCCTACAGAACAGGGGAATACATTTCAAGTCAGCAGTCAGGAGCCCGCCTGGAGAACAAGGGAATACATTTCAAGTCAGCAGTCAGGAGCCCGCCTGGAGAATAAGGGAATACATTTCAAATGCAGCAGTCAGGAGCCCGCCTAGAGAACAAGGGAGTACAATTCAAGTCTTATCTTTCAAGTTTTTACTGATATTTGGAAACATGATTTAGTTTACAACCACATGTGCACCCAGCCACCAAACTAGGGCAGACAATTTTCTTTGTTTTGCCTGTTTTGTTGAAGTCAGGAGCCCGCCTGGAAAACAAGGGAATACATTCAAGTCAGCAGTTAGGAGCCCGCCTGGAGAACAAGGGAATACATTTCAAGTCAGCAGTCAGGAGCCCGCCTGGAGAACAAGGGAATACATTCAAGTTTTAGCAGTCAAGAGCCCGCCTGGAGAACAATGGAACACATTCCAAGTCAGCAGTTAGGAGCCCGCCTGGAGAACAAGGGAATACATTTCAAGTCAGCAGTCAGGAGCCCGCCTGGAGAACAAGGGAATACATTTCAAGTCAGCAGTCAGGAGCCCGCCTGGAGAACAAGGGAATACATTCAAGTTTAGCAGTCAGGAGCCCGCCTGGAGAACAAGGGAACACATTTCGAGTTCAGCAATCAGGAGCCCCGCCTGGAGAACAAGGGAGTACAATTCAAGTTTTAGCTTTCAAATTCTTACTAATATTTGGTAACATGATGTAGTGTACAATCACATATGTGCCCAACCACCAAACTGGGGCAGAAAATTTTCTTTGTTTTGTCTGTTTTGTTGAAGTCAGGAGCCCGCCTGGAGAACAAGGGAATACGTTCAAGTCAGCAGTCAGGAGCCCGCCTGGAGAACAAGGGAGCACATTTCAAGTCAGCAGTCAGGAGCCCGCCTGGAGAACAAGGGAGTACATTCAAGTTTAGCAGTCAGGAGCCCGCCTGGAGAACAAGGGAGCAAATTTCAAGTTTGGTAGTCAGGCATCCACCTGAAGAAAGGGAAAACATCTCAGATTACAATTCAAGTCGACAACAGAGGAATTTCACCGGAAGAATACAAGTCAGCATGGCAACAAGAGCTGCAAGATCAAGTTTGGAAGACATAGATAGGTTTTGTAAAGCATAGACCATAGTTTAGTCTAGCTTCTTTTATTTTGGAAATGGTGTAATAAGGGGGGTTCAGTAAGCAGTAGCAGCAGCAGCAGCAGCAACAGTGAAATCACAGCTTCATGGTAGTCCCAGCTACCAAAACATCCCGAACTACACTGACTTGATTCCTTTTTAGCCAAGGATATGTAGGCAACCTCGGAAACAGGGTGCGGTCAAATCTTTCAAAATGCTTCCTGCGGAGTATTCAAACGGGCAAAAATTGCTCGTATCCGCTCACTTTATCTTTGCACGAAAACTCTTCGTGTTTCCGAGCAAAGAGGGGCAGCTGTGAGCACGTGATTTTTTCCCTATATGAATTACTCCCATAAATTCAAAACAAAATAATTTCTTTCAATGTTCGCAATTTAGTGGATTTTCGTGGCATTTTCTGTTAATTGTTTGCAATTTGATTAGTGAAAAAAGAAAATACAAAAATGTGTTGCATGTGCATTTAGAGAGTTAATTTTGCATTTTAGGAATTAATTAGTCATTAATTTTTATAAAAGGGAAAAGTCTCAAAAAATAGTTTATTTTAGTTGTAATTTTGAATTTAGGGTAGTTTGTCCTTTACTTTGATTTAGTTAATGATAGTAATCAAGAGTTAATTGTTTTGCAATTTGTTGTTTAGGTTTTTATTTTAATTTTGAAAAGAAAACGAAGAGAAAAGAAAAAGAAAAAGGAATTTTGATAATTTGTCTTAAAATGAAAATGGAATGAATGAGATTAAAATTGGGCCAAATTTTTGTTTTGAAATGCCCAGCCCAGTTTGAAATCCCCCAGACCCGGACAATTGGTCTCACACCGGCCCAAAACCGTCCCTGACCCGGTCTCCCTTACCCCCTAATAATTGAAACGACACCGTTTCATTGGCGTTAAATCAGGACCGTCGAGGTTTCTTGATCGGACTGTCCTGAAGCTTGGGTCATTTAATATTTAAATGTCCAAATGTTACCCTACCCCCCCCCCCAATCAGTCCCGTCTCTCACCCCTAAACCCT
Organism: Nicotiana attenuata; assembly: GCF_001879085.1. Lineage (NCBI taxonomy): Eukaryota > Viridiplantae > Streptophyta > Magnoliopsida > Solanales > Solanaceae > Nicotiana > Nicotiana attenuata. The sequence continues at coordinate 523,630 of NC_031992.1, forward strand.
AGAGAAACCCTAGCCTCCATCGTTGTCCCCCACCGTCTACGCCGTCCGCCGCCGCCGGAAATCGCCCACGGCGGCAGCGAACCTTCAATCTCAACTAAAATTCACTCCCCGAAATCCCCTTCACCTCCTTAGTCCCAATCTCCAACTAGTTCCTTTCAAATCCTTTTAGATTCGTTCGAATTTTAGATCGAAATTTGGCCCAGAACCCTAATTCTCCCAAGCTTGCCCAAAAACTCACCAGACCATATCTTCGTTCCCTTCACCTCTCACGTCTTGGAGATTTCCTCAAAGGCCCCTCAGATTGAGCAGTTTCAAAATAATGGAGAAGGAAGAAGACGAAGCCTAGGGTTCTACTGTTTTTTTTTTTCAAATGGGCCATACCCACATGAGTCTCTTGCTTTCAATGGGAGCAATGGGTTCATGAGGGCCTGGTTCATTATCTCAAACCCTTGTGAGCACGTGATTTTTGCCCTATATGAATTACTCCCATAAATTCAAAACAAAACAATTTCTTTCAGTTTTGCAATTTTGTGGAACTTTGTGGCATTTTCCGTTAATTGTTTGCATTTTGTCTGTGCATGTTAATTCATATGAAAATACAAAAATATGAATTGCATTTAGGGTTTAATTGTACATATTTTGGAATTAATTAGTAATTAGGAAAAAAAATACAAAAATCACAAAAATAGTCTATCTTGGCATTGTTTAATTTGTAGCTTTGAAATTTGCTTTGATATTTGATTAGTTTGTGATAATTGTTAGAGTTAAGTAATTTGCTTTGGTAGTGTAATTTAGTATTAGAATTAATACAGGGTTTTAGTTTAATTTTGAAATAAGAATTGAAAGAAATTAGAAAATAAAAAAAGAATTGAAATGTGGCCCAAGCCAAACGCCCAGTTTCCCAGCCCAAACCTCTAAAACCCGGTCGAGCCCAGTCTCTCATACCCGTCCATATTCCAGGCCCAAAATCCCCGAACCGGTCCAGACTTCACACCCTATCAACGACGCCGTTTAACAGAAAAATGATCCTAGCCGTCTAGGATGTTTAATCTAACGGTGGAGAACTGAGGATATACATGTATATATCTGTCGAAAAAAGGGACCCCCCCTCGTCTTCCTCATTCACCCAAACCCTAGAGACCCCAGTCCACCGCCTCAAATCCCCACCGTCTCCCCCTGGCGGCGCCACCGTCAACCGTCACCAAACTTACACCAGATGCCCTCCTCCATCTCCACATCCCAAATCCGCACCCCTCTTCCCTCAAATCGAACCCCAGCTGTTCGAATCTCAAATCAAAACCTCAAACCCTAGCCGCCGCCCTAGAATTCCCAACCCCCTGCATGGCGGCGCTGAGTCTTTTCCCCACCAAATCAACACCAAATGACCACCAGTCCCTTCCCCCATCTCAAATCCCATGTGGTTTTCCTTCGAATAACTCTGAAACCTCGCGAATCTTGGAATCAAGTTTAGCCTTAAAGTTCCGGTTTCATACAACTGAAGTTCTTGGTGAAGTTTTTGGTTCATTTTGAGGTTATTCATGTATTTTTGACGAGGAAATACACGCTTAATATCAAATTGAGCCGAAATTGGAGAAATTTGAAGGCTGTTCCTTTTCTTCTTCTGTTCAAATCATTTTAGGTATTTTCTTCTTTATCTTTTGATCAGTATTCTTTCTGTTCTACTCCTCCATTTCTTCTTTTATTTTGTTGTGTTGTTTGATCCTTTTTTGTTCGTTCGAGGAGTCGTTTATTCATGCCTGATTAATTCAGGGTTCTTGCTTAGTTAATTAGTTCGCCTAGCAATTGGGTTAGTTCCCTTTCATCACTTAGCACTAATATAGGTCAGGTTTTAGTTGTGGAGTTTATGACAGTACTTGTATTGTTTCTTTGTTTTTTCTTTCTTTCAAAAGCTTATAGAATTAGGGATTTGATTTGGGGCCTCAGTTCATTACTGATCCGTTTGGCAATTGAGCCCATTCAATTTGGCCTGTATTTTGGGTCGATCTTGGCCCGTTTAGATCACGTTTGAAGTTCTCAGAACTGAAAGGGGTAATTTAGGTAGTTCAACATGGGGAATGTTTTAATAACAGAAATGGAAGCTTCTAGGGAGGGTTTCTAGGTTATTGCAGGTCTTTTGATGGTTAAAACTTGGGGAGAAAGTCAGAAATCTAGGGGCATTTAGGCTAAAACGAAAATTAAAGAAGGGGTAAAGTGCAAAACTGAAACCTGTTGTTTGCCCTACTTGCCTTGCCTACAAAGGCATGTTTTCTTGCCTTGAAAGGCAGCCTGGAACATTCTGAAAATCAGAGAGATCTTAAAAAGCTGAAAACCAAAAAGAAAAATACTAAAGGCTGATGAACTTTACTATTTCATGGATTTCTAATAGCCAGAAATTCATAAAAAATCCAGACGGCTGGAAAATGTCATACAAAATCACTGTTTCATTTGAACTTGAACTTTGGAGGCCCCTTTGAATTTCTGAAGCAGTTTTCCTGATTCACATAGATCTGACATGGCTTGAGGTTAATTTCTGGCAAGTTTGGGCCAAGCTGTGTTAAAATTACTGATCTATTGGATTTATAATCAATTCTGTGGATTCAATTTCCTCGATTTGGGTTTGTGTTCGAGCTGGTGTTGCTGTTTATCTGCCGATATTATTCTGCTGTGCTGACCCCATCTTTTCTCTCACTTTGCTCTCCAGGTACACATTCTTTGAGTTTAAAGCCATGTATAAAGTTTTGGTTTGCAGAATGAAATGAAATAGCTCCAATGTGTCTTGGCTCTTTAGTTCAGTGCTATTGCTTCCATATCCCCTACTTTTGTATTTGTTTAATATAGTAACTGTTTATTATGATAGTTGTACATGAAGTTAGATGTAACAGTCACTACTTGATTAGTTGCTGGATTTAAAGTTTGTTATAGTAGTTTAATTGGACTGGGAAGTACATCAAACCGTTACATATTTTTGTGTTATTTTTGGTACGAGTCCCGTTGCATCTGCTCTCGTATTTGTTCCCTTTGCAAATTACGGGTTAATATCAAGTTAGTTGTGATGAGTTGAGCATGTAGGTTGGTGAGCAAAATGTTAAGGGATGATAATTGAAGCTGCACTTTGTAAAATTCAGTTAAGTGGTATTTCATTTGGGTATTTCAAGTGTTTAGTGTCTGTTCATAATGTTAAGGCTCAATAGAGCCATCTTTGGGATTATGGCTTTATAATGGCCAATTATTCCCAAATGTTCTTTGCTTGAACTGTATGAACTAGCCTCGGGGAATTATTCAGCAAGTTGGGAAGTGAGTTTGTCCTTTGAAGATAAAATAGTAAAGCGCGTATTTATTTAGTGCTTCAATAGTCCTGGCCCATAGTTTTGTCCATTTGTTTTATGATTAAAATGTGAAATGCTAAAGGTTAATCTCTTGTTTGGTCTGTGGATTCGAACTTGCGTATCATTTCTTGCTGATGATACCTAGCTTCAATTCGGGCTCTACTGGGCCTGAATGTAAAGGAGTTGATCTTGAATCCCCACTTTTCTGCCCTCATGTGTGCGAATGGGCCTGTTATCGAGCTTAGCCCAATTATTTCAATGTGTGAGTTCTGTAGTTGCAATACGTCGCGGGCTTAAACGCAAAGGGGAACGGGCCATTGTTTATTTATTTCGTTTGAGCTTTAGTTTTAACATGCCATTCTGAGCTCTTTTGGGCTTCCTCTTTATTTAAGTTAGATCATTTCAAATAATTAGGAGGTGAGCCATAATTAGATAACTCATAGTCAATGACCCTTATAAATTAGTTTAGAAACACTTTGATTAGAATAAATTGAGGTGCGTCAGGCCGAACAAAATGACAATTGCATGGCCCTCGTTTAATTTAATTGATCCTTAGATTCTGAGGCGTGCCATTTAGCAAATTCCATGGCCCTCGCAAAGTGCAAACACATAGTTGCTTTAGGCGCGTGTTTAATAATATTACTTTCCTAAATTCGGGTGCACATTATGTGACCCAAATCCAAATCCCAACGAAGTTAAAATATGTCAAAAATTACGGGTGCATTTATGTGACGTGGTTCGAGACGTGTTTTAACAACGTTGCAATCTTCTTTAAAAAAATATGAATAAAAGCGGTTAAAAAGTTAAAATATGTACATAGGTTCATAATTGTATAAAATCAGATAATTAAGCCAGATATGACACTTGAGCGACCGTGCCAGAACCACGAAACCCGGGAATGCCTACCACCTTCTCTCGGGTTAACAGAATTCCTTACTCGGATTTCTGGTTCGCGGACTGTTAAATAGAGTCAATAATTTCCTCGATTCGGGATTCAACCGGTGACTTGGGACACCATAAATCTCCCAAGTGGCGACTCTGAATCTTAATAAATAAATCACGTTTCGATTGTCACTTCAAGTTGGAAATAACTCCCATTTATTATACCCTTTCGGAGGAGTAGTAAGAAAGAGGAGGTGTGACAGTTCTCGCGACTCTGCTGGGGATAAGAACCCAGAACTTCGGTTCAGGGTTCGAGAATTCGAGCTTTGGATAATTATTGTATTTGGCTTTGTTTAATATCTGATTTTATTACATGTTTGGGATTAATGTGCAAAATGTTGCTTTTACCGCTTTGATATTATTTGAATTGTATATATAAAACTGCTACGAAACCCCTCTCTTCTTATCTTCGGGGATGTGCTTGCTGGTTGAGACTCCCCATTCTGTTAGTGTCATACCTTGAAATAAGAAAGAGGCTCGGACAAGTTACTAAGCCGGATGATCTTTCGGGTCCCCGGTACGTAGCCCCCTCCTCGACTCGAGTTGTCCGCTCGGGTACACAGTCTAGAACAAATACCCAAGTTTTGAACCTAGAATAACTCAGCCTCATGCCGGATCCCTAGTAGGAAAGTTTGTGTGCATCATGTGCATTTGACTTAGGGGACTCAACATAGGGGTTGGGTCCGTCTAGGACAGATGACCCGAAATGAAAATAGACCATCCTGATGCAACCTACTACTTGTGCATTTATTTGCTTCGGACTTGCATGCTGACCGGCTTTTGAAATCTGGGGAAAAGTTGAGAAGAATAGTTGGATAGAGTTCAAGAGAGTTAATTGCCTGTGTTGGAAAAACAAAACAAAACCAAATAGTGTCGAAACTCTGCCGAATTTTTGAAAAAAAAGAAAGAAAAAGGAGTCTTGTTTTTCAAAAATAGTTTGTTTAGAAAAAGAAAAAAAAAAGTCTTGTTTTTCAAAATATTTCATTTATTTATCAATGAAAAGAAAAAAGAAAAAAAGAGTCTTGTTTTTCAAAAGTAGTTTGTTTATTTATCAATGAAAAGAAAAAGAAAAAAAAAGTCTTGTTTTCAAAAATTGTTTGTTTTATCTAGCAATGAAAAAGAAAAAAAAGAGAGGTTTGTTTTCAAAAATAGTTTGTTTTGTTTGCCCAAACTACGCCAGTTTGATTCCCACAGGGTGTGGGATACGTAGGCAACCCCCATCGGGTCCAACTTCTTTTTGCGAAAATAGCCCAAAATGAACAAAATTTTATTTTTATTGTAAATAGGTAAGGTGATGCCATTCTTGCCAAAAATAGCCGAATGTCCCTAAAAGGGCGCCGGAAGGCTGCTTTTGCGAGAACAACCACCTTTGGTCATTTTTCGAGGTTTTGGCCGGTCAGCCAACACAGCCTTAAAATCTTCGTCCCCGAGGAGCTGAAAGGTCGTATGCGCAAAACCGGGTCTTTGTTCTTAATTTGGAAAAAAGAAAAGTGTCAACTTTGTTTTTGAGTCAAATGACTTGATTTTTTGCTTAATCACCTTAATAAATGTGCAGAATGAGCACGAACCCAAATGTGCCAATAACAGTTAGGAACAAGATCCCTTTGGAGTCTGTCAGTTTGTGTTGGAGTCTGTATTTTCTTTTTATGTGGGTTAGTTGTTCTTCGAGTCTGTAGTTCGTCTTTCATCGGAGTTTCCTAGTTCTTGTTTGAGTCTGTTGGTTTTTGAATTTTGTAATCGAAGTTTGTTTTATTATGAAAATTGAAAATTCCAAAAATGTTTTATTGTTCCTTCACCTTTTATCTGCAAGAACTACGCTTGGTCTGATTCATGCGGGGTCATGATACGTAGGCAATCTCCAGAGGATTTGACCATAACTAATAAAAGGGAAAAGAAGAGAGGGAAAACGAAAATGAAAAAACAAGAGAGAAAGGAAAAGAAAAGAGCGGAAAAACAAGAGAGAAAAGAAAAGCAAAAAGAGAGAGAATAAGAAACCAAAAGAATGACATGATGGCAAAATAAGAGGGAATGAGGGAATAAAAACAAAGAGAAACAAAGGCAAGAGTGAAAAGAATAAAAAGAAAAATAAAAGAAGAGAAAGTTTGCAATCGGAAATAAGAAAAGGCCGGGATGACGCATGCTACCGATCAAAAGCATAATAGGAATTGTTAACTGCTTAGGTGCATTCATTCCCCAAATGTGCTGTTACCAATATGTTAAATGCCCTAACGCTAACGTGATGGTTTCATTTTGTCATATCATTCCAGAAAGGTGGTTGGTTTGTGGTTTTTAAAGTAACTCTTCCATACAACACAAAGGCAAAAGGCAATGGCAGAGAACAACAGAACTGAGTGGGTTGATACCGGTGCCCGAAAGCAGCGGGTTGAACAGGACAACGGATTGGTAGAAGAGGTAAAGATGTTGAGACAACACATGGCGGACATGTATCGGGCATGGATGACTGGGAAAGCACCACCCCCGCCACCACCCAGCTTCGTAGACGATGTCCTTACCTAAACTCCGGACACAACGCCAGGCGATCCTCCACACTCTCCATATTCACCCGTTTATCACAGCTTTCCCAACAACCCTAGTAGCTCCATCACTCGTCGTCTAACTATCTTTTCCCAGAAGTGCCCTCCGGTCACATCCACTGTTCTCGACAATGAATACCCGCCCAAAGCTCATAATGCCCAATATTACCCCTCTGAGGTCGCTTATAAGGTTCCCGAATCGCGCAAGCAAGGCCCACGAGATGAGCCTCATATTGAAAATGAAAGGTTCACAGGAAGAGAAGGGCTAGACGGGGTACCCAGGAAGCTGAAAGGTGTAGAACAGTCCTTAAGGGACAAGCAAGGAATGAGGGATCAGGGTAGCGTGGATTACAAAGAACCATCCGTGTGTCCTGACATTCGCCTACCCATGGGGTTTAATGTACCAAAGTTCAGCTTGTATGATGGGTTTGGGGATCCAGTAGCCCACCTGAAGGTTTATTGCAATGAAATGAGAAGTGTGGGAGAGAAAGATGACCTGATGATGGCATATTTCAGTGAGAGCCTGACTAGGGTGGCTTTGGACTGGCATACTCGTAAAGATGTTGGTAGGTGGCGTACATTGGGTGACATGGCTCAAGACTTTGTCCGATACTTTCAATGCAAATCAAGTGTTACCCCAGATCGCCCCTCCCTATCTAAGATGGAGAAGAAGCCGGAGGAAAGCTTTAGGGAGTTTGGTCTCAGATGGAGGGAGCAAACTGCTCGAGTCAGTACCCCGATTGGTGAAAAAGAAATGGTTGAGCTTTTCGTACAAGCCCAAGGGCCCACCTACTTCAGTCATTTGATCCCAGCCTTGGGTAAGCCTTTCAACGATGTGTTAAAAATGGGGGAAATGGTAGAAGAGGGAATCAAGTCAGGTAAAATCATGAATTGCTCGAAAGACATTCAGAACATCCCAGTAAGATTGGGTAGAAGAAAGAGAAACAGAAAAGATGATCCAACGGGCATTCCTGATCAACACTTCCAGCCTCGACACCGTACCCGTGAATATCCTTGTGCACCAGATGACCCTCCCCAATGCTGCTTCTCCCCACGTTGTTCCCGAAGTCGTACCTCACTTTCCCGGTACCCGGCTCCACAAAATGCTTATCTACCCCCACGAGCCTGCCAGAAACCCCTCGGATCCGGTTTCCGGCCCAATCAGGCATGTAGGGATGAGAGGTTGCGGAAGAAGAAAGCCTACACTCCATTGGAAGGGTCATACGCCAATCTGTTCCAAAGGCTAAGGAGTTCGGGCATGTTGAAGCCTATCCAGATAAAAATACCAAACCCTCTTCCAAAGAAGTTTGACTTTTCCCAAAGGTGCGCATATTGCTCGAATGGCCCGGGACATGACATAGAGAAGTGTTGGAATCTGAAGAATGCGATTCAGAATCTTATTAATGCAGGCGACATTGTCGCGCCAAACCCGAATGCAGCAAACACTAGCCAAAGTCCATCGCCTGTGCATAATGAGACGCATATAGTGGGCATGATTTATTTTGAAAAGGAATGTGAGAATTCTTCTGGGAGCCTCGGAGGTCCAAGGGCTACCAAGCTTTCAGTACTATCAGAGGTTAATCTTAAGAACGAGCCGGCAAAAGGAACCCAAAAGCAGCGTGATAAGAACAATGTGATGAAGACTTGTGAAGTTCCTAGTGTTGTTGATGTAGAATTCAGTGGCTAAGGTACCGTGCTTGGTAATGGAAAGACGCTCCATTTCTTGGTCAGCCAGAGAGGAGCTTTGGTGGCTTAGTTTGTTGTCATTTCTGTTGTCCAGGTTATTTCAGGGTTGTAATCTGTATATTGTCTTGTGACTCAAATCCTTCTATCCTTTTATTTTGTCTAGTTCCTTTGGTCGTAGTATATCATGTAGCGTTGTCTAGGTTTGTTCTAAGGATTGTACCCAGTTTATGTAGCTTGTTTTGTTGTTTAAACCCTTTCACCGTCTGTCTGATGCAATTCTCTGTTTTCTGCCATTTCTAATCATTTTTGTTTAGTTCTTTCTCCTCTTTACAATTCTTTTCATGCTGGTTCTAGTGACATGACATGCACGCATAATTCTCAACCTGGTTTTAAAAGTTAGTTTGGCCATGAAGCAATGAAACAATGTTAAAGATATAGGGACACTTGAGGGAAATAAGAACAGATTTGGACTTCTGAGAGTATTTGAAGCCCGAACCGTGTGAAACTGGAGCAGATAAAACATAAAGAAACCCTAGAGGCAAGTTTGCCTGAATTGTTAGGAGTCGTTCGTGGTAAGGAAAGTGAGAGTGTTGTCCAATGGTGCTTTGTATTCAACAGATGTAGAAGGCGGATGTGTGGATATGGTTACCAAGTCTGGTACAATCAAAAGATGTTGCGAACGTTTTTTGTGGTTTGTTTAACAGTGTTATTTGTACTTGGCATGTTTTAATGATTGGAATGACGAAGGCATTTTGTTATGCTATCTAAACACTTTATCCTTTGTTACCCCATTTGAGCCTTATTTGTTTTCTTTCATACCCTTCTTTCGGAAAGATCAGAAACACAAGCGTAAAAGATAAGTAAACAAAAAAAAGGCAAGAATGAAAAGAGAGAGAAGGGAAAAAGGAGGAAGAAAAAAATAAGAGAAAAGAGAAGAAAAAGAAAAGAAAAAAAAACAAAACAACAAAAAGAGAAAAAAAAAGAAAAGAAGAGAAAGAGGAAGAAAAAGAAAAGAGAAAAGACAACAACAAGTAATTTCTATGACATGAACTACGTTTGACTTGATTCCGAAAGGATACGTAGGCAGCCTCTCTCTGAGGTTCGGTCACACTAAAATAAAAATCCAAAAGTCCCCAAGAAAGAAACTGGGGCAGAAGTTGTGATTGTTGTACGAAATCTGATTCCGAAAGTTGTAAGTTTGAACCCATTTGAATTGTTTTGAGCCTTTGATACCCTTTCTTTCTAACCCCATCAAAAAGCCCACATTACGGTCCAAAGAAAGAACTTTCGACCAGTCTTCAAGAAATGCCAAGTCGAGCAAGTAGAGGTGATTCATGTTAGGGGCAACACTCCGATCCAAGCAAGAAAAATAATGAAAATGAGAGAGTCTTATTGGTGAAAACCCTCACATGCACCGCAAGGCGATGAAAGCTGAGAGAAATGGAAAATGAGAGAGTCTTATTGGTGAAAACCTTCACGGGCACCTTGAGGCGACGGTGAGTTGGGAGAAAGACCAAAAATGAGAGAGGCTTGATGGTGAAAACCCTTCGGGCACTACAAGTCGAATAAGGATTGTGAATCAGATTGGATAAGCGAAGCATTGAAGCCCAGTTTTGCGGCGAAAAGGTACAACAAGAGCTGAACATCATATGTGCTTGACAGAATATCTACAGGTGCATGTTGTGGTCATTAGAGTTGGTATCCACATCCGATAGGTTTCTACTTCGTAGTTTTCTTTTTAGGAGTCATCTCTTCCCTTTGTCCTTCACTCCGTTCCTTTTGTTTTATTTACTTCCTCCTCCTGAGTCTGTTTGGTCATAACAAGTGAGAAATGACTTCAAAATCTGCCACCAAGCTTTCCAATTGGACAAAACGGGATCTGGTGAACACATCAATGCGTCATAAGTCAGGAAAGAACAGCAGTCACACTGAGTTGGCAACAATCAACATGCTTTGGGATCCTTGTGAAATGCAAAGGCTTGGTATATGTCAATTCATGAACGATGCAACAAATGAAGGGTTAGGGCGAACAGATCAAAGGTATTTCCTGTGATAAGCTTGATAAAAGGGTGTTAAACCAGTGACGAGCAAGACTTTCCAAGCAGAAGTCAAAGTTATCATGGCAAATGGGGGAGTTGTAGACCTCAAGAACCGGACCAGGGGTTTAAGTCAAGAAAAGAACAACATACACTTGAGTGGGTGGCAATTGACGTGCTGAAATAAAAGGATTTGGTACATATCAATTCATGAACAACGAAACCAGATGGAGGGTCTTTGGTGAATGGATCAGAGATATTTTCTGTGTCAAGGGTAACAAAGAAAGCGGTTAGTCAATAAACAAGCAAGGTCTTCGAGTGGGAATCAGTTATCATGGCAAGTGAAGGAACAATAGATCTCGAGGCCAAGGCTAGTGATTTAAATCAGGAAAGAACAATATGTGCGCTGAGTTGGTAACAATCAATATGCTTGGGAGTCCATGTGAAACACAAAGGTTTGGTAAATGCCGGTATGAGCGGTGCAACAAATAGAGGGTATTGGGTCTGAACGAGAAAAGGAATTTTCTGGGTTAAGGTTTACAAAGGAAGTGGTTAGTCCAGGAACAAGCAGGGTCTTCGAATGAAAATCAGTTATCATCACAAGTGAAGGAGCAACAGAACTCAAAAGCCGAGGCCAGTGGTTAAGTCAAGAAAGAACGGCATATACACGGAATAGGTGCAATGGACGTGCTTTGGGATTCATATGAGACACAAAGGTTGGGGAGATGCCAGTTCATGCAATGCAACAAATAGAGGATATTAGGTCTGAACGGAGAAAAGGTATTTTATGTGATGAGGACGACAGAGAAAGGGGTCAGTCCATAAACAAGCAAGGTCTTCAAGTGGAAATCAGTCATCATGGGAAGTTGAAGGAGCAATCTCCCTCAGAGTTCAAGGCCACAAACCAACCACCACATTTTAAACTGACAAGATTTTTTTGATTGAAACAGGGGCAGAAATTTCGTTTGTTTCGAAGAAACCCACCGCAAGGAAAGGCAAGCACCAGACAAGTTTGACGGTAAGTTCTCAGGACCCTCCTGGAAAATGGGACTTAGTTTAAATTTCAAAACAATCATGAGTAGCATAATTTAGCATAAATGTACCCCAAAGGAATATAAGTTGGTTTCAAAGTTTGCATGTTTAAGATAGGATTCAATTAGGAGTTTTCAGGACCCTCCTAGATAATGGGATAACAAGATATAGTGGAAGTCCTACCTTCAGTAGATATAACTTAGGTTAAAACTGTCTTTTAACTAGAAGTTGTCAGGACCCTCCTAGATAATGGGAAGTACTTTAAGACCTTTTAGACAACAAATATAATGGGAGTAATACCATTAGAGGATATAACGTAGGTTCATAATTATTAGAAGTTGTCAGGGCCTCCCTGGATAATAGGACTTAGCTTTCAAATTCTTATAACAGTTGGTAGAATAATTTAGTTTAACACTTACCCATGTGCCCAGCTACCAAACTGGGGCAGAAAATTTTCTTTGTTTTTGTCTATTTTTGTTGAAATCAGGTACCCATTCGGAGAACAGAGGCATACATTTCAAGTTTGGAAGTCGGGAGCCCGCCCGTATAATAGAGGAATACATTCAAGTTTGGAGGTCGGGAGCCCGCCCGTATAATAGAGGAATACATTCAAGTTTGGAAGTCGGGTGCCCGCCCGTATAACAGAGGAATACATTCAAGTTTTGAAGTCGGGAGCCCGCTCGTATAACAGAGGAATACATTCAAGTTTTGAAGTCGGGAGCCCGCCCGTATAATAGAGGAATACATTCAAGTTTTGAAGTCGGGAGCCCGCCCGTATAACAGAGGAATACATTCAAGTTTTGAAGTCGAGAGCCCGCCCGTATAACAGAGGAATACATTCAAGTTTGGAAGTCGGGAGCCCGCCCGGATAACAGAGGAATATATTCAAGTTTTGAAGTCGGAAGCCCACCCGTAATAACAGAGGAATACATTCAAGTTTTGAAGTCGGGAGCCCGCCCGTATAACAGAGGAATACATTCAAGTTTTGAAGTCGGGAGCCCGCCCGGATAACAGAGGAATACATTCAAGTTTTGAAGTCGGGAGCCCGCCCGTATAACAGAGGAATACATTCAAGTTTTGAAGTCGGGAGCCCGCCCGGATAATAGAGGAATACATTTCAAGTTTGAAGTCGGGAGCCCCGCCCGGATAACAGAGGAATACATTTCAAGTTTTGAAGTCGGGAGCCCGCCCAGATAACAGAGGAATACATTTCAAGTTTTGAAGTCGGGAGCCCGCCCGTATAACAGAGGAATACATTCAAGTTTTGAAGTCGGGAGCCCGCCCGTATAACAGAGGAATACATTCAAGTTTTGAAGTCGGGAGCCCCGCCCGGATAACAGAGGAATACATTTCAAGTTTTGAAGTCGGGAGCCCGCCCAGATAACAGAGGAATACATATCAAGTTCAGCAGTCAGACATCCACCCGGAGAAAGAGAAAACATCTCAGTTTACAATTCAAAGCGGCAACAATGGATTTCACCGAGAGAATACAAGACAACAAGGCAACAAGAAATACAAGAGCAAGTTTGAAGATCTGATAGGATCTTTGTAATTCATAGATCATAGCTTAGTCTAACTTCTTTTTATTTGGACATGGTGTAATAAGGAGGTTCAGTAATCAGTAGCAGCAGCAGCAGCAGCAGTGAAATCACAGCTTCATGGTAGTCCCAACTACCAGACATTCCTAAACTACACTGACCTAATTCCTTTTTAGCCAAGGATATGTAGGCAACCTCAGAAGCAGGGTGCGGTCAACTCTTTCAAAAATGCTTTACTCGGAGTATTCAAACGGGCAAAAATCGCTCTTATCCGCTCACTTGTCTTTGCACGAAAACTCTTCGTGTTTCCGAGCAAAGAGGGGCAGCTGTGAGCACGGGATTTTTGCCCTATATGAATTACTCCTATAAATTCAAAACAAAATAATTTCTTTCAGTGTTTGCAATTTGGTGGAATTTCGGGCATTTCCCGTTAATTGTTTGCATTTGTCTGTGCACGTTTATTTTATTTAATTCATGAAAATACAAAAAATATGCATTGCATTTAGGGTTTAATTTTACGTATTTTTGGAAGTAATTAGTAATTAGGAGTTTTACAAAAAATACAAAA
>NC_031992.1:538226-542145 GCF_001879085.1 Nicotiana attenuata
GATGAACTTTTCATGGATTTCTAAGAGCTAGAAATTCATAAAAAATCCAGACGGCTGGAAAATATCATACAAAATCACTGTTTCATTTGAACTTGAACTTTGGAGCGCCCTTTGAATTTCTGAAGCAGTTTTCCTGATTCACATAGATCTAACATGGCTTGAGGTTAATTTCTGGCAAGTTTGGGCCAAGCTGTGTTAAAATTACTGATCTATTGGATTTATAATCAATTCCGTGGATTCAATTTCCTCGATCTGGGTTTGTGTTCGAGCTGGTGTTGCTGTTTATCTGCCGATATTATTCTGCTGTGCTGACCCCATCTTTTCTCTCACTTTGCTCTCCAGGTACACATTCTTTGAGTTTAAAGCCATGTATGAAGTTTTGGTTTGCAGAATGAAATGAAATACCTCCAATGTGTCTTGGCTCTTTAGTTCAATGCTATTGCTTCCATATCCCCTGCTTTGGTATTTGTTTAATATAGTAACTGTTTATTATGATGGCTGTAATAGTTGTACATGAAGTTAGATGTAACAGTCACTACTTGATTAGTTGCTGGATTTAAAGTTTGTTATAGTAGTTTAATTGGACTGGGAAGTACATCAAACCGTTACATATTTTTGTGTTATTTTTGGTACGAGTCCCGTTGCATCTGCTCTCGTATTTGTTCCCTTTGCAAATTACGGGTTAATATCAAGTTAGTTGTGATGAGTTGATCATGTAGGTTGGTGAGCAAAATGTTAAGGGATGATAATCGAAGCTGCACTTTGTAAAATTCAGTTAAGTGGTATTTCATTTGGGTATTTCAAGTGTTTAGTGTCTGTTCATAATGTTAAGGCTCAATAGAGCCATCTTTGGGATTATGGCTTTATAATGGCTCATTAGTCCCAAATGTTCTTTGCTTGAACTGTTTGAACTAGCCTCGGGGAATTATTCAGCAAATTGGGAAGTGAGTTTGTCCTTTGAAAATAAAACAGTAAAGCGCGTATTTATTTAGTGCTTCAGTAGTCCTGGCCCATAGTTTTGTCCATTTGTTTTATGATTAAAATGTGAAATGCTAAAGGTTAATCTCTTGTTTGGTCTGTGGATTCAACTTGCATCTCATTTCTTGCTGATGATACCAAGCTTCAATTCGGGCTCTACTGGGCCTGAATGCAAAGGAGGTGATCTTCAATCCCCACTTTTCTGCCCTCATGTGTGCGAACTGGGCCTATTATCGAGCTTAGCCCAATCATTTCAATGCGTGAGTTCTGTAGTTGCAATACGTCGCGAGCTTAAACGCAAAGGGGAACGGGCCATTGTTTATTTATTTCGTTTGAGCTTTAGTTTTAACATGCCATTCTGAGCTCTTTTGGGCTTCCTCTTTATTTAAGTTAGATCATTTCAAATAATTAGGAGGTGAGCCATAATTAGATAATTCATAGTCAATGACCCTCATAAATTAGTTTAGAAACACTTTGATTAGAATAAATTGAGGTGCGCTAGGCCGAACAAAATGACAATTGCATGGCCCTCGTTTTATTTAATTGATCCTTAGATTCCGAGGCGTGCCATTTAGCAAATTCCATGGCCCTCGCAAAGTGCAAACACGTAGTTGCTTTAGGTGCGTGTTTAATAATATTACTTTCCTAAATTCGGGTGTATATTTATGTGACCCAAATTCAAATTTCAACGAAGTTAAAATATGTCAAAAATCACGGGTGCAGTTATGTGACGTGGTTCGAGACGTGTTTTAACAACGTTGCAATCTTCTTTAAAAAAAATATGAATAAAAGCGGTTAAAAAGTTAAAATATGCATATAGGTTCATAATTGTATAAAATCAGATAATTAAGCCAGATATGACAGTTGAGCGACCGTGCTAGAACCACGGAACCCGAAAATGCCTAACACCTTCTCCCGGGTTAACAAAATTCCTTACTCGGATTTCTGGTTTGTGGACTGTTAAACAGAGTCAATAATTTCCTCGATTCGGGATTCAACCGGTGACTTGGGACACCATAAATCTCCCAAGTGGCGACTCTGAATCTTAATAAATAAATCCCGTTTTGATTGTCACTTCAAGTTGGAAATAACTCCCATTTATTATACCCTTTCGGGGGAGTAGTAAGAAAGAGGAGGTGTGACAACCCTTTTCAACCGTGTCCGGAGTCCGGCCAACCTATGTGAGCTTAGGTCCAGTCCCTCCTTTGGAATTCTATTTCTGGTAAAGTCTTTTCGTTTGCTTTCTTCTTCTTCTTGTTTGTTGTTTTTCTTTTCAGTTGTTTTGCGTTCGTAAATCTGTTGTTCTTCGTTTTAAAGGCCGTTCTGTTTTTATTGCAAAATTATTTTGTTAGTTTAGTTTAATCCATAGTTCATCGGATTTGTATCATTGTTGTTTCTTGATTTCTAAGTTTTAGTTTTCATTTTAAATTTGTTAATTTAATCCTGGTGCTTGATCAGTGAAGTTAGTCGTTGTTGTCTACCATGTATGTTAGGCATCTAGGGTTCTTGTTGATTTAATATGGTTCATAGTTGTTAGGTGCACTCCAGTTTTGCATTTTAATTTGTTCCTGATCCATTTGAAGGCATCAGCTAGTTTATTCTCTGTTTGTTCATGTTTGTAGGCATTCGGTACTCCAAGGGGGGTAATGGAATGATTAGAAACTTAAGGGATCTCAAGGGAAAGGGTAAAGGGTAAATAGCAGGTTGTTTAAAGGGTAGTTTAGGCAAATTGGTTGAGGGAATCTTTTGACAACTGATTTAGAAGCTTCTAGTAGGGGATGATTTTAATTTTGGTTTTAACTTGGCAGTCAAGTCACAAAATGAGGGACTAAAAGGCAAAAACTAAAATTTAAAAGATGCCCTACCTTTCTTGCCTATAAAGGCATCCTAAACTTGCCTTTCAAGGCAGATTTTGAAGAGCTAAATTGATAGAAAATCAGAAAATCAAAGGCGAATGAAGAATTTTAGGAAACAACACTATTTTATTGAGTTCTTTTGGCATTTTCCAAAGTTTTTCCATGTACTGAGGCAATTTCTGGTTAGCTGGTATTAAAATGGGTTAAAATCAAATCTGGTTTGAGGTCTACTGGTCCATTGAGTGCCTGAAATTAGTGTTTGGGTCATTATATCTCATCTGCTGGGTTTAAACTGGTCTGCTGGTTCATTTTCTGATTGCTGGGCTCTACAGCTTTGCTGTTGTTGATCTCTGCTGTTAACTACTGCTGATCCCCCTTTGTTTCTTTGGTTCTTCAATCTCAGGTACACAACTCTGTAACCCTGCTGATTGTGTGATGGAAATTGAAGAATGAAATGGAAAAATAGAATTTTAAAGCCTAGCCTCAGCTCTTCAATTCATAGTTTTATTTCTTTAGTCCTTCTGAATTTCTTTGTTCTGATTCGATGTATGACTAAGTCTGATTTTGAATTGTTGTGCAAACTTGGTGTATAGCTGGTGTAACAAAGCCAGTAGTTATATCCTACATGATTAGATAGTGTTAACTATGTCGGACCTCCCCTAGTTATGTATTTAATTTAGGACTGTCATGAAGACTTGATTAATATTTTGTCTAGATGAATTAGGGATTAAACATTGGTAATGAACGAGATGAAGCAGAGTGTGCTCTCAGTTCCTGCTATACTGTTGATTGAGCCCTCTGTGAACTCAATAAGGCTTTTGCATTGGTTTTATTATTTTTGAGATATTCAGTCTTTAAGTATAAGAGCATGAATGCTTCATAAATCTAATTTTAGTTGTTGGCTTGGAAGAAGAGTTAAAATAAGTGACAGATAAATCTTGGTATACTTTGTCGTGAAATTTGCAACATATCTCCATTAGACACATAGGTTCAGAATGGCTATTTTGTTTTATGTCAAGTTAGTTAGGCTCGTAAAGCTACAATATGAAGCATTTCCGAGTCGATAATCTTCAGCATGGGGGTCG
>NC_031992.1:542165-595257 GCF_001879085.1 Nicotiana attenuata
TGTTTTGATTGATTCAATATAAATGACATTCATGAGGGATTAGGCTCAAGGTGCAAGTTAATTTCATTATTGATTTTGTCCAGCATGCATAACCTAATTGCAGTAAGTTTTCTATTGATAAATTGTCAAAAGAAAAGCAACTAGGCTGCGCAAATGGCCCAGGCCCCTTGTTGATTCGCCTGCGTTTCTGGGCTTCATTTTTAGCCCCAGATTCCCTCAGCACCTCAGCGTTTCTGGGCTTGATGCAAGCCTGGAATTTGCCCAGCATGCCTTTGAGTAATCCATTTGTTGTAGAAATTTTTCTTCAGTTGAGGCTTTCTTTAAGATGGGTTAGGGTTGCTACACTAGTTAACTAATAATTATGGCCCTCGTGTTAATTTTATAACCTAGATATTAAAAATGACTACTATTTCGTAGAATATCCTTTAGGGCCATTTTTTAAATACAATTGTGATTGTGTATACGTTCGCGTAACATGATTACGATTTTAAAAAAAACAAAACCGGAGTATGCGTTCGCGCAACTTTGGTCAAACTTTTCTTAATAATAATAAAGCGTTGTTAATTGTGGACACGTTCGCGTGACATGATTTTTGACGCGCCAAACAAATGGGTATACATACGCGTAACCCGTTTCAAGATAAATTTTAAAATTAAAAGCGGTGAAAAAAGCACATAGGTTCTAAAATAAGTAACTAGACAGTTTAATAAGCCAAGCATAATCAAAGCGACCGTGCTAGAACCACGGAACTCGGGAATGCCTAACACCTTCTCCCAGGTTAACAGAATTCCTTACCCGGATTTCTGGTTCGCGAACTGTAATACAGAGTCAATCCTTCTCCTCGATTAGGGATTTGAAACTGGTGACTTGGGACACCATAAATCTCCCAAGTGGCGACTCTGAATCTTTTGATAATATAATCCCGTTTCGATTGTCACTTCAAGTTGGAAATAACTCCCTTATACTCCCTTCCAGGGGGTAGGAAAAAGGAGGTGTGACACCAGTCACAAGTCAGTCACATATGGAGCAAGTACCTACACATGAAACTAGGTTAGGAAATCTAGCAGGAATTCAAGACATTCCATATGGCTTAAGGACTATATTACACCCTCGAGCACTCAGAATCATCCTCATTGTATCTCAAACACTGTGTCCTACTCTTATCTGTAAGCAAACTACAAGGCCTATTTGGGTGTGTTCTCAGCAACAATTGAACCAAAGAGCTTCAAGGAAGCTTGTCAAGACAAAAACTTGGTAGAAGCAATGTCACAAGAGATAAAGCTCTTGAAGACAATGCAACATAGGAAATTATTGATCTACCTGCAGGAAATAGGGCCATAAGATCCAAATGGTTGCTTAAGATAAAGTATAGGCAAATGTGGAAATAGAGAGATACAAGGCTAGGCTAGTAGCAAATGGTTATACACATCAAGAAGGGTTGGACTATCATGAGACCTTCTCTCATGTAGCTAAAATGGTTACTGTGAGAACAATCATAAGCATAGCAACCTCTAGAGGATGGAATCAGTTTCAAATGGATGTCAATAATGCTTTTTTGCAGGGGATCTTTATGAAGAAGTTTACATAGATCTGCCTCAAGGTTTCTAGAAACAAGGGGAGTATAAGGTCTGCAAACTACTTAAATCACTATACGGTCTTAAGTAGGCCTCAAGGCAATGGAACATCAAATTGACTGAGGCCTTGGTGGAAACAGGGTATCATCAGAGTGCTTATGATCATTCACTCTTCACTAAGAATACAAACTCTGACATTGTTGTTATCTTAGTGTATGTGGATGACTTGTTCATTACTGGAAGCAATGCAGAACTGATAGATAAAGCCAAACAGACACTCCACAATTCCTTTAAAGTTAAGGATTTAGGGGAGCTGAGATATTTCCTTGGTATTGAGGTTCTAAGATCAAAGAAAGGGATCCTGCTCACACAGAGGAAGTATGCCCTTCAGTTGATATCAAAAGTTGGGCTTGCTGGAGCTAAATCAATCTCCACCCCAATAGAGCTTAACCAGAAGTTAACCACTATTGAATATGACAAACATGTAGGGGTGGATGGGGATGAAGAATTGGAAGACATAGGGAGCTATCAAAGACTCATTGGCAGGCTGCTCTACTTGACCATCACTAGACCAGATCTTTGTTTTGCAGTCCACGTACTCAATCAGTTCATGCAGCATCCCAAACAATCTCATTAGGATGCAACATTGCGTGTAATGAGATATGTAAAGACAACACTAGGTCTTAGTATTTTGCTGAGCACAGGGCCTATAGGTACATTATCTCCTTATTGTGATTCAGACTGGGCCTCTTGTCCTAATACTAGGAGGTCTATCACAGAGTATGTCATCAAGCTAGGAGATTCTTTACTTTCATGGAAGTCAAAGATCAACAACTACTAATTCATCAGCTAAGATATTCCCGAAAAGTCGAAAACTAAGTGATAAAGGTTTTGTGAAATCTTCTAAGATGTTAATGGGTAAAAGGATTGGGGTTGGTTGAATATATTTTCCGAAATAACCTAATCCTTTTTTTGTAAGACCCGCATAGAAATATGCCACTGATGTGAGTAAAGCCAAAGCAACAGTAGTATTTATATCATTCGTGGGTGCGGCTAACTCCCCATGAGGTAATTGTATGATTTTCCAAGGTAAAAGAGCTCCTGACCAATTAGAAACAAAAATAAATAAAAACATAGTGCCAATAAAAGGAACCCAGGGCCCATATTCTTCGCCAATTTGAGTTTTACTCACATCTCGAATAAATTCAAGAACATATTCGAAGAAATTCTGACCCCCGGTCGGAATGGTTTGTGGGTTCCGAACAGCTATAGTGGCTGAACCTAATAAGATAGCAATTACAACCCAAGAAGTAATAAGTACTTGGCCATGTACTTGGAAACCCCCTATTTGCCAATAGAAATGTTGGCCTACTTCCACACCGGATATATCGTATAACCCCTTTAGAGTATTGATGGAACATGATAGAACATTCATATTGCCTTGCCCTCTGAAAAAATTGAACTTTAAACAAAATTTTTTGATTCAACCATCTCTTTGTCTACTTGAATCGGATATTTTGAATACCAACTAAGATTTAGAATACTAATAAATCACATAATATCCCCAGCTATTTTTATCTCTTTTTTGAAATTCAGAAATAGTAAGCGATTCCATAAGGGATTTCTGAAGTAAGTTATTTATCTTATTATGTTATTATTAATCAAGGATTTCTTATATAGCTAGAACGACCCTCACAAATTGCGAATACTAATTTGTTAAGAATTAAACGGATTGAGGATATCGCGTCNGTTCATTACTGGAAGCAATGCAGAACTGATAGATAAAGCCAAACAGACACTCCACAATTCCTTTAAAGTTAAGGATTTAGGGGAGCTGAGATATTTCCTTGGTATTGAGGTTCTAAGATCAAAGAAAGGGATCCTGCTCACACAGAGGAAGTATGCCCTTCAGTTGATATCAAAAGTTGGGCTTGCTGGAGCTAAATCAATCTCCACCCCAATAGAGCTTAACCAGAAGTTAACCACTATTGAATATGACAAACATGTAGGGGTGGATGGGGATGAAGAATTGGAAGACATAGGGAGCTATCAAAGACTCATTGGCAGGCTGCTCTACTTGACCATCACTAGACCAGATCTTTGTTTTGCAGTCCACGTACTCAATCAGTTCATGCAGCATCCCAAACAATCTCATTAGGATGCAACATTGCGTGTAATGAGATATGTAAAGACAACACTAGGTCTTAGTATTTTGCTGAGCACAGGGCCTATAGGTACATTATCTCCTTATTGTGATTCAGACTGGGCCTCTTGTCCTAATACTAGGAGGTCTATCACAGAGTATGTCATCAAGCTAGGAGATTCTTTACTTTCATGGAAGTCAAAGAAGCAACAAACTGTCAGTTGAAGCTCAGCTAAAGCTGAGTATAGGAGTCTAGCAGCAGCTGCTGCAGAAATCACATGGTGCTTAGGATTGCTTAAGGAACTGCAGGTCCATGTTCAGCATCTAGTGTCTTTACACTGTGATAGTAATGCAGCTCGGCAAATAGTTCTAATCCTATTCCATGAACGCACTAAGCACATTGAGATCGATTGCCATATTGTTCGAGAGAAGATCAAGAATGGACAGTTGGCACCACAATATATTTCTACCAGTTTGCAGTTGGCTGACCTCATGACCAAAGGGTTAGGTTCATCCCAACACCATTTCCTCTTGTCCAAGCTTGGTATGTTCAATATGTTTCACCCCTCAGCTTGAACAGGAGTATTGTTGTATATACTAGACTGAGATGTACTTGTAACTAGTTGAGGGACTAAAGTGTAAATAGGAATGAGGAGTTAGTTGGAGTCGGTTAAGTGGTTTATAAAAGGGGACCACTCGCATGTAATGAAGACATAAGAAAGAAAACCAGCTCATCTTCTTCATCTCATTTCGGCGCATACTATTCCTGATGAATTGTACTGAATTTATCAGATATATTAACTCAAAAATAGGACCAATCCTAGGTCCAAGTAGCATGACAAAAGTTTTGGCATGGAAACATCCTTCAAGTACCATATTCAAATTTTATGGATCCGGATCCGGAACTCTATAAAATCCCGTCCAATTTATTATGTTCGAATCTATTATTTGTACCAAGTAAAATCTTATGTATAGAATTTAAGTCAATACTATTGAGTTCAGATTACACTACAACAAAAGTAATTTTTAGCTACGAAATTATTAGCCACTACATAAAATTCGTCAATAATTGTTAATATTTCGTGACAAAAATTATATTTCGTCTTTAAATACACGAGCCACATATTTTTAGTGACGAAACAAAAAAATTTGTAGCAAAGTTTCGTCCACTAATGTTTCCCACCAAAAATTGAGTTGGCGCCAATTATTCAGTAATATTAGCCACGAATTTGAATTTATTAGCGACGCATTAGTTTGACACTAATATGAACCCATTTAGTGAGAAAGCATTATTTGTCTTAAAATTAATTAAATTTTGGACACGAAAAAAATTCGTTACAAAAGATATGTTTTTCCAATAGTGACAAATTAGAATTTGTAGTTAAACAAGGCTACATTTAGCCACAGAATTTTATATTTATTTGTGACCTTAACTTTTGTCACTAATAGTGTAAATAATTAGTGACAATTATTTAGTTGTCTCTATTGAACCTACAATTTAATCACAATTTTTTTTTTGTCACAAAATATACCATTTTTAATTTGCTACGGCAAAAATTTTGTGGTTGGCAACGTATAATATTTCAGTTTAAAACTAAAAGATCATACTTTGTACTTAATTATGATTCTAATGTTTTGTTCATGCAACATACATATAATTACTTTAAGACTAGTTAAATTTGAAATTGAAATAATCATCTTTGAAACTTATCAAGTTCGAGAAACTGGAATCGCATTTTTAGTTATGTTAGAAATTTTAAGGATATTTTTTCTAGCACAATTTAATTTCTTGTTAAAAACCATCAAGTTTATTTAATTTCAAGCAAGACACGAATCATTAATTTGTTCTTTAAAAAATTTATGTCGTGAAATTGCCTTAAGTTTCAAATTATAATTCTTTTAATTTAATGTCGTCTTACTTAAACTTTAATATTTCAAAATGATTGTTGTTTGCTTGATTAGAAGGAAATGCGATATTGCATCAAATTATAATTCTAATTAATATGTTTATTTTCCATTTTATTATGATTGTTAGGAATATATATATTGAAAAATTTACTTTTATTTTCTCTTTAACTTTAGGTTTATTTTTGTGACTAGAGGACAAAATGATTGCTTCTTGAAAGGTTCTTTCTCTGCAATTTTTTTTTTTACTTTATTTTAAAACAATTTGATTCCTTCTTGTCAACTTTCGTTTTCATTTCTTTCAAAATTGTACGAAAAAAATAGCGGCAAGTTTCCCCCCTTTTCTTTTTTGCGTTCCCAATTCCCTCTTTTTAATAGGAACTGACGCCTCCCCATTTCTCAATTCTCTCTTTTCTCTCCCAACACTTTGTGATATTCATCTCCCCATCAAATTATTCACCACACAAATCCTTTGTATTCTATAATGTTTAATTTTCTCCGAATTCTTTTGTTGATTTACTAACATAAAAGATCAAATCTGCGGTGATCGGCTTTTTAAGACGCAAAGCCTCTTCTGGGGCCTCCTTTGCTTTGGCACAAATCCTCAATCCAAGTTAAGAAATATTAATTTTACTTCAACTTTTTCCTGTTGCATCTCTTATGCGGAATATCTTTTTCTTTCAATTGTAGGGCAATAAAAATTTGGGTTTCTCCAGATGATATACTATGCTCGTGGGTTCTTATTGATTTAATTCTATTGTAGAGGTATGAAGAAATTTGTCTATTGTTCATTAATTTTTGAGAGATTAGTTACGCTTAATTTCATATCTCTTTGTCTTAATTCTTGTGGTTATTTGTAGTCAAAAGAAGAATTGAATATTTATTGTCTAACTTTGATTAAGTTTCTACCGGCTGATAATAGGTGAATTTGATTATAATCACATCTTAAATAATCACCTTCTTGCGTAGTTTTAATGTTAAAAGTGATGACAAAATGCTCTTATTAGTGTTTTTCATGATTTGTAAGTGATATATGTATAAAGACGGCTAAGGAGCAGTTTTGGAGTCAAAAGTGATGAAAAAGAGGCTAACTGTGAATTTCCTAAGTGACCCGGGCAAAAAAAAAACAGGCCGAAGATTCAGAGAATGGGATCCACCGCGGTTTTACCGCGATCGCGGCAGAACCGCGGTGGGAAGCAGCTGCAGAAGTTGTGAGAATTCGCGAGGGTGTTTGGCCGCGATTCTACCGCGACCGTGGCAGAACCGCGGCAGACGCAGAAACTTCTGGGACCAAAGTGTCAATTACGGGATTTTAAGACCTAAACCCTATTTAAAACATTAGACTTCGCCAAAGAGAGGATGTATTGATTTTTTTAGGTTTCTTAGCAAGGAAAACAATTGTGAGAAAGTACTCTAAACATCTTTCTTCTTTTCTTTTTGATTTTATGATGAATTCAAGCTTAGTTTATTCTTCCATATCTATGAGTAGCTAAATTCCTTGTCTAAGGCATTGATGGAACCTATTGGGTGATGAACTTCTTGTTTATGTGAATATAAATTGCTAGTTTAATCTTTATTTGTTCAACTTCGTGTTCGTTGTAGTTAATTGATAGGATCCTCAATTAGTTGTGCCTATTTAGTGTGCATAACTTAGAAAAGAATGCATATTTAGGGTATTGTTGAACAACACCACTCCTAGATTATTAGAGGAATCTATAATTGCAGGTTTAAAGGCGGGATTAGGGATAACGAAGCCTTGGGTGTAATCTAAAGTGAATCGTGCTAAATAAAGTAAGCTAGTGTATCTCGGGAGAGTGCAATAGTAAATTACTGTGATTACTCGGGAGAGATTTACGGTAAGATTAGCGTTCATGATTGATAGAGATGTGTTGGTAAATTTGTATGAGCATAAACAGAAGGGATTCCATCAATAGGAGAAATCATTGCCTTAGCTTGTTTTCTCATAATTGTTTACGACCTTTATTTTTACTTAGTTACAGCCAGTTAGTTATTTGCAAGCTAGTTGTTAAAGAACACTCAACTGAGATTTAAATATTTGGGAAGCTGGTTCTGAAGACTTAGTGGGTCTGAAGGTAGCAGTTGATAGGTTAACTCTCTGTGGATTTGACCCTGGGCGTAATACTCGGGTTATATTTACAACGTCCGCAGAGTCCTTTTTATAAGGCATAGTTGGGCGTGATCAGATATTCTACTCGATTGATGGACGACCCTGTTTAAAGCTTACTTTTAGGATCCTATTAGAATTCCAGCCATGTGGTGGAAGATAGTAATAATAGGATCATATTAACTAATCTTCACTTTTTCGGGAGATACTGTTACATAATATATCTATTATCATTTGAATAAAGATTTTGAAAGAGTTTTTAATTCCAATTAGTTATCTTATTATCATTTAGGAATATTTAATCCTCTATACATATTCATCTCATTTGTCTATATATGTTATAAATAACACTGCTGACATGGACACTGATAAAGATGACACTTCAGAAGAAAACCTCGTGCACATTCAACCTGTGTTGAGGCGAAGTGCACGTGTGAAACAACTCTCAAAGAAGTTAACTGATTTTATCGTGTGAATTAATTATAAATACCTAGGGATAGATCTAAGTGGGGTAGGTAGTTGTGATTGCAGTTTCTCTGTTCTCATCTCCATTTGAATGCTCTCTTCTCACCCCTTTCTACTTCTTCTATGTTGTTGTTGGTAATTTCATTCCAGTTGTTTAGCATCTTCAATGTAAGTTTAGTTTACAAGTTAATGCAGTAAACCCACTGTTCTATTGTTGTAAAATCATATTTGTTTCATTGGTGCTTTCATTGAGAGGTCTTCAATGGATGACCAAAAATTCAGAACTCTCGAGGATTCTATTAATGGTGTGAAGGATTCATGTTCGAAGGATATTTCTGAAATCCGAACAATGTTACAGGAAGTGGGTGGAAAATTAGCTACGTTGGAACCCCAAACCAAAATTCCAACGATGGACGTGAGGCGACATCGCCATGACACTGATGCAATTGGAGACTCGGGCCCGGGACCACCAACACTCCGTCACAAACCTGCGCCAGTGGAATTGAGGCGGTTCCGTGGAGAGAATCCTGAGGCGTGGATTTTTCAAGCAGAACGCTATTTTGAATTCTACTGCTGCATTACGAAAAATCACAAATTACCCCTAGCCTCATTTTACCTTGACGGTGAAGTATTGGAGTGGTACCGATGGCTTTTTCGGAACAAACAACTAATAGATTGGGAACATTTTGCTTCAAAATTGCTGATTCGCTTCCAAAAGCGGCATCTCGAATCAGTGGAAGGGCGACTAGCAAAGATTCGACAATTGACCACTGTGTCTGGAATACCAAAGCAGGTTTGAGGCTATAGCTAATGAAACAAATGATATAAAGGAATCTCTAATGGTTCGTTTATTTTGTTCTGGACTAAAAAAGGACATTAAAACATCAGTGCTAATTCATGAACCAACAACCATGGATGAGGCCTTACATATGGCTCATGTGCATGAGAAACGGATTCAGTTAGAAAAAGGACCTATTAAACCTGTTTTTGCTAAGACACAACCTTTACTTCCTACGCCCAACCTAGCTACAAACCTTCCCTCAAATTCCTCCAATTCTCTTATACCAGCAGCTCTCTCTCGCACAAACTCTGGCAGACCACCTCTTAAAAGACTCACTCATGCTGAAATTCAAAGTCGCCAAGAACGCGGGCTTTGTTACTATTGTGATGAGAAATATTCTTCTACTCATAAATGCAAAAACTTATCCCCAGCTATTGCTACTTACTGATGGATCTGAAATTGATTCTTCTTTACCAGAACCATTCGTCTCTGATGATATAATAGCAGAGGAATTGCAATGTTTAGAAGTCCAGGAACATTCAGCCATATCGTATCATGCTCTTGCTGGTGGGAATTCACCCACAACTCTCCGCTTCACGGGACATGTGAACGGATCTCCAGTTCAAGTGTTGATAGACGGAGGTAGCACTGATAATTTTGTTCAGACAAGGGTAGCTAAATTTTTGCAATTAAAGAAAGAGCCAATTCCACGTTTTCCAGTGGTCATGGGCAGTGGTCAGCGTCTATGGTGTGAAGGCATTTCACGCAAGGTTCCATTATCTATTCAGGGATGTGACATTTTTCTTGACTTATATGTGCTTTCTCTTCATGGATCAGATGTGGTCCTTGGGGTCTCTTGGCTATCCACACTAGGTCCAGTGGTCACTGACTACGCCACTCACCTCTTTGAATTTTCTCATCAAGGAACAACTATCAGTTGGAAAGGAGAGGCACCGGCTGATGCTCAACCAGTACAATTACACAGTATAAGACGGTATGCAGCCACAGATGCTATTTCGTCTTATTTTTGCTTGCAAGTAGTTCCTTCAGAATCTTCACCCACTGATGAGATACCGCCTGATTTGGTAGCTATCCTTGATTCATTTGTTGATGTTTTTCAAAAGCCACAAGGACTACCACCTGTCCGACCTAAGGACCACGCTATACATCTATTACCAGGGGCTGAGCCGGTAAATGTCAAACCTTATAGGTATCCCTATTTCCAGAAACAAGTCATGGAACAATTGATCGCCGATATGCTCAAAGAGGGAGTCATCAGGGCAAGCACTAGCCATTTTTCCTCCCCGGTCTTACTTGTTCGTAAAAAAGACGGAACTTGGAGATTTTGCGTGGACTATAGAGCACTCAATGCAGTAACTGTGAGGGATAGATTTCCTATACCAACCATCGATGAACTTTTTGATGAGCTACACGGTGCAGTTTATTTTTCTAAACTCGACCTGCTCTCGGGGTACCATCAAATTAGAGTTCGACCTGAGGATGTGGCGAAGACAGCATTTCGAACACATGATGGACATTACGAGTTCCTAGTAATGCCATTTGGATTGTCAAATTCTCCCTCCACTTTTCAAGCGACTATGAATGAGATGTTTAGACCATATTTGCGTCGCTTCGTATTGGTATTCTTCGATGATATTCTGGTTAATAGTGCCACTTGGAGAGACCATATGGATCATTTGCAAGCTGTGTTGTTAATTCTTAGACAACATCAGTTCGTTGCAAAGCGAGCTAAATGTCTCTTTGGCCAAACCTCTGTGGAATATTTGGGGCATGAGCTTTCAAATCAAGGTCTTAGCGTGGATCCTTGTAAAATAGTTGCTGTCCAGCAGTGGCCGGTACCCAAAAATGTCAAGGATGTGCGTAGTTTTCTTGGTCTTGCTGGATATTACAGACGACTCATACATCATTATGCAACTATAGCAGGACCTCTTACGGATTTGTTGCGGAAAAATTCCTTTGTATGGAGCGAGTCTGCACAAGAAGCTTTCGAGACCTTGAAGGTAAAGTTAAGCTCAACTCCTGTTTTAGCACTTCCAGACATCTCCCAAGAGTTTCAACTTGAGACAGACGCATCAGGACAGGGTATAGGAGCTGTTCTCTCACAAAAGGGACACCCAGTAGCCTATTTCAGCCAGAAATTAAGTCCTCGAATGCAACAGGCTTCCACATATCATGGAGAGATGTTCGCTATAATTCAATCTGTGAGCAAGTGGCGTCAATATCTGTTGGGGAGCAAATTCACAATATACACTGATCAGCAATCCTTGAAAATCTTGACTAATCAAACTATCCAAACGCCCGAACAACAAAAATGGCTCAGTAAATTGATGGGATATGATTTCAAAATTGTTTATCGTCCAGGTAAATAAAATCAAGCAGCTGATGCTTTGTCTCGCAACACTGATGCTACCCTACTTACAATCACTACTCAGAGCTATGAGGTTGAACAAACATTGAGATCCCTTAACAAGTCTCATCCAGAGTTGCTTGAGCTCCAAAAAGGACTAGAGAGCCATCCAGAACTACATGTGGGTTATGTGTTCCGTGATGGGTTGCTCTTTTTCAGAGGACGCCTAGTTATTCCTTCTGATTCTCAACTTCGCAACGATTTAATGACTGAGTTTCATTCCACATCAGTAGGTGGACATGCCGGAGTCTCTCGCACTTACCATCGTTTGGCATCAAATTTCTTTTGGAAGCAAATGCGCAAGGATATTCAAAGCTTTGTGGCAACTTGTCAAACTTGCCAACAAATGAAAGATATTCACCATCATCCTGCAGGTCTTCTGCAACCCTTACCAATACCAGAAATGGCTTTCGAAGAAATAGCCATGGATTTCATCACCTGTTTACCTAGTTCTAGAGGGAAGTCCACAATAATGACTGTAGTGGATAGATTGACGAAGTATGGCCATTTTATTCCTTTAACTTCTACTTTTTCTACACGGACAGTAGCTGAGAATTTTGTGGGGGAAATCATTCGATTACATGGACCTCCGAGGAGTATCGTCACTGATAGAGACCCAAGGTTTTTGCACTCGTTTTGGCAGGAAATTAATAGGTTGCAGGGTACCACCTTGGCTATGAGTACCGCTTATCATCCCCAAACTGACGGACAATCCGAGGCTCTAAATAAGTGTGTCGAACAGTATTTACGGTGTTTCGTGGCTGACGCACCTCATAAATAGGTAGCAATGCTACCATGGGCTGAGTATTGGTACAATACTTCCTATCACACATCAGCAGGGATGACCCCTTTCAAGGCGCTTTATGGTAGAGATCCCCCAACTGTAGCGCGCTATCTTATGGGGAGCAGTTCAAATGACTTGGTGGAGGCTTATCTGGTTGATCGGGATGAAATTAATTCCTTGCTCAAGCAGAATTTGATCAAAGCCCAAAATCGCATGAAAGAGGTTGCTGACAGAAAACGAGTTGAGGTCTCCTTCAAACAGGGTGATTGGGTCTTTGTCAAACTCAAACCGTATCGCCAAAATAGTGTGCGCCATCAACAACATCCAAAATTGGGCAGACGCTACTTTGGTCCATTTCGTGTTCTCAAACGCGTTGGAGAAGTAGCATACAAGTTGGAACTTCCTGAAGCAGCCCGAATTCATCCTGTTTTCCATGTATATATGCTCAGGCGCTGCTTAGGCGAACTAGACCAGCAAATTACACCATTGCAGCTCACAGACTTTGAACAACCAGAAATTGCATCACCACAGAACCTTGCGGACAAGGTTTTCTACAGGAAGGGAGTATTGATATAAATAACACTGCTGACATGGACGCTGACAAAGATGACACTTCAGAAGGAAACCTCGTGGACATTTAACCTGTGTTGAGGCGAAGTGCACGTGTGAAACAACCCTCAAAGAAGTTAACTGATTTTATCGTGTAAATTAATTATAAATACCTAGGGATAGATCTAAGTGGGGTAGGTAGTTGTGATTGCAGTTTCTCTGTTCTCATCTCCATTTGAATTCTCTCTTCTCACCCCTTTCTACTTCTTCTATGTTATTGTTGGTAATTTCATTCCAGTTGTTTAGCATCTTCAATGTAAGTTTAGTTTACAAGTTAATGCAGTAAACCCACTATTCTATTGTTGTAAAATCGTATTTGTTTCAATATATATAAGGTTGCCATTAGTTTGCTCCCATTCTAGAAACTAATTAAATACATATATATAACGTAATCGTAAACAAAGGAAGACAAAAAATGACGATTGAGAAAGGGTTGCCTAATAATAAGCTGCAGTTAGGCATGGGCTCCTATTATTCCAGACCGGTTGTCTAGGAATTGTCCTAATTGATGGATTATTATATGCAGCGGAAGTAATCCCAGTATCAAAATAACATGTAATCTAGACAACTAGCATAAACGGGTTTCACGGGTTACCTCTTGAAGCATGAACAAAGCTCCTCTATCACGTGAGCCTCCAATTCCACAGCAACTCAATTAAGTCTCCATCACCTGCACGATCACGATCTCCGAACGTTCCACGGTCTTCTACTGTGTTACCCAAATAATATCCGAAAATAGTAATTTCATGTGGGCAAAATTTTCTAGGAAAAAGCCTGAAAAATTCGGCCACCTTCTCTCTCTTCTCTAGGTGGAAAACCTTATGTATTTATAGCACAAGTTTTAAGGGTTAAAACCCTTTTCCAAAACCTATTAGGTTTTCCTTTCCACCAGAAAAATGATTCCTTTATTTCTTATTATTTAGGCACAGCAGGGACTGTTTGACTCAAAAGATGTTAAGCTCTTTTTAAGCAAATCAATCAAAGAGATGAAAGGGTAAATCATAGTCAATCATAATTCGTATCGGATCTAAAGATAAAGAAATGACATTTAAATACAAAAATGGAGGAAGCATCGAAAATGTTTTATTTATGATAAAGCTTTGCCCTGCCCCTCCTCGGAGGGGAAAGGAATTACAGTCATTGTGTTTCTCTCTCTTCCTCTCTAGATGGAGCTTCCTTTTCCTTCTGCTCGAGTTCTGTTATCTCCCCTCTGACTTATTGGATTTTTTGGAGAAGAAGTCGATGAGAAGTCTCCCCCTTCTAGGTTCCCTTCACTTCATATTTATAGTCGAAAGAAATCTGCTTTTTCCTTAGCCATAACTTCTTGTCAGAATTGTGGAAGCCTACTGGTCGGGGTGAGGGGCGTACCCTCGTCACTTGTGGAGAATGTCGCGGTGATGGAGTCAAAATGGTTCTGTTGACTTCTTTCATATGGTGACTGAAACAGGGTCGTGGTCGCCTCGGTCGGGGTGGTCAGATTTCTGACCAATACAGTTAGTCCCTCCGTTCGGCGGGGTCGTACTTTGACGACTCCGACGGGCGGATCACGTGCGCAACGTAGTCGGAAGGAATCTGACCCCCATACTGTTTCTTTTCGCGTTATGAGTTTCGAAATTATTCGGGGGTGTCGATCAGTGTTCGCGCACGGTTATGGCGGTTTCGCAACTGAAGCGCCGGTTGGTAAGTGAAGCGTTGCTTCGTGTAAGTGGTCGTTATGACGCACGCTTCTAAGGACCTGAAACTTTTCGCGTCCCATCGGATCTTAATGACGACCATTGGGTCTCGCGCTCGGGGTATTTATGCCTCTTATAAATCGGGAAACCCCATCATTTGTTTTTCGCACTTTATTGTTCATCTTTGAAAAAATTCTCAGGATATCTCCTTTTCTGTTAATTCGAGCTCTATCTTACTCCTTTGCTCGTAGCAATCCTTAATTTCTTCGCTTCTCCCGTCGAGTTCTTTCTCTCTTTTCTTTGGGCTAAAGATGGCAGGTGTTTATTCCCGTGATAGTCTTCCTGATGCTCCCCCGGCGACTGAGAACTCTGCTCCGGC
Organism: Nicotiana attenuata; assembly: GCF_001879085.1. Classification (NCBI taxonomy): domain Eukaryota; kingdom Viridiplantae; phylum Streptophyta; class Magnoliopsida; order Solanales; family Solanaceae; genus Nicotiana; species Nicotiana attenuata. Next base: position 557,032 of record NC_031992.1, read on the forward strand.
CACCGGAGATGTAGAGTTGGTGGAGGGTGAAGAGGTCCCCTCTGTAGAAGAAATTTTACCCCGCCCGAGGAGAGATGCGATCGACTTCATGGCTGACGGTGGGGTGGAGCCGGTGGATATCCCTCCCCTCATATGGGAGGTAGGGATAGCGGATGTGAGGGAACGATGGGGCATTCCTAGCTTTGTCGAGATGGTACCGGCGGGGAGAGACGATCGGGGTCAAATTGACCATCCCGGATTTTGTATGTTCTATGCCTACCCCTTTCTTGTAGGGTACACGCTCCCGCTTCCTATGCTGGTGGTAGATTTCTGCCGCTATTATGAGGTATGCCCGGCCCAGCTTTCTCCTTATTTGTACAAGTTGTTCCTCATGTTTATCAAGTATGCGGAGCTCGTCGGTCGAGAGGTTACTCTGGGCCACGTCCTTAGCCTATTCGCGCCCCAGTTGATTCGGGGCTCGATGATCCATGCGCGTCCTCGAGGGTCGAAAAGCCTAGTGGTAAAGATGGACGACAGGAACAATCGTCACTTCTATGAGAACTATTTCTATGTGCGGACCGAGCATCTCGTGGCGGACCCAACCGGATTTCCCGAAGTGTGGAATTTTTCCCATAAGTCTACGCTTCTGATTAGTAGAGTGCCCGATTTTTCTCTTTTCTTTTGCCTTTTATGTGGTATGCACTGACCTACTTTGTGGTTTCGCAGCCGAGAAACTGCCCCCGCCGCCTTTGGAGAGGATTCGTGAATGGGTTGAGGCCGTCCTTCCCCGTACAGCGGGGGTTCGCACTTGGTCGACCTTTCATGAGAGGTTTGGACGTAGGCCCCTTGCAGGTGAGAACGTCCCTATTTCCTACCTGTCCTTTTCCGTCCTCGTTTTATCTATTGAACGTCGTTTGTTGTTGCCAGGGAGAGTTCGGAGAAGGGCTCCTCAGCTAGCCTTTCGTCGGCCGGCCGCGTCTGCTCGTCTTGTTGCAGTACCTTCTACTCGTCCTTCATCGAGGGCGGCTTCGGTCGAATCTGCGGTTCTGTCCACTCCGGCGAGGACGGCCCCTCAAGAAGCTCCATTCGATGTTATCCGCCCGGCGAATGGATCACCATCGACCGGGGAAGAGGAAGGGCGTCGAAGAGACGGAGGGTGGCATTCGAGTCGGCACCTCCAACTGTGATCAATTTGGACGAGTCCTCCCCCCCCCCCCCCACGGGCCTAGGAGATGGTGCTGCTGCGGCATCTCCCTTAGAGATGGAGCGAGTGGTTGAGGATGGCGCTGGCAGCCAGTGCTCGGAAGATTCGGCTGTTATAGCGAACCAATCTGGAGTTTCCACTACCGGTGATGATCAACGTCCTTCCGGAGCAGAGAGCCAGACCTCAAGTGCCGCCGTCGTGACTTCGAGTGTGCCTTCTCTATCTGCGGCGGATCATACTTCCCTTTCGGCGGCAGAGAAGGGGAAGAGTATGATGGTCGGCGAATATGAATCTGAGACTGATTTGGATCCTGATGATGTTAGGATGTTCGAAGAGGGCCTTACTCATTCGGTGGTTTACGCGGGCGGACAGTCTCGTCTTCTTGATATTCCTTCTAATGTGAATCTCCTGACACAGGGGGATAACTTGGTGTCGCAGCTTAGCTTGCTGTGTTCGGAAGCTGAAAATGAGTCCCTGCGGAACGATGTTGATGCCAAGTTGAGGAACGACGTGGCCATAATGGGTTTGAGGGTATGTCGCATTCGGCTCTTATTTCGACTTTCCCCTTTGTGTTAGTGAGTATCAACTTAACTGATTTTTCCTCCTTTTTATTTTAGACGTATCTGGTGGAGGTGGAAAGCATCCGTAGGGCCAACATTCGATAGAGGATTTTCTTGCAGTTGCTGGAAAAGTATCGTCGCTATGCCACAGGTGTCGTGAGTTGCACGAGCGGTTGAGGATGGATTCCCGCAAGCGAGCTCTGGGCGAGGAGTTGGAGAAAAGGGATCAGGAGTTGTTGCAGACGCTCCGCAGCAAGAGCAAGCTCGAAAAGCAACTACGCCTCAAGGACGAAGAGCTCGAAGTGGGTAAAGGGGTCGCTGCAGAATGCGAATACCTACAGGGCAAGTTAGGAGCGATGCAGTTGGAGATGGAGCAGAGCCGGGCCAGAGTTGCGGAGATGAGCGCCGAATGGAGAGGGAAGTTGAGTGCACTGGAGAGCAAGGTTGCCGATTTAGAGCGTATGGAGAGGTCCTGGTCAGAGGCTTCGGCAAGGGCAACGGCCTTAGAGGAGGCCATTCGCATGCATGAGTCCCAGCGAGAATCGAAGAGGGCTACTGCGACCCTCAGGGAAGCGAGGCTCGAGGAGCGGATTAGCACGATTGATCAGGAGGCCTTGGCTCTGGCAGATCAAGTCACTGCCTTAACAGAGGAAAATCAGCGGCTGAGGGCCCAGGCTGGACCGTCCCGCGCTACTGTTCCCCGCCAGACTCACGAGCTCTAGGTCTACGCCGAAGCCCAACGAGACATTTTCAAGAACTTATGGGAAGCGGGCACCGTGACTGAGGCGACCTTCGTGGAGGCGCGTGAGAAGGCTCGCGAGGCTTGTGCCAACTGTGGATATGATGTGGCGACACCCGAAGCTGATGGGGGTGCAGGTGGTGACGATGATGAGCCTTATGGAAGTGATGATGGTAATGGCGGTGTTGGCGTCGAGTGAAGAAAAATTAGTGCTTTGTTGTTGTTTTTTTACTTCGTACGCCGGTGTGCATTTGTTTGTTTCTTGTTGTTGCTTTCTTCCTGCCTCCCCCTTTTTCTCTTTTTTTTTGTTATCAGTTGACTGGCCCCGGCCGGATGTAAGCGGCGATGGCCCGTACTTATGACCATGAATAAAGAATTCTCTTTTTCGCCACTTGTCTTGTGTTTCATCTTTCAGTCGATTCATGATCTCATCGCGAGGTGAGGGCTTGTCTGGCGAGTCCCGGTTCTCTTTTTGTAATGTAGGCCTCTGGCCTTGCGGGTTTCATTACGAACTTATCGAGAAGACAGCTTGTTCGATTTCGAACGAGATTGAACATGTCGATNCTTGGATATTATTTTGCTGTGCTGTCTTTGTGGCTGTTTCTCAGCCCTTGGATAATTCCTATAACTCTCCTGTTCAATATTCTATGTTCTGCTTAGTACTTGGTTTGTTCCCTCTTTGCTGATGCCAAAAAGGGGGAAAAAGTATATGTTATATCTGCACAGGTACAATTCACTGCAGGAGAAGCATATGTTATATCTGCACAGGTACAATTCATATGCAGGAGTCGACTGTCGGCTCTAACCATGGACTAGTCAACTGCATGAAATGAGGGGGAGGAGTACCATGGACTAGTCAACTGCATACTTTGAGGGGGAGTAAAACATAGGGAAGTCAACTGGTGTTTACACTTATATATTATTTTGTCATCATCAAAAAGGGGGAGATTGTTAGATCTTTTTTTTATGATGCAAATAATATACCTCTGCAGGAAACCAATTATAGAAGAACAAGGAATCGAGAAGACACTACAAGATCGCTGAAATCAATCTTGATGATTGCGGAAAGAAATCAATCAGCAAAGAGTATAAACCAATCAGCAAATCTGGATGCCTAAGGAAAAGAAACTCAATCAGCAAATCAATCACCAAAGGCTAGCGGACAACTGCGATGGAGAGAATCACGCAAGCCTAAACTTAAGGCACGAATCAAGGCCAGCATATCCGGAAGATTGAAGATCCTGTAAAGATTGTTAAGCGGCTAATTTCAGAAGGATCAAAAATCAAGGAGCAAGCCTTAATTATATACAACGATTAAAGGAACAATATCAAGGAAGAGCAACGACTAGCTATCTTATTCTTGGAAAGAATCAATCTCTTTCCAAGGACCAAATCTCTTGGGTTGTCAAGCCTCGATCTTCATCAAAGTATTTATACCCAGCCTTAACCTAAGACAGATATACTTTGATCGAACCAAACACCTCTCTTTATTCTACTGCAAATAAACATTGTAGTTAACTAAGATCTGCTATGTAACAAGTCAGAGAAGAAAGGAGAGTATAACACTGGTGAGACATTGTATCAAAAAGAAACGAGTGTTAGAGGAACTGTGTTATCAAGTCATTTCCATTGTACTCGGAGAAACGCATTTACTAAAGAGAACTCCCTTGCAACCCAAGGGGGCTGGACTAGGATTCACATTGAATCGAACCGGTATAAAAATTCCGGTGTCTTTAATTCCTCCACTTACTTTCTGCATCTTACCTTCTGTCTTTATAACTGTTAATTTATTACATCTAGTCGACTATTTGATAAACTAGTCAACTAATAAGAGAATAAGTTTAAAAATATACAATTCACCCCTCCTCTTGTACTTTCATCAGGTCCCTGTGTTGGTTCTCTATCTTCTAAGGTTGCAGCAGTCCGTTGATTATCAATGTGTACCAAGTGTGTTAGGTTCCCCATCTGGTTCTTTGACAATAAGTTTGTTAGATCATCAAAATATAAATAAGACATTGAAAACTCATCAAGTTCAAATTTATATAAGTAAAAATTCATGAAATTGTCCTGGAATTGGAATTGTCTCCTTCTCGAATAAAGGTTTAAACTCTATGAATTTTTCTAAAGTTTGAACTACAGGAATTTTCATATAATATGAATCGTGAGTCCGTGACAGTTCGAACTCCAGTAGAATTTCTGGAGCTTTTTGTGTTTTAGCTTGAAATAGTTTTGTCCAAATTTTAATATTTTCGTAAAAAGCGGTTAAAATTTAATAACATTGGCTAAATGGTGATTAACAGAGTAAAAAGTGGTTATTGTCCATTTTTTTCGAAATGGCAGAAGATATGGTTAATTTCATGGATAGTAATATTTTAAAAAAAATTGTTACAAGAAATACATCAGTTATGCCAAAATTACAACTAAGTTGACACATAAGATAAGCATTATCATGCCATCTACACACATTTAATTTAAGCTTCTACATCTTGTGTCTGCTGATAAATAACAGCTTCCAGCCAAACAGTAGGAGATATAGATAATAGTTTGTTGTGTTTATGACGTGGCAATGTTTATTTGATAATTATTTTTTGGAGTAAAATTCACTTTACCCCCTTTAACCTTTAAGGGTTGGGAAACAATATCCCCTCACGCCCTCACGTTTTGAAGGGGAAAGGGAACCCCCTTGTGCAGTAGCTTTTTGGTGAAATAATATTTTTTTTTATAATTTTTTTTTTTGTTTGAATAGATAATTTTTAGAATAACCAAGTTCTATCATTATAGCCAAAAGCTCAAGATATGAAAAACTATTAGGATCTATAAATTTATGGATTTCCCCTTTAGCCTTCTTCCTGCATAGTTTAAGATTTGGTGTAATGCAAAAATGCCTCCATAATGAATTTTCAAATGCAACATTATCAACTATAATTTCTGTTCAATAAAAATATTTTCAAACTAAGTAAGGTTTAATAATTGTTTTAGTATAATAATATTAACATACAAAAAATACATAAATAAATTAATACTCATAGCAGCAATTGTTTCATCTAATATATGTCAGAAAATTGACTATTTCAGTATTTTTCCCTTCAAATTGATATGCTAAAGCATCCATGGTGAATGAGCGTTCAACATATTTCTTGAATTTTATATGCAAGATTTTTTTTTTCTTTTTTGCAAAAAGTTTAACAATGGCTTCAATGTAACCAAAATATAATAGAAAAATATCTTAAATTTTACAAGCAAGAAAGACGAAATTCAAGTATTAATTTGGATGAAAAATATTATACTTCACCTTTGAAAGGACAGAGAAAGGGAAAAAAATTTTGTTTTAAAAAAAACTCTCACCAAAAAGATATTGCATAAGGGGGTTCTCTTTCCCATTCAAAATATGATGAGGGTATTGTTTTCCAACCCTTAAAGGTTAAGGAGGTAAGTGTTTGACTCAAAAGATGTTAAACTCTTTTTAAGCAAGTCAATCAAAGAGATGAAGGGTTAAATCATAGTCAATCATAATTCGTATCGGATCTAAAGATAAAGAAATGGCATCTAAATACAAAATGGAGGAAGCATCGAAAATATTTTATTTATGATGAAGCTTTGCCCTGCCCCTCCTTGGAGGGGAAAGGAATTACAATCATTGTGTTTCTCTCTCTTGCTCTCTAGATGGAGCTTCCTTTTCCTTCTCCTGGAGTTCTGTTATCCCCCTCTGACTTATTGGAGTTTTTGGAGAAGAAGTCGGTCGGAAGTCCCCCCCCCCCCTTCTGGGTTCCCTTCACTTCATATTTATAGTCGAAAGAAACCTGCTTTTTTCTTAGCCATAACTTCTTGTCAGAATTGTGGAAGCCTACTGGTCGGGGTGAGGGGCGTACCCTCATCACTTGTGGAGAATGTCGCGGTGATGGAGTCCAAATGGTTCCGTTGACTTCTTTCATACGGTGACAGAAATAGGGTCGTGGTCGCCTCGGTCGGGGTGGTCAGATTTCTGACCAATACAGTTAGTCCCTCCGTTCGGCGGGGTCGTACTTTGACGACTCCGACGGGCGGATCACGTGCTCAACGTAGTCGGAAGGAATCTGACCCCCATACTGTTTCCTTTCGCGTTGTGAGTTTTGAAATTGTTCGGGGGTGTCGATCAGTGTTCGCGCACAGTTATGATGGTTTCGAAACTGAAGCGCCGGTTGGTACGTGAAGCGTTGCTTCATGTAGGTGGTCGTTATGACGCACGTTTCTGAGGACCTGAAACTTTTCGCGTCCCATCGGATCTTAATGGCGACCATTGGGTCTCGCGCTCGGGGTATTTATGCCTCTTATAAATCGGGAAACCCCATCATCTGTTTTTCGCACTTTATTGTTCATCTTTGAAAAAATTCTCAGGATATCTCCTTTTCTGTTAATTCGAGCTCTATCTTACTCCTTTGCTCGTAGCAATCCTTAATTTCTTCGCTTCTCCTATCGAGTTCTTTCTCTCTTTTCTTTGGGCTAAAGATGGCAGGCGTTTCTTCCCGTGACAGTCTTCCTGTTGCTCCTCCGGCGACTGAGAACTCTGCCCTGGCCGCCGGAGATGTAGAGTTGGTGGAGGGTGAAGAGGTTCCCTCTGTAGAAGAAATTTTACCCCGCCCGGGGAGAGATGCGATCGACTTCACGGTTGACGGTGGGGAGGAGCCGGTGGATATCCCTCCCCTCATAGGGGAGGTAGGGATAGCGGATTTGAGGGAACGATGGAGCATTCCTAGCTTTGTCGAGATGGTACCGGCGGGGAGAGACGATCGGGTTCAAATTGACCGTCTCGGATTTTGTATGTTTTATGCCTACCTCTTTCTTGTAGGGTACACGCTCCCGCTTCCTATGCTGGTGGTAAATTTTTGCCGCTATTATGAGGTATGCCCGGCCCAGCTTTCTCCTTATTTGTACAAGCTGTTCCTCATGTTTATCAAGTATGCGGAGCTTGCCGGTCGAGAGGTTACTCTGGGCCACGTCCTTAGCCTATTCGCGCCCCAGTTGATTCGGGGCTCGATGATCCATGCGCGTCCTCGGGGGTCGAAAAGCCTAGTGGTAAAGATGGACGACAGGACCAATCATCGCTTCTATGAGAACTTTTTCTATGTGCGGACCGAGCATCTCGTGGCGGACCCAACCGGATTTCCCGAAGTGTGGAATTTTTCCCATAAGTCTACGCTTCTGATTAGTAGAGTGCCCGATTTTTCTCTTTTCTTTTGCCTTTTATGTGGTATGTACTGACCTACTTTGTGGCTTCGCAGTCGAGAAACTGCCCCCGCCGCCTTTGGAGGGGATTTCGCGAATGGGTTGAGGCCGTCCTTCCCCATACAGCAGGGGTTCGCACTTGGTCGACCTTTCATGAGAGGTTTGGACGTAGGCCCCTTGCAGGTGAGAACGTCCCTATTTCCTACCTGTCCTTTTCCGTCCTCGTTTTATCTCTTGAACGTCGTTTGTTGTTGCCAGGGAGAGTTCGGAGAAGGGCTCCTCAGCTAGCCTTTCGTCGGCCGGCCGCGTCTGCTCGTCTTGTTGCAGTACCTGCTACTCGTCCTTCATCGAGGGCGGCTTCGGTCGAATCTGCGGTTCTGGCCACTCCGGCGAGGACGGCCCCTCAAGAAGCTCCATTCGATGTTATCCGCCCTGCGAATGGATCACCATCGAACAGGGAAGAGGAAGGAACGTCGAAGAGACGGAGGGTGGCATTCGAGTCGGTACCTCCAACTGTAATCAGTTTGGATGAGTCCCCCCCTTCCCTCCCCCCGCGGGCCTAGGAGATGGTGCTGCTGCGGCGTCTCCCTTAGAGATGGAGCGAGTGGTTGAGGCTGGCGCTGGCAGCCAGTGCCCGGAAGATTCGGCTGTTATAGTGAACCAACCTGGAGTTTCCACTGCCGGTGATGATCAACGTCCTTCCGGAGCAGAGAGCCAGACCTCAAGTGCCGCCGTCGTGACTTCGAGTGTGCCTTCTCTATCTGCGGCGGATCATACTTCCCTTTCGGCGGCAGAGAAGGGGAAGAGTATGATGGTCGGCGAATATGAATCTGAGTCTGATTTGGATCCTGATGATATCAGGATGTTCGAAGAGGGCCTTACTCATTCGGTGGTTTACGCGGGCGGACCGTCTTGTGTTCTTGATATTCCTTCTGACGTGAATCTCCTGACACAGGGGGATAACTTGGTGTCGCAGCTTAGCTTGCTGTGTTCGGAAGCTGAAAATGAGTCCCTGCGGAACGTTGCTGATGCCAAGTTGAGGAACGAAGTGGCCATAATGGGTTTGAGGGTATGTCGCATTCGGCTCTTATTTCGACTTTCCCCTTTGTGTTAGTGAGTATCAATTTAACTGCTTTTTCCTCCTTTTTATTTTTAGACGTATCTGGTGGAGGTGGAAAGCATCCGTAGGGCCAACATCCGATCGAGGATTTTCTTGCAGTTGCTGGAAAAGTACTGTCGCTATCGCCACAGGTGTCGTGAGTTGCATGAGCGGTTGAGGACGGATCCCCGCAACCGAGCTCTGGGCGAGGAGTTGGAGAAAAAGGATCAGGAGTTGCTGCAGACGCTCCGCAGCAAGAGCGAGCTCGAAGAGCAACTTCGCCTCAAGGACGAAGAGCTCGAAGTGGGTAAAGGGGTCGCTGCAGAATGCGAATACCTGCAGGGCAAGTTAGGAGCGATGCAGTTGGAGATGGAGCAGAGCCGGGCCAGAGTTGCGGAGATGAGCGCCGAATGGAGAGGGAAGTTGAGTGCACTGGAGAGCAAGGTCGCCGATTTAGAGCATATGGAGAGGGCCTAGTCAGAGGCTTCGGCAAGGGCAGCGGCCTTAGAGGAGGCCATTCGCGTGCATGAGTCCCAGCAAGAATCGAAGAGGGCTACTACGGCCCTCAGGGAAGCGAGGCTCGAGGAGCGGGTTAGCACGATTGATCAGGAGGCTTCGGCTCTGGCAGATCAAGTCGCTGCCTTAGAGGAGGAGAATCAGCGGCTGAGGGCCCAGGCTGGACCATCTCGCGCTGCTATTCCCCGCCAGACTCACGAGCTCTGGGTCTACGCCGAAGCCTAGCAAGACATTTTCAAGAACTTGTGGGAAGCGGGCACCGTGACTGAGGTGGCCTTCGAGGAGACACGTGAGAAGGCTCGCGAGGCTCGTGCCAATTGTGGATATGATGTGGCGACACCCGAAGCTGATGTGGGTGCAGGTGGTGACGATGATGAGCCTTATAGAGATGATGATGGTAATGGCGGTGTTGGCGCCGAGTGAAGAAAAAGTAGTGCTTTGTTGTTGTTTTTTTTACTTCGTACGCCGGTGTGCGTTTGTTTGTTTCTTGTTGTTGCTTTCTTCCTGCCTTTCTTTTTTTTTAGTTATCAGTTGACTGGCCCCGGCCGAATGTAAGCGGCGATGGCCCGTACTTATGACCATGAATAAAGAATTCTCTTTTTCGCCACTTGTCTTGTGTTTCATCTTTCAGTCGATTCATGATCTCATCGCGAGGTGAGGGCTTGTCTGGCGAGTCCCAGTTCTCTTTTGTAACGTAGGCCTCTGGCCTTGCGGGTTTCATTACGAACTTATCGAGAAGACAGCTCGTTTGAGTTCCAACGAGATCGAACATGTCGATCTTTGATGGCGAAGGCCCTTAGCCTTAAGTCCCAGTTCGAACGAGGGTAGTTATCGTCGAACTTGTCGATCTTTGTTAGCCTTAAGTCCCAGTTCGAACGAGGTCGAACTTGTCGATCTTTGATGGCGAAGGCCTTAGCCTTAAGGGTGTTATTTCGAACTTATCGAAATATCAGCCCGTCTGAGTTCGAACGAGGTCGAACATGTCGATCTTTGATGGCGAAGGCCTTAGCCTTAAGGGTGTTACTTCGAATTTATCGAAATAACAACCCGTCTGAGTTTGAACGAGGTCGAACATGTCGATCTTTGATGGCGAAAGCCCTTGGCCTTAAGGGTGTTATTTCGAACTTATCGAAATAACGACCCGTCTTGAGTTCGAGCGAGGTCGAACTTTTGAATCTTTGATGGCGAAGGCCCTTGGCCTTAAGGGCGTTATTTCGAACTTATCGAAATAACAGCCCGTCTCGAGTTCGAGCAAGGTCGAACATCTGAATCTTTGATGGCGAAGGCCCTTGGTCTTAAGGGTGTTATTTCGAACTAATCTAAATAACGACCCGTGTTGAGTTCGAGCGAGGTCGAACATCTGAATCTTTGATGGCGAAGGCCCTTGGCCTTAGTCCCAGTTTGGCAGGCATTGCTCGCATCGATGGTTTCAGCGCTGCGGACACCAGGTGCTGACATTTCGTTCGGACCTGCGTGGTACACGTGTAACAGCTTCTCGCACGGCTGGCTGTTTATTTTGAAGACGCCATCAACCGGGAGGGTTTCGGCTGTGCTAAGATGATCTTTGGTTCTTCGACCGGGGAATCCCTGCACCGGCGTCCGATTTGGTGAACTACGGGAGATGAGGATGAGATGTTCCTTATTCTTGCCTGGTGGTTTTGATTGCGGCACCTTTAGCCTTGTTGGGAGTGTTTGGGACTGGTAGGGTAGGAAATTCTAGTCCTTACTGACTCGTTCGATTTTCCTTTTCTCCACGCGCTGCCTTAAAATCTGATATGAGCTCGATGCTCTTCTCGCGTTTCTTTGGCTTCGATCCGAAAAGAGAACTAGGCGTTTTTACTAGGAAATCCCCACAAACGGCGCCAAATTGTTTGACTCAAAAGATGTTAAAGCAAATCAATCAAAGAGATGAAGGGGTAAATCATAGTCAATCATAATTCGTATCGGATCTAAAGATAAAGAAATGGCATTTAAATACAAAAATGGAGGAAGCATCGAAAATGTTTTATTTATGATGGAGCTTTGCCCTGCCCCTCCTCGGAGGGGAAAGGAATTACAATCATTGTGTTTCTCTCTCTTCCTCTCTAGATGGAGCTTCATTTTCCTTCTGCGCGAGTTCTGTTGTCTTCCCTCTGACTTATTCGAGTTTTTGGAGAAGAAGTCGATGAGAAGTCTCTCCCTTCTAGGTTCCCTTCACTTCATATTTATAGTCGAAAGAAACCTGCTTTTTCCTTAGCCATAACTTCTTGTCAGAATTGTGGAAGCCTACTGGTCGGGGTGAGGGGCGTACCCTCGTCACTTGTGGAGAATGTCGCGGTGATGGAGTCAAAATGGTTCCGTTGACTTCTTTCATACGGTGACTGAAACAGGGTCGTGGTCGCCTCGGTCGGGGTGGTCAGATTTCTGACCAATACAGGGACCACAAAATTTAATTAACAAGGCTTCCAATTATGGAATTAATTTATAATTTTTGAAATTAATCCACCATAATTAATTACGAATTATTCCACTAAAAATTCGTGATTGCACTCCTTATTCAATTTCGAAATTCATCCATTAAATCTTATTTAATTCCCCATGTTAAGATTCAGATACTAATCAATTAAATTAAATGACAGAGACATGGATTCTATCAACTAAATCTACATGCCGGATTTACACATGAAAACTTATAAGCTTTCATAAAGGTGTATCATCAATCTCTAAACTGAGACATGGAGTCTATCAACTAACTATTACTTCGCCAATGTACATTATTATTGCCCAATTTACCTGGCATATTGACCCACAAAAAAATCTCGCCTTTTAATAAATCAAAACAATAATGATTATACATAGCTAATAATAATTATATCAAGATTAAGAGTATAAGTGCATTTAATGGCTAGAGAGTTTATTTTATTAAGTCAGTATAAAATACTTATCTCTACTTGGTCCGTTCAATGCATACAAAATGTACTAGCACAAGAAGATGGAATTAAACTATCCCCATAATCAAGATAAATTATATTTTGAACTTGTGCTACAATCATTCCTGATGGTTTGTCCAATTCCATCATTAGATTGTGAACTCAAACTTTATACTTATAAGAACCAATGATTTAATCTTCCGTGTATAAGCTAAACTCTATACACTAAATCATCTACTAATATAAGCAAATGACACAGCCTAATATATAGTTTATTTTAAACTTTTTTAAAACTGAATAAACAATTATCTGATAATAAATATTATATCTAAACCAAACCAATGCTTAATAGTATATATCCAACACTAATTTCTTTAAAGACTTCACAAACTGTTTTGTACGACATGATATTGAAGCGACAAGATACTCCTCTCGGCCAAAAACAATTACTACTTCAAGTTATCTTTTACAATATAGCTTTAGCCATTACTAATTTGCTTAGCATTGTTAACATTGTTGTTTTCATCTTATGCTCTCGATATTCATCATATTTGTGTTGGTTCCATTTCTCTCACCAGCGAGACCTGCCTAAATTAATGCTGTTGGATATATTGAGTTAACTGCGTTTCTGTAGCCTTTTCTTTCTTTCTTTCTTTTTTGTCAAATATATTGCATTAATTATATCAATTTTCGTGTTAAGAGTTTGATTAGAAAGCGTGGCTTGTTCCATATTTTAATTACCATTGCATTATCTTTTTTTATTAGGAGCACTTTCTTTTTCCAGGCATCTCCCTTTTAAGTAACAATTCTTTTTTCCTTCCAAAGTTCATAACCATCTCCTATATATATATATATAGATGCCTTATTTTTGCATTGTTTCTCAGTTTTAGGAGTACTAGGAGAAAGTTTATTAATCCTCCTTTTGTCATTTTCAATGGGGAAAGAAGTAACAACACATTGACAAAATTGTCTAATTTTCAAGAAAAACCAACATCTTCTATATATTCTGGCGAAATTTAGCAAAACGAACACACCCTTTTTTTTTTTTGATACAACACTTGATGTAACTGACGAAGTTCATATACATTTGTTAGAGAGACTTTTATTTTTGGGCACTACACAAAAGAAAAACAGGTAGAAAAAACAAAGTCTCTTAATTAATTAGTAGTAGCAGTTCCTGTTATGATGCTGATCCTTCATAAAAACGCAAGAACTCTTCATAACTGTAAGGATACCAAATCCATTCCATAATCTTATCATCTTTCTCCTCCTCAAAATCCCAATTATAACCTCTCCATAATTCTTCCCCTGATCTTTCTGGAGAATTAGTTTCCATCCATTTCTCAAACTCCACTAATTGAGGAATTACTGGACTAATATAATTATTCTCCTCCAACACCATTGAAATGTTGCTCCCACCTGATAATGATGTGTTTTCGTAAGTTTCTGTCTCTTCTTGATCAGGCCAGAAGTCAGAAAACAAAGCGTTAAAATCTATACAAGTTTTTTCAAAACTTTCCACTTCGCTGGTTTCTATTATCAGTCCCAGCTCTTCGTAATCTTTCACATCTAAAGGCATTATTTCCTCAGTATTTGCATTTTCCATCACTTCATTTTGCAGCATTTTCTTCACTTCTGCTTTTCTTTTGATAATCTTCACCTCACCACCTTCGTAAAGAGACCCCATTAAAAAAAATGGGGACAGAAAGATTAGAAGTGAAAAGAAGAAAATTAAAGAGAAGATTTTCTGCTGTTCGATGAGTGCAACTGAGTGGGGAAAAGTACTGGAATATATACTGAGGGTTGCAAAGCTAAGGTTTTTGGATTATATGCGTGCATGCATGAGTCAGCACATAATCGGACACAAACCTCTCACTCTTTTTTCTTCCTCAAAATTGTCTTGAATTTTGGATACTTGAGAAGGCATTTGCTTTTTCTTTTTCATGCAAAAATTAAAAGGGAGATAAGAGAGAACTAAATTTCGAGTCGTACCTCTTTGATAATCTGATTACATTTATTGAGAACTAAATCTCGAGTCGTATTTCTTTGATAATTAATCTGATTACATGTATTATTAAAATGAAAAATTTCACGGTATAGCCAGTTTTCGGACTGGTCAATCAAAAATAGCCAGCGTTTACCAAGTCAATGAAAAATAGCCATCATTTTACTGCAATAGAGACCGGTCCAGCATAATATACTGGAGTTCGGTGCACTTGTGTATGAACTCCAGCATATTATACTGGACCGGTATACTTTGCTGGCTCCGGTATAATATACTGGAGACTGGAGCACTAGTGCTCCAAACTCCAGTATATTATACTGGACCGTTATACTTGCTGGAACTCCAGTATATTATGCTGGAGCTCTAGTGTACTTATGCTGGAACTCCATCATATTATGCTGGAGTTCCAACATACTATCCTGGAACTCCAGTATAATATGCTGGAGTTCAAGTATACTTATGCGGGAACTCCAGCAGAATATACTGGAGTATTTTCCGGGTTTTGAACAGTGTTTTCGATCAGATTTATCTTTACATAAAAAGTGGCTAAATTTCGATTACTTTTGAAATTGGGCTATTTTTGAACGACCAGTTGTAAATCTGGCTATTTTTAAAAATCTTTCTACTAGAAGTGATTGAAGATTGTTGGGCTTAAACGGCCCAATGGCACTCTTAACATGGTGCGATATTGTCCGCTTTGGGCCAAGCCCGCACGGTTTTCCCCAAATGGCCTCACACCATTAAGAGATGCCTACACTTTATATGTAGACTCTCAATCTTTTCAACTACCAATGTGGGACTTTGTTCGCACACCCAATAAAGATAGACGGAGACGAATCTGGCTAACTCTTGTCCGTTACGAGAATAAATGATATACTATATTAAATTTAATGAAGCTTGTCTAAAATAATAAAAGTAATTAGGTAGTTTAGAAAAGGTCATCATGACATCATATAAGGTTATATAAAATAATACAATAATGCACTACAATGTAGAGAGATTATTACATGATCAATGTACTTTTAAGTAACATGTTACATATTGTATTTTTCAAGTTACTAACTGCACTTATTATATACGATTTACTTATAACTATTTTATAATTAGTGATCTACTGATGTAATAAAAGTTTGCACCACTAGTGCGTGAAAGTTAAACTCTTATCTTACTAATTAGTATTACTCCATTTGTTTCAAAAAGATTCTCACTATTTTCATATTAGTCTGTTTTAAAAATATTACTAACACTTTTCAATATTTCCTTAATAAGAAGCACATGTAGCCATACAAACGCTATGACAGGTTTCAGACCATAAGTTTCAAAAGTTTTACAGCCAAATAAATGATAAAGCTTATTTAAGATTATATATCTCAAAAATCTTCTCTTATTTATTAAAGTTTGTGTCAAGTCAAACCATGATTGATCTTATTAAAACGAAGGAAGTAGTTTAAATAGTTTGAGAAAGAAATCAATTCAAAAATTTTGGAAATGAACCAAAAGAGAGGGCTAAAAAAGTCATTTACTGGAACGGGAAATAGCACATAGCATTTAAACCTGTAATCCCCAACAGGGGAAAGGTAGAAGTCTCCAAAAAAACACCGACCACTTTTTGGGCACATGGATGAATTTTACAATGTGAAAGCCTGCTTCTTGTTTTTGGTGTTTTGTGAGTTTTAGAGTTTATATAAGGTTTTGCATGGGAGCTAAGCACTCGTACTACACAAGTGGCAGTGAGTGTCTAAAATACTTTTTAGGTGTCAGTTTGTTTCAGATTTTTCTAGAGATCTGTTAGTGACCTCGGTTTGTTTCTTTTTGGGAATGAATTGAATGAACTAGTAGTTCAGTTTTGGTGATTCTGTAATTGTAATGGCATGGCGTCAGTCTTTTGATTTTTCTAGTACTCTACTGAAACAGTACGAGGAGATAGTGTGATAATTCGAGGAAGAAATGTGGCAGTCTTTGGTTTATATAGTGCCATTGAAAATTTAGATTGAATACAGTGGTTAAACTTTGCATCCAATTAATATTATAGCGTTATATAATTGCTGTATTAATTATGATCCTCAGTGCCACTACTGGTACAAGTTCTACGATGCCTTAACTAGTCTCAATTATTCTGGATGCTCTATACTGTTTCACCCTTCCGGTGGCAGAGGCAGGATTTCCACCAAGGGGTTCAAAAAAAATTAAAAAGTTAAAAGAGATTGTGACTAGTGTAAATTAAATCAATAATCTCACAAAGGTTTTGAACCTACTTGACCATTAAGCTATGCTTTTGGAAGTTCAAAACATAATATATAAAGGTAAAAAATAAATTTTGCTTTATATATACAGTATAATTTTTCGGCGAAGGGAGTTCGAATGAACCCCTTCCCCCCCTCCCCCCTAAATCCGCCCTGCTTGCTTCTCTGACTACACTGAAGAACTCTTCAAAAAGGACGATAGGTTTCTGTCTTGGAAGGTTCGATAAAGCTTTAAAAAAAATAAGAGCGGACTATATGGGCTTAAGTTAAGTTGCAATTGGTGTATTGTGTTAGACAAACTTCCATATATATATATATATATATATATATAAACAACACATGTACTAGCAACATATGGACTAGATCATCCAAATGAAAGAAAAATATTATAACATATGAAGAGGATCATATAACTAAGATACCATATATAAAGGACCACCAAACGGAATATATCTCCTCACAATATAAACATACAGATCCACCATATATACAATATTACATATTTTCAAGAAAATTACTCCTGGACACTTACATATATACAGTCAACGAACAAAATTTATCACCTACCACCTTACATCAAAATTGCTAGAAAGAGACATCCTTGCATAATATACAAGAAAAATTCAAACTTGCCTCTATTGCTAATTACAGTCCAAAATTTCTGTCTTCTTTTTTCTAGTCAAAATTTTCTTTTTTATCTTTTTCTTTTGGATAGGTTGTTATAGTAAAAATTTCATATTCAGCCGTTAAAATTCCTCATAAAGGAAGGTTCAAACCATAGCAGTCAAGCGAGAGTTTTGGCAATCAAAGCCTTCAACTGTATTTGTTGCTTGAGTAGCCTTAAGTCTTGTCCTTGCGCAGGACATTCCTTTACAACTCGATGATGGAGAAGGTGAAGCTGAAGTAGATGGACTTGGTAATGATGATAAAGTACATGTTAATTGCTTTCCATATTTTGCAAAGTACACATCATGAATTATTGGATTCATCGCTCGGCTAGGGGGTGACCCCGTGAAGAATGGAGGGGACGATGACAAGAGCGATGCTGATCGCATTGCAGCTACGCCATCCTGTTAGACCATATAGGAACATGGATGATTCATTTTAGAGTTTCCATTTGAATTAATTAAGTAATTAACAGAAGACACATTTGAAACAGTGTTACAGCTACCAACAAAACAGCAGCAGGTTAAGTGTACAAAGGCCAAAAAAGGTATGTGGGACAGTTGGTAAGTAAAAAAGATGATCTATACATTCAAAGAGTATTCTGGTAGTGCACATTTAGTACTCTGATAAAGTTTGATATCAGGAGGACAGTTAAAAACATTTAAGGCAATGAGATTTACTGTGTTGAATGCCTATTGAGGACACAAGCCGTGGAGGTTTGTGGCCATATATCATGTGATTTACTCATCAGTTATTCCTACATTTCCATTTTCCAATAATTGCCATGACAAGCAAACAACTCGATAGAAATGGTAACTAACCTGCGATAAAACGTTAAAATACACTGATCGTGTAAAAGATCTATATACTACTATCATGTTTAAACTTAAGTTATCAAAGGGACTTGGCAGAAAGCACTGCAGGCAGTTCGCAACACGGTATTGTTGTTGTGAATGTACGATCGCATCGTCCTAAAGTTTGAAATAAACAACAATTGGCAGATGAATATGTTGATTTTCACAGTGACAAACTACTTATAGTTGCAACTATATCCTGCATAACAGGGACTCTCCATTCTTCTACCTTACCCTTTTTTTTTTTTGGTTTCCCACCCGGTGTCCGGTACCCACATTGGAGTCCGACTATATCCGGATTCCCGCCGCGTAAGGCCCCATTCGGGGGGAAGCACTCTCTACCAAGGATTTTTC
The DNA here is from genome assembly GCF_001879085.1 of Nicotiana attenuata. Lineage (NCBI taxonomy): Eukaryota > Viridiplantae > Streptophyta > Magnoliopsida > Solanales > Solanaceae > Nicotiana > Nicotiana attenuata. The sequence continues at coordinate 575,362 of NC_031992.1, forward strand.
CACACCCAGGGCTCGAACCCGAGACCTCTGGTTAAGGGAAGAGCAGTCCCATCCACTGCACCACATCCTTTGGTGGTTTCTACCTTACCCTCTGCCATGGAAAGCCTTTAAGAAAAAACTAATTCAAATTTATACTACAAGATTTATCATGTATAAATTGCCTTAAATCTGAAAATGCACACATAATTTCGTGGGAAAATGTTTAGTGAAATAATAAGAATATCATGCAATCCTTGAAAAATTAGGTCAATTTTTCATGACAAGTAATGTGAATTTTTTTTTTTTTGGCAGTAATTATAAGCCGGGTGATCATCCCATAAAGAGTAACAGAAAGAAACGAAAGCAACAAACAAAGAGCTTCAAATCCATAGAGATTAAATTGCAATGTGCTCAGGCCAGAAATATATAGAAAGTCCCCTACCTCTTTTAGGATGATATCAAAAAGTTCTATTCCAGCTTTTGAATCCAAGGTTTCAGCTTGATTACTGTTAATCCTCCATTAAAAAACCCGAAATTAATTACAGAATTAAGGGTAACCAATTAAAAATATGGACAAAGAGAAAGAGATCAAATCACCTCAATTTGGAATGACAATTTGGATGCCGTACTCGACGAGGTTTGGGACAAACAACTTGAATCATAGGATTAATGCCACAATTCATCGTTAGAAATTAATCGGCCCAGAAAACTTCAATCGGCGGCAAGGGAAAAGCAACGGTCCATGGCTCTTGAAGGTGTGGTGTTGGGAAAGTAAAAGGTAATTAACAAAAACTAATTTAGTATAGTAATTAAATTTGGCAAACCCAGCTTTCCGAGGAATAAGCTTCTCGTACGGGAAATACACGTTTTTGGGGGGAAAAATTGTTCTTCATTGATTAATAAATATAATTCTAGGAATCAATATTACATTAAACATCAATTTTTTTATAAGTAATACTAGATAATTTAAAAATATCTTTAAGGGGCCTGATTTTTAACTTTTTCTTTTCTTTTTTAGTTTTCTCATTGATATTTGATAATGCGTCCTGACAATGGATGTTAAATTATTACATTCTAATATTTGATATTTAGATTTAAACTATGTAAGAAGAATGAAACCTATTGTGGAATTATGGAATATATCATTACATTCCTCTTTATGTGAATCTTGTGTTAATTTTTGGTAAAATCCAATTACAATTTTACTGAAAATATGTTAGAGTAGGGAATAGGAGCTGTATTGCTCATACGTGCAATACTTGTCACCCTGCTTCTATTTTCTCGTAGGCTGTCAAAATATTAACACGTAAAATAACTCAAACGAACTGTAAATAACATGTACAAATGGAACCAATGAATTAAGGGGTCGTTTAGGAGGACGTATTACGGAAAATAATATAAGTATTAATTTTGATATTATTAATTCTTTATTTGGAATTCCTTTCGTTCTAATTTATGTAAACCCGTTTGACTAGGCACGGAGTTTAAGAAAAAATGAAGACTTTTGGAATTTGTTGTCCTAAAGAAGTCAAAAAGGGGTCTAGAGTATTTGTGTAGTTATTAAAGCTTCTCATTAAGGATAGAATTGTAAATTTAAGTTAAATTATTACCAAATTTAGAAAGGGATCATTCTTTTTGGAACGGACCAAAAAGGAAATAGGTTCACATAAACTGGAACAAAGGGAGTAGTATTTTTCAACATATACTATTGTTATACATAGCAAATCATAGCATTAGCAATACCATTGTTTTTAATACATGGATAAACATGTATAAAGATTGAATTACCTTTCAAAACCTTTTCCAAATTCTTTCTAACGCATGTGGAGGGTATTTTTGTAAAGAAATAATTTCTAAAAAGAGTTAGGCAATATATATTATTTTTAATATACCAAACCAAACAATCGAGAACTAATTTCAACATTATAAATACACATTATCCAGTACTATTCTTGATAGTCTAAGATTTTTGGGCGATTTTGGTTGAAGAAGGTGTGTTTTCCTATTTTAGACCAATACATGTTTGTACTTGACTCCCTATTCCGAAATTGGTCAAACACACGAGAGTCGTGACGCGCATACTTCATTCTTGAGATTATGCCAAACCATTACTTAAATACTATGATCCTTTATTCAAAGGGACATAATCAACCTAAGATACGACCACTCACTTTCAATTTTCTCAATTTGTTTAACTAATTAAAATGGGCATTAAAATAAACCAGAAAAAAATAACATCTTATCCCACACCGTACCACTGAAATTTGGTCGTCAAAGTTGCATATCCCCATACTTCTCTTTTTCTTCTGAATTTTCCACCTTCTAGAAATGTATATTAATATGATACGTTATGTTGAATTGACTAATGACTACGATATTGCAATATAGTCGTGAAACCATGAAAGCTTTATAAAGGCACTCAAATTCTATGCGTATTAATTTTCGTTCCCTATTTTTTTTCAATTAAATTCTGCCTAGAGTTTAATTCTTTGGCGTGAGAAAGCTCTGCAATGGGAAATCAGAAGAAATTTCCAGGCATAAGTGAGGTATTGCAGAATATATTGGATGCAGATATGGACAACGTGGATGCCAGACGTCGTGCTAGGGAGGCATTTAAAGATATTCAGCTTTCAATTGATCATATCTTGTTCAAGGTATTTCAACCATCTTGGATTGTCATTCTTAATATAAAATAGGCGTTTAACTTCAAAGTTTGGATTTTTATTGCGTAAAACTTACGGATTTTCATATTATCTTTGATGGTTTTTGTCAATGGTGCAAACTGCAAATTAAAAGGACTGAAGTATTTGCGTGTGACCAAATAAATTAAATGGTTCTTGCTAAATTGACCGCAAACATTATTTAATGTTCTACCTTTCGGGGTGCATTTGGCATGGACGTTTTTAACCGGAAATATTTTACCCGGTGTTTACTTGTAAAATGGTACAGTTGAATTTATAGCGTGATTTATAGGCGAATCGATTTAACTCAAAAATAGTAAATAAATAAGAACAAAAGTAAGATTGTCAAATGAAAGTAAAGAAGAGTACAAGCTTGACCAAGAACTTAGCATTTCCGATGGCCAGAGTGAGCAATGTTGAAGAACTAAAATTGAGCGTAATATGAAAGTAGATTATAGCTTTTTGTGTGCAGAGGATTTCCTCCCCTACCATGGATGCCAATTCTCCTATTTATAGTTTTATTTAGGGAGACAAGATCCCCAAATCAATCTCCTCTTGAATGAGAATAAAACTGTCATTGATGGTTGCATAACGGTTGAACATAAATGTCGATATTCTCTATAACTGTTGCTCATTGAATGTTATCCGATATCAAATCTTTGAGTCTTTACTGTCGGCTACTTTGCCTTCAGGATTCACCCAGCACCGGTCACGTACTTGTATCTGGTGCCAGTTATTTGTTGACTCACGTCTCACCTGTCTGTAGTTCCACGTGTCATTCCGTCATTCACCCAGTTGTTACTAACTAATTTTACCTCATACACCCCGAAAACTATTTCTTGAATCATTTTCCAGTGTTTTTTATTTTATTTTTTATTTTCAGAGTTTGATTGGATATATAATTTGGTTATATATGGTAACTTTGCAAGATGCAGTATAAGGTATGAGAATAGTGTGTTGGCCATGATCTTGAGTAGTAAAGGTTGGCAGAAAAAACAGTAAATAGAAGTAAGTGACATTGATTAGGATTTAGGATCTTTGTAAAGGAAAATTAATAAGTGAGTGAAGTCATTTGCGGTCTTTTAATGGAAAATATTGCGAGAAAATATTCTCCAGAATTTAAGATAACTAAACATTAGGGAAAGAGGAAAATGTTTTCAGCCATATTGAACATACCGCCTTATAAAATCTGCTGGCGGATTTAATGACAGTGCAGTTGGGATGCTGATAACAGTATCCATTGCATTTGTGGATTTGCTTATTCTGCCGGGAGTTATTGCTAGTAGATCATCTCGAATCTCGATGGAGAGATTCAAGAGGTTTTCTATCAAGTGTGAATTTTTGGACCACTGTTAACAGTTCAAGGGCATATCAAGATTGAGCATTCCCTTTTCTAAATCAAGGCCAAAAACAATTTATGGCTTTAAGAAACTTAAAATACTGTTAATAAAATTGCCTTTTTCCAACTTACATCAGACGGATAGCTATTAATCAAGTCAATCCTCATTTGGTTAATAAAAAGATGAAAAGACATTTGTCAATTGTATAATCTCGTAAAGGAAGCATTTATCTGGTTAAAACTGTTTTATGTACGTCATCTTTGCAAATGTACTTTCCACCGTAAGCTTGTTATGTCATCTTCATTAAGATTGTTACTTTTGGAAACGTTGACAATGAGATTTGTATACATATTTTGGAAACATTGACAGTTGAGACTGGTGTACTTATTTACCTTTGTCGTCTACTGTAATGGAGAAAAGTGCCCAAATGGGCGTGGTTCTATGTGAAAGTAACGCGTTTCTTACTCATCTTTCATGTTCTTTTAATGATTGCTTCTTCTACCTTTGCACCAGGTGCCACGTGCTGGATTGAAGATGGAGGAGGTAAAGCTTCCGCTCTTATTTCCTTTTTCTAATGTTGTTGGAAAGGTTTGATGCTTTGTAGCCTAATTTTCCTTGCTAAAACAGTCAATTTATGTATCATTAGCTTGTTGTTTACTTTGTAATACAGAAAGTTATGGATATGGTCTTCTTTCTACTTTTCCTTTTCAAATGAGAGATGACGTTTATAGCTCGTAAAAATAAATAAATAAATAAATAAGAGATGGCGCTAATGTGTGATTTGTATCGGTTCTGCAGTTTTAGTAAATGATATTTGCTTCACTTCTTATTTGGGAATTGAAATTTAGCATAGGAATGATTGGACGGCATAAGAAGAATTAAATTGGGATTTAGTTTCCATTTCACATCCACTTTTAACTGTCAACCTTAAATTTAGATTATAGGACAATTTCAAATACTCATTGGGAGGAGATATGCTTGGTTCATAAGATTATAAGCTCCAAATTTTATTACATACTATCGATAATGTAAACGTTGTTATAAATCATATTCATTCAATTTCTTGCAAGTGAAAAAGGGGATAGTTTGTGAAAGATGACTTGGCCTCGCAAGGATGCTTTGGGTATTAGCGTTTTTGCCCTTGCTTGTATTAAGGCAAAACAAGAAGTCTCTTTTTTTAGCGTATATATTCATATCTAGCATAAGTTATTGGAATTTAGATGTTATAGCATAATATTGATGTGATTTTAATAGTATGAATCTTCGAGATTCTGCTGGACAGTCTTATGAGGTTAATTCCGGAGGGCTGGAAATCTTCTCCAAAAGTTGGCTTCCGGAGACACGTCCCAAAGCTGTTGTCTACTTTTGTCATGGTTATGGGGATACATGCACATTTTTAGTTGAAGGTTTGTGGCTTGCAAAAGCATTTGAAGTCTCAGACAAGTTATCTTTTTTTATTAAAAAACAACAATTGTAATCACTCTCCTTATCTGTTAGGTATAGCAAGGAAATTAGCATCTTTTGGTTATGGAGTAGTCGCGATGGATTACCCTGGATTTGGTCTTTCAGAAGGTCTTCATGGCTATATCCCAAGTTTTGACAAGCTGGTCGATGATGTTATTGAGCATTATTCGAAAGTTAAAGGTATGACTCAATTGGATAACCAACTTCATCATCATCATTTAATGGAGTTCATCTGAGAGGTTCAAGAAACAAATAGTATGTAGAAATTGAAATTCAGAAGATCTTACATGTGAAGGTGTGACCAATGCGAGCTTAAGTTTCATTTCCTTGACACTATACTGGAGAAATGACAGTTACTGTTGGTTGCAGAAAAGCTAGAGTTGCATGATCTACCAAGCTTCCTATTTGGGGAATCCATGGGTGGAGCTATAGCTTTGAAAGTTCACCAGAAGCAGCCTAATGCTTGGAATGGTGCTGTTCTTGTGGCACCTATGTGCAAAGTATATTTCTGGAAATGTGTCTAAATTCTTACTGATGCTTCTGATATCTGATTTACATAGAGAGATAACAGGTTTGTCATATAGATTGCAGATAACATGGTTCCGCCATGGTTAGTAACACAAATTTTAATTGGCGTCGCAAAGTTCCTCCCAACACAGAAGCTAGTTCCGACGCAGGATTTGGGAGAATTGGCAGTCAGAGATGCAAAGAAGAAAGAACTGGTACATATTTCTTTGTTTTCTGTAGCAAATCAGCTTCGAAAGATGATAGGTTTTAGGAGTTCAGGAAAGTGAGGGGTACAGGATATTAGAGGCTAATAGCCTGTTTGGCAAAGCTGCAAAAATCAGCTTATTTTGAGAAGTGTTTTTTCTCAAAAGTGCTTTTTTCAAAAGTACTTTTTGTGAGAAGCAGTTTGTGGTTGACTAATTAATTTGAAAAGCACTTCTGAGCAGCAATTAGTATTTGGCCAAGCTTTTAAAAACGGTGTATTTTTCTCAAAAGTGCTTTTCAAAAAAGTACTTTTGGAGAGAAGCTACTTTCTACTTCTCCAAAACTGCTTCTATTTCTCGTCAAAAACACTTTTTTTTCTTCCAAAAGCTTGTCTAAACACTTCAACTTTGAAAAAAAAGCACTTTTTTTAGAGAAGAGTACTTCTAAAATTGGAGAAGCTTGGCCAAACAGGCTATAATAGTGCTCGTGCCAGAAATATCACCATTACCTATCTCAATTGCATTACTGATGTTGAATAGCTTCTATTAGGAATATCTTCATTTATTTAACTTCATAATGACATGTGCGCGCGCGCGCACACATCTGCTTGACCATGTATGTACCATGCCCAATTTCTCATATAAGATGCACTTCTGTATGCAGACTGCCTATAATATCATCTCTTACAAACATAAACCCCGTCTACGGACCGCCCTGGAGTTACTGAATGCCACCCAAGAGATAGAGAGTCTACTGGAAAAGGTGTGTCACTTCTTCCGGTTTTTATTTTATGTAGTGTAAAAACTCATCACCAGATTAACTGTTTAAAGGTTGATTTGTGAAGCTTTTCCATTTGCAGTATAGCAGTTGCTCCATGGTCAGAATTTATTGTCCTGTTTTTGTATTTAATGAGGTTCTAATTGTTTCTTGATATTATATAAACTGTTTTTTTTACTTTATAGTTCATTCTAGCTGGTGTATCGTGTTTACTGTTGTTATTTTGGAAACACTTGTACTTATTTATCTTGGAAAATAGTTACAGAACTATCCATAATTGTGATTAAGTTGCAAAGTTTCCTTTCTGCAAAAGAGCAGTACTTTGAATGAGAAGGGATGGGCGATAAGCGCAAGAGTGTACTGACTGGAATATTAATTTATGCTAATTCTTTCAAAAAAGGGTGTCACATACCTCATTTTTACTCCTTCTGTGCACTTTATCTTTGTGATGCTTTCCTTAGCTTTTCCTGCTTTGAGATATTCACTCTCAGTGGCAGAAAACCAATACTGTTTGGAACTTCACTTCTAGAGCTGCATCTCCCAGAATCAAAACCTTCTTGTTCTAAAGGCATGGCCCTCTCGCATCTTATTCTGCTACTGTAGAGGAAGTCTGTCGTGAATCTCGGTATAACTTTGTTACCTTAGCCTGGAAAACAGCCTAGGAAGCTAGGCCTCCTTCTATCCCGATATTGAGCCAAGCCTGGCACCCTGGATCCACAAAAATCTTCCCTCTATCACTTTGAGGACTGATTAACATAGGAAGCAAGAACTTGATAGAATTGGTTCTTTCCTGCTTTATCAAATAAAATTGGTTCTTTCCTGAAGCAAATCTTTTCCCTGCTGATTTAAACTCTGATACGAGAGCTGTTATGCGATGAAACTTTACCCAAGGTGAAAAACATATTCCATTGAAAAGTTGTGCAATCAATAATGCTATCTGGGAGTGAATGTGGAGTCTCCGGTGATTGTCATAGAAGTGCAAATGTTAAGATAAATATGTGACCATATTAAATTGGACAGATCAGAAATAATCACATGTGAAATGGGTGCGAGTAACATATGGAGAGAAGGTTGCATAGAGGCGAGCGCCAAAACGCTAGCACAAACTGCTCCCACAGACACGCATGATAAGGGGGTGTGGGGACAACCAGGCCACCACTTTTACCAGATATGGGTCCGGACGACCCAAGAGCCCGCCACTAGAACCCCCTAAACCAAAGAGCGGGGCTAAGCGAGGGGCATAGCGATACAGTGTTCATACTCGATCAGCCTGCTTTGCAAGCAAATATATAGCCCCAGGAGCATGCATATACTGGCTTACCAACCCCACAGCATAGGTAATGTCAGGTCTAGTGATAGTAAGATATCTAAGTTTTCCCACAAGCCTCTGATGCCGGCCCTACTATGTATTCAAATTAGAGTACCCTTTTTTCCACTTCCGGAGGATGGAGGGGGTATACAGCGAAAAAAGCGTCGAAGGGGTCGGATCACCCTGGGTTACTGAAGAGTCATCCGACTTCTCGGTGACCTCTGTCCCACGCATCTAACCAGCTCGCGTGGTTCACCGGTTCCACCGTGGCTGGGGTCCGATCTGCGCATACATCACTAAAGAATATAAGAATCCACATATATGGGGGAACACGTCAAAGGCCCATGTTATGGAAGTAGCAGAGGCTTATGAGGGAAAGAAAAAAACAGGGGGTGCTCCGCTTTAGAAAAGATAGAATATTTTCCGACTCCCCCGTAATTGAACCCTAAGCTCGGGGGAATTGGTCGATCAACTCTAGGCTGAGCTTCTAGTGAAAAGCCAACCTTATGGTTGAAAAAATGCAAGAGCTTTCCAAAGAAATAGCTTAGTAGCCACATTAGCAGCGCTTGGGATGATTTTAGGCGCGGCCTATTCCCTTTGGCTATATAATCGTGCGGTTTCTGGGAATTTAAAACCCGATTTCCCCTTTCCTGCCAACCTCCTGGCTTTATTCTTATACTGATCGAGTCAAGTTAAGTTAGCCCAGGGGTAATCCAGCTACAAATGAAAGAGTAAAGCGCATTATCTTCATTCCACTTCCAATTAGATGACTCGGCCGAACGGAATCACCGATCTAGATAGAAGGGTCGTTCACTCCCTATTCTTTGAGAGGTTGCTTGCGACGGTAGCATTAGCTAGGCAGTCAGCTTCTTACTAGTAGGAGCTAATCACAGGAAGAGAGTCCAATCTCTGAAATAGAGCTTTTTCCATACCACAGCTCTAGACTTGTGCCCCGCATAAGACCCTCTTTCTCTTTCCCTCTCGGGAAAGAAGATAATAGAGGGAGACTTCCCAAACGAAGACTCCAGGTCACTGAAACGAACACAAGGCCATCATGTTAGCCAATACGAAGAGTGGTTGTTCTGTTAATAGAGTATATCACAGCTGGCCTCTTTCTGTCCTGACTCGGAAATGAAACCGATGGTCAATCTTTCCCTGGCTTGAGAGGTTTCATTTCAGGTTAAGCAGGGGATCAAGACTCTAATGCTTCGAAAGGCCCAACGGATCACCATAGTATAGAACCCTTGCGACCTGCTCCCCTCTGACTTAGGATTCACTACCCGCTTGAAAGCCCTACTTCTGTCTTGCTTAAGACTAGAACCCGGAAGAGATGGCACTCGTCAGAGCCAGCCCTATCTTAGGCTGGTTCGGGCGATCCGCAATGCGGAGATTCTCTATGGGACGAGAAATAGGAGACCCCCTTTTTGGCCTTTCTGAAGTGTGGCCCACACACGGCCAGGAGGAAAAGAAAAGGGGGGGCCTTAGCCCTTAGAATCGAATTCTAAACCGGCGTGGTGCTGCTGGATGCTTCTGATCAATCAATCTCCGCACCATGTTCGTTCTGTGACTCTCCATATTTTCCAAATTTCAAACCGCTACGCCCCAGCAAGAAAACGGATGCGCTAACGCCCTTATTAGAATAGGCTTGAGCGCTAGCGCGCCCCTATCTCGTCAGTCGTTGCTTATGACCCAAAAACCGAGTGAATAGCGAGTCAGTCATAAACAATTATTGATTGGATAGGTACGACCAATCCCTTCTAACTAGAAAAAGATGATTTGTCCAAATGCACCCTATAGATGTGTTAATATAAAAGATGATAAAAAGGAGAGGTAGCTTCAAATCACTTGGAGGGAAGTTCTCTTGGAAAACTAAAACTTTTAAAGTCAAAGGGTTTAGCTAGAATAAAACGGAATGAAAGTAAAAGGATCTATATTGGCGATACCAACTAGTTGGAATAAATTAGTTGTCTGTGTAAGAATAAGTGTAAGATTTAGAGAACCCCTAGATCTTTTTAATTGTAAATTATTTTGTTGGAATATAATTGACTTAAATACAGCAGAACGGATGGAGAGGATTTATATAGCTGCCTCTTAATAATTTAGGATCGAGGCATAGTTTTCTTGGTTACACAGATGATTGTAAACTTTCTTTGATAATGGCGATTGTTAGTGCCTGTATGAAGGTGAATTGGAGCAGTGAAGTTGATGTCACTGTTACTCTACACCTGCATGATATATATGTTTCTACAGTAATCCAGTGTCTTTACTACTCAAAACTGAAACTTCTCCTCAATTATACTGCGACTTCTGCCAGGGTCTTGGTATTAAGCATGATTGAATTCCAACTATCATGCAATCTGCCTGTGATATAATCTTTGTTACATCAAAATGTAATCTACGTAGTGATGGTAACATTATTTTACAGGTCTCTCTGCCTTTGTTAATCTTACACGGAAAGAATGATATGGTGACAGATCCATCGGTCAGCAAAGCACTGTATGAGAGGGCAAGTAGTTCGGACAAGAAACTGATCCTTTATGAGGATGCTTATCATGCCTTGCTTGAGGGTGAACCGGATGAAATGATACTTCGAGTTTTTGGTGACATTATTTCATGGCTGAATGAGCATACCATCTCCTAGCCATTTCTGCAATTTCCTTTTTTCTGTGTTTAGGGGTAAAGGGGGGAAGATCTGAAAGCAAGAAACTAATTAATTTATCTGGTAAGATTGAATGGTAGAACAAATGAGGAAGTTATTTCATTTTGTAACATTAAAAAGAACAGAACAAGGTTCATTTTATGTGTACATGAAAATAATAAGCAATGCAGTCATTCTGAATTTAACTTTACGGGCTAAAAAGAAAGTTCTTTCGATGACTGGAAGAGCATTATACTGGTGCAGAATTTTTCTCAGGGAAGTCATTTCATTGTGTAACCTTTGCCTAATGGTTTATTGAGTGAGTGCAAAACTTCGGAGATCAGTTTTAAATTTCTTCACACTAGCTGATTTCTTCCTATCTGCCTAACCATTGATTGGACAGTTACTGTATACCAGTGCTGGTGAAGGGTTGCGGGAACTTGGTGAAGTAGTTGAGGTGCGCGCGAAATCAGACGCCACCTTTGTCACATTAATAGATAAATAAATCATTATGGGAAGTGAAAACCACTACTTTAACCTATCATTTTCTTTTCCGTACTTTTAAAAGATCTAAGGAAAAAGGATAATTCGGAGAAAGAAGTAAAAAAGATAAATCTCTCAGAAATTGGACGAATGAAACAAAAATCCAGTGTTATGTAATCCACGATGCTTCCTTATAATGGTCCACATTTGCGGTACAACTGTTACGCGGCGCCTTCTTGAGATTCCTTGGAAGGGCGACATAAGGCTAAGCAACTGATGTCAGTGCAGTTACCATCCGCCAACTGAGGTCCCCTCCGTACGCTAGACGAGATTGTCTGTGCCGTACGAGAAAACCAATGTCAGGAGCAATTGAGAGAACAAAAATGAGAATGGAGAATGAAAGAAAGATTGATTGCATTAATGAAAGCTATTACAAAAAAGCAACACGGTGTCGAGGGGGAGAGACACCAGTACAGAGAATTGTTTGATTGCTCGATCCCCCCTAATAGTGCTTAAAAAAGATAAACCAAAGCTACAAGACTAGACCTAACTAAGCTAGAGAAACATAATGGAATATATGAAATAAAACTACTCTATATTTACAATGAAAAGGACTTAGTTTTCACAAGGTAGAAACAAGTCTGTTGTCAGCAACCTTGTCTTTGGCATCACGGTCTACGCGCGCGACGCTGTTGGCATCCGCCTGCAGCTGAGCGTTGGCGAGGGATATTGGTAGGGCAACAGATGCACATGCGCACTTTTCACTTGGCGCAGCCAAGACCACAGGGTTGTCCGTGGCGCTAGGCGTTGGGAGGCTTGCTAGGACGCCACGGGGCACGTCCAAGGGGTCATGGGGCATGGCTGGAAAGCCGCCCATGACATTCTCCCCTACCTAAGTTGGCGACGTCCTCGGCGCCTTACTTGCAAGATAATCATCAATTAGGCTCTTGTAGGCTTTGAGGTTTGTTCCCCTCTCCCAAGTATTCTCCTCTGCATCACAACCCTACCATTTCACCAAGAACTGTTGGTGATCTTTCCTTGAGGCGTGAATCACTCGATCATCAAGAATAGCTTCAGCACGCCTTTTCCCCATTGAATTGGGGCCTCGAATACTTGGTATTGTGAGTTGGCTCCGTGAAGGATCCTCCATGTCTTCCCGAAAAGGTTTAAGAAGACTGACATGGAAGACAGGATGGATTTTCCACCAAGCTGGGGTATCCACCCGGTATGCAACTTTCCCAATGCGCCTTTCAATGGACAAGGGTCCAATGTATTTTTGTAATAGGCAAGGGTCATGGACCCCTGCAAACAAGTATCGGTTTGAAATTTTGACCATCACTTTGTCTCCTGCTTGGTATTCAACAAAGCGACGATTTTGATCAGCATGCCTCTTCATCCGCTTTTGGGCACAAAATAGCTCCGCACTATCTCCAAATTTCGCTTCCATTATTTTGAGAAACTAGCAGCTCGAGGAGATTTTGACCATGTTTGGTGCATTCACGGTGTGTGGGAGTAGCGGTTGCTGTCCAGTAACAATTTCAAAAGCGCTTTTGTTTGTACTAGAGCTCTTTTGTGAATTGAAACACAGTTGAGCAGCATCCAGAAGCTTCACCCAGTTCTTCTGCGATCCGGTTACAAAGTGGCGGAGATATTCCTCCAGCATGCCATTGAACCGCTCCGTCTGGCCATCAAATTGCGGATGAAAAATTGAGATGTGACTCAGTTTTGACCTGAGGCACTTAAAGAGTTGGGTCCAAAAGTTGTTAGTGAAGCGTGAGTCGCGATCGCTAACAATGTCTTTAGATAGGCCCCAATATTTGACGACATGAGAGAAGAAGAGTCGAGGTGTATCCTTTGTTGAGATGTATTGTGGGGCTGCTATAAAGGTAGCATACTTGGAAAACCGATCCACCACAACCAAGATAGTTGTGGGATCTCCGACCTTGGGCAATCCGGTGATGAAATCCAGGGAAACACTTTCCCAATGTCTCTTTGGGACAGCTAGTGGTTCCAAGAGTCCCGCTTGTGTCAAGCGGTCCGACTTGTCCTTCTGGCATACTAGACAAGTCTTCACATACTGAGCGACGTCATCGGCCATTTGAGGCCAATAATATGCACGGCGAAGTAATTGCCATGGTGCGGTCTTCACCGGGATGGCCGGCCCACAAATGATCGTGACATTCTGCCAGAATAGTCCTTCGCAGATCTCCTCCTTTGGGAACATAAAGTCGGTTCCCTTTCACTTTCAGGAAACCATCTTCCATGTAGAACTGGCGAGTCTTGCCCTGTCCTACCAAATCAACCAAATATTGTGCAGCACGATCTTAATGAGTAGATCCTGTATGTGGTCTTTGATGGTGGTGGCTACTTTGCTCCCCCCTTAGGGTGGTGAATAGGCACACTGATGCTAGATCAGCTCTCCGACTGAGCGCATCAGCAACACGATTGGTCTTCCCACTTCGGTACTCCAGGTTGAAGTGGAATTCCGCTAGGAATTCCTGCCACCTAGCCTGTCAACCATTCAGCTTCGGCTGGGTCATGAAATGGCTAACAGCTGTGTTGTCTATCTTGACCACGAACGGGGTTCCCAACAGATAGTGCCTCCAAAGGCATAAGCAATAGACGACAGCCAATAATTCTTTCTCATGGGCGGCATAGCGGCGCTCTGCATCCTTCAGCTTTCCGGCTCTCGTACGCTACATGATGCCCTTCTTGTAGCAAGACTCCGCCAAGGGCATAGTCGGAGGCATTCGTTTGTACCTCGAATGGCTTGGACAAATCAGGGAAGGCCAAGGCGGGGCTACTAGACATAGCCGCGTTCAATGCGTTGAAGGCCTCCGCTCGCCTGGGTCCCCAATCCCAAGGCATGACCTTCTTGAGGAGTTCTGTCAATGGCACTGCGATGAGGGAGTAATTTTTCACAAATCGCCGATAGAAGTTGCATAGGCCAAGGAACGCCCTAAAGGCGTGGATATCCTTAGGCGGCGGCCAATCTGTGATAGCCTGAATCTTCTATTGGTCCATCTTATCTACCCTTCCTCGATGACATGTTCGAGGAAGTCAATCTGTTTTTTAGCAAGGGAGCACTTGGACAGCTTCGCATATAGTTCGTGCTTCCGCAATCGGGCCGGACCTTCTCCAAGTGCTCTAGGTGTTCTTCAAGTGTTTGGCTATATACCACAATGTCATCCAAGTAGACCACCACGAATTCGTCAATGTACTCTCGGAAGACTTGGTTCATCAGGGTACAAAATATGGCTGGAGCGTTAGTTAAGCCGAACGGCATAAACAGGAAGTCGTATGACCCATATCTTGTTACACAGGTCGTCCTGTGCTCATCACCCTCTGCAATCCGAACTTACCAATAACATGTCTTCAGGTCTATCTTGGTGAACACCGTCACACCACCCAGTCTATCGAACAAGTCTGCCATTAGCGGAATAGGGTACTTGTTCTTCACGGTGATTTTGTTTAGAGCCCGATAATCCACACAGAGTCACGGGCTACCATCATGTTTCTTTTGGAATAGCACAAGGGACCCGTATGGGGACTTGGAGGGCACGATGATCTTTGTGTCTAGAATTTCCGTCAACTGTCTCCGAAGCTTGGTGAGTTCGGGCTGTGACATTCTGTAAGGCGCTCGGGCGGGTGGCTTCGCGCCCGGCACCAAATCAATTTGATGGTCCAAAGTACGCCTAGGCGGGAGTCACTTTGGCAGGTCCTATGGCATGACATCTTCAAACTCCAATAGCAGCTCCTTCAAAGGTGCAGGAATGGGACCCGAGGAGCGTTCTATATCTTCAATGCAGAGGGTTGCCAGGAACGTAGGTTCATGTCTTTTGACCCCCCTTCTTCAAGTGCAAGGCCGGGATGTTCTCAGCGGCCATCTTCATGGGCATGCACGGGATAATGCAGGGCTTGGCCCCGTTTTTCCCATCATCAGTAGCATGTCTACATACAGTACGAGCATGGTGTTGGTTTGCCTTAGGAATTCCAACCCAACTATCAACTCGAAGTCATTTATGATCACCACTCGTAGGTTGAATTTTCCTTCGTAAGGGCTAAGCTTCACCGGTACCTCTTTGGCTATTCCACCCACTGGCTGAGGAGGTGAGTTGATAGCCTTGACACTACCTCTACCCTTTCCTACAATTAGACCAAGGCGCTCCACTTGACTCGAGGCTAAGTAGTTGTGGGTGTCACCCGTGTCTATCACCCGAATGGGCTTGCCATTTACCTTCATCTCGACGAACATTAAGGTCCTCTCTTGTTTAAGAGGAGTCCTCTCATCCGCCTTCTTTTTCCCTTTCTTGGTGATTGGACAGGGGTCCTTCTTCTTACGGATACCAGCAATGGTTTCTGCTAAGGCCTCAGAAATAGAGCCAACAATTGCATTGAACGCACCTACTGGTTCGGTCTGGTCCGCATTATCTGTATCGTCATCGGTCCCATCATCAAAAGCTTGATGAGCGTTCATCTGTGCATGTGGGCATTCATTATTCCAATGTGGCCCGCCTCAATGACGGCATCCTGAAGGGGGCTTTCTCCCTCGATCATTGTTGTTTGATGCAACACTATTGCTACCTGAGGAGGGAGCCTTAGATTTGGTTGCACTCCGATCTCCCCCACATCTTCTAGGGCCACCATTGCTAGGCTGGCCCCCTTTGTATCCCGCTCGGGCAGGCGATTGAGGCCTATCCTTCCGAGCTTCCACTTGGTAGTCCCCAAGGCATTCAGCTGCTTGGATCGCCTTGGGTAGGGTATCCACCCGTTGTCTTTGCAGCTCCATACGGGCATAAGGTTTTAACCCTTCCAAGAAGGTGAAGAGTTTGTCTTTGTCCCCCATGTCACGTATGTTCAGCATGAGCGCGGAGAATTCCCGCATGTAATCCCGCACTGATTTGGTTTGGCGGAGCTCCCGTAGCTTTCTCCTAGCATTGTATTTAACATTTTCGGGGAAGAACTGTAGGCGTATGCCTTCAGTTCTGCCCATGTCTCGAGAGCATCTTCACCGGCCATAATGGCTTTGTACTTCACCTGCCACCAGAGTTTAGCATCACCCTGAAGATACATGGCAGCAGTTGCTACCTTCTTAGCTTCTTCTAGCCCCCCCCCCCCCTCCACGGCATCAAAGTATCGTTCGATGTCAAAGATGAAGTTTTCCACTTCTTTGGCATCCCGAGCTCCACTGTATGGCTTTGGCTCGGGATCGATATCCACAGAGAACTAGAATTGGAGTCGAGTATCTATTTAGGTTGGAATTGCGTATTTGTTCCAAATATCACTTCTATTCATCTTTGGTTTTTCTTTATATTCTACTATGATCAAACTACAAATTATAATTGCAACTAAATTAACTGAGAGTAAATTGTCACAAGTTGTATCTAATGGTTTAAAAGGCACTAGAGTAGTGACTTTCGCCTAGGTGGCCAATTGACGGGTACTTGCATCCAAAGCACGATTGACATGATTGGGGAATATGTTATAACTGTTGCTCGATACTACCCACTCTACACCTCTCGGTAGAAAGAGTGATTTTGTCCAATTGACTTTCTCAAGACCAATTGGGTATGCATATTTGTCCAAGCAACTAGGGTTCAAGTCGGGTATTACTCTCTAGAGGTTTAACCCTTTAATTGGGACTATCAAATCTCTTGAGTCCATCCCAATTCCTTGTAAAGTCAATTTTGGAGACTTAGGCTCTCTTTCTCAAGAAGAGACCAAGTCAACTTAGCACAAACTAGTGGTTGCAACCACTAATTCATAAATTAAACCATAAAATTGACCCAAATAACAAACATCCATAGTCAATCTAACCTTAAATCACAACACCCATCAATTACCCACACTAGGATTGAGCCACAACCCTAGCTAATGGGTCTAGCTACTCATGCTTGAAGAAAAAATCAGAGAAATAGATGAAGAGAAAGACATATTAATTAATTACTAAAGTAAATACAATGATTCAGTGATTAAAACTACGTAAAAGTGCCCAAAATGGCTAAGAAAAGTCTTCTCACGAGCTCAGCTTACGTAATGCAATATCTGATGCCCTAAAAATGGAAAAAGAATCTATTTATACTAAGCTGGAAAAACTGGACAAAATTGCCCCTGCGGGGTCAGTGCGGACCACACAAAATGGTGTGCGGCCGCACTAGGCTCTTGAACTTGAAATTTCGACTCTCTGAACCCAGGCTCCGCGGACCGCACAAAATAGACTGCGGCCGCGGAGGCTTTCAATGCGGTCCCCGCAGAATGGACTGCGGACCGCACAGGCTTCATCTACTGAATTTGGCATCTCTCTGAACTTTGGTTCTGCGGACCGCACAGAATGGTCGTGCGGACGCAGTGCCTCAGTGCGGACCATACAAAACCTTCTGCGGCCGCACTGCCTTGATGCATGAAAATCTAACTCTCTGAATCTCCCTAGTGCGGACTGCACAAAGTGTAGTGTGGCCGCACTAGGCCTGTTTCTCCTGAGTTTTGTCTTGTCTTTGGTACTTGTGCAGGTTTCACTCCTTTTGAGCCGATCTTTGACATCTTGTCACTTTGTTGATCAAACCTGCAATCAAGCACAACTTATGAGCCTTTTGGGACTATTTTGTATGAATTTATAATCAAAGCATAAGCGCAAAGGGGTATAAAATGCGTCAAAATCCCTAATTATCAGCTCACAGCACCCCCGATTTGGTTTCCACCTCCTCGAAGCAGGCCTTATAAAGCAGCATTGACAACATTGAGCTGGCTTGTCAAGTTGTCTATAGTTTGTTGCATGGCAATCACCCTATCTGCCTCTTGTGCCCTGTATGCTAAATCCTAGGCACACTCCTGTTGGAGGCCCTCGAATTTGCCAAATATTTCGGCGCCTCTGTGGCTGCCGTTTGCCGGTCTCCCTCAGAGTCGCGACTGATGTTTTCTATGTCAACTTCGGCCTGGAGCATTCTGCGGTCCAGGTCATCCAACCTTTGCACTAGGCTGGTTCTTAGTTCAGGCACCGTATCCACGATGTGTCGTAATACGTCAATCGTCTCTTCAAGGGCTACAATGTGGTCCCCATGATTCACCATGGTTAGAAATGATGGTAATGGCAATGTGTTCCCTCGTCCGATGTCGATCCTATGCTCTGATATCAACTGTTACGCGACGCCTTCCTGAGATTCCTAGGAAGGGAGACGTAAGGCTAAGAAACTGATGTCAGTGCAGTTACTATCCGCAACTGAGGTCCCCCCCCTCCCATACGCTAGACGAGATTGTCAGTGCCGTATGGGAAAACCAATGTCAAGAGCAATTGAGAGAACAAAAATGAGAACTGAGAATGAAAGAAAGCTTGATTGCATTAATGAAAGCTATTACAGAAAAGCAACACGGTGTCGAGGGTGAGAAACACCAGTACAGAGAATTGTTTGCTTGCTAGAAAGTTTGATTGCTTGATCCCCTAATAGTGCTTAAAAAAAATAAACTAAAGTTACAAGACTAGACCTAACTAAGCTAGAGAAACATAATGGAAGTACATGAAATTAAACTACTCTATATTTACAATGAAAGGACTTAGTTTTCTACAAGGTAGAAACAGGTCCGTTGTCAGCAACCTTGTCTTTGGCATCACGGTCTGCGCGCGCGGCGCTGTTGGCATCTGCCTGCAGCTAGGCGCTGGCGAGGGATATCGGTGGGGCGACAGAGGCACATGCGCGCTTGTCACTTGGCACAGCTAAGACTACGGGGCCGTCCGTGGTGCTAGGCGTTGAGAGGCTTGCTAGGACGTCACGAGGTGCGTCCAAGGGGTCATGGGGCATGGCTAGAAAGCCGCCCATGACATTACATGACCTGTAAATGGAAACTGTTGGAGCATTTCAGTTTGAAACTGGTCAAATGTGGTATAAAAGGAAGAAAATATCGTTACAGTTTAGATAAAAGAATATGAAGGAATACAGAATTTTAAAATCCTAATTCAAAAAACGTTTTCACTACTTTCTGCTATATTTTTATTCTTTCTTTATCGTGTCCTCCTAGTCCAAAAAATAACAAAACTAAGTAAGAGGATAAGCCAATCACAAAACGTTTTCACTACTTTCTGCTATATTGTCTCTAAACGAACAAAACAACTCCTCCAATAGGGGATTGTGTTTTTGGATTTGGTGAAATTTCCTTTACGTCTGACTCTGATCTGAAGTTGGCCAAGTTTAGTATGTGAGTGTATATACTGTATACTTCAGTAGTGAGCATGTCCAATTTAGATTTTACCACACTCTCTATTTGCTCGAAAAGCTAGTCTTGTTTCCCCCTGCTAAAACCTCTCTCTTACTACATTTGTATTTCTGCACCGAATGAGGAGGCAATTATGTTTTAATTCTTGCTATTGTTGTTATTCCTCCAAATTCTTGGTCAATTCCCTAACCCATCAACCATGGCCTTATCTTCCACTTGCTTTTGTCGCTCCCAATTCTCACTCAAGGTATGGTCTTTCTTTTCTGCTCTCCATATCCTACTCCGTTTTTTTTTTTTTTTTTTCTTTTG